>NC_134865.1:32511071-32830714 GCF_049852395.1 Peromyscus maniculatus bairdii
GCTGTGTATGGATATCCCTGTTTGTAAATCTGAACATGTGTGGGTAGGTGCAGTAGTATGCAAATGCATGGGCAGGGCAAGAGCTGATGATTCCTGTCTTTCTGAATCACCTTTTACCTGATTTTTCAAAGAGAATCTCACTGAACCTGGATCTCACTGGTTCTTTTAGTCTGGTTAACAGTCAGCTCCAGAAATCCAATCGATGGACGGTCTTCCTAACATTGGGCTACAGAAACGCACCTCCTTCCTTTGACGTTTACATGGTGTAGGAGATCTAAACTCACGTGCTCATTCTTTTGTTGACTACATTACCAGCGGTGTCCTATCTCCCGCCCATGAACTAATTTTGACTTGTGGCCTATTCCTTACAAACCCCTTGAGGCACTTATCTAAGAGTTGAAAAACCTGAGATTAAAATTCAGAAGCTGTCTGAATGGAACAGAAAACATAGAAATCCTAAACTGTCTTTTGAAATCCAATTTTCATTGAAATACAAAACTAAAAGTGTACGGTTATAATTGATCTTTTTCTATGAGGTAAGCAAAAGGTTTTTTTTCACACTCACAAGCTTATGCAATTTTTAAATTTCAGATGTTGACATTACTGTTTATTACTTCTGTGCTTCCTTATTCTTTAATTTTTATGTAAAACATATAATATGAATACAGTATGGTAACTTTTGTATATTTCTTTTTTTAAAAAAAAATTATTTATTATGAATAGTGTTTTGTCTTCATTTTTGCCTGCACACCAGTAGAGAACATCAGATCTCATTATAGATGTTTGTGAGCCAACCTATGGTTGCTGGGAATTGAACTCAGGACCTCTGGAAGAGCAGCCAATGCTCTTAACCTCTGAGCCATCTCTCCAGCCCAACTTTTGTATATTTTTAAAACTACATAATTTATATCACACTGCCATACTTTTCCATAACTTACATTGTATATTCAGTTTCTTACATGTATCCATATCCATCTATATGTGGATCACAGATTGTCACTATTGTGAAATAAAAGTACTAATTGTCCAAATATACTCAGTTTATTCTAATCTTTTCTTTGTGGAAATTTAAGTTTTATCTCTAAATTCTAGTTATAAAAAAAATCAACAATGTGAGCTGGGATGCAGCTCAATCAGTACGATGCTTGCCTAGGATGAGTGAAGGCCTGGATTTGTTTTTCAGGATGCTGCACACATGCAACCCTAGCACTCAGAGATGAAGGCAAGAGGAGCAGATGTTTAAGATCATCCTCAGCTACACACTAAATCTGAGTCTAGTCTGGATACACGAAAACCTGTGTTGGAACAAGGTCAAAAGACTAAGGCATGGTGAACAATGCCTTGGGAACTGTGAGAGAGGCTCCAGGGAAAAAGGCAGAGGGCCTTTTGCCTCAGGTGCATTTTGTTCCCTGGATTGTTCTTGAGCGTGATTTTATACCTCCTGCAACAAATATACGCGTTCAATTTATAAGCATGTTTATTCTCCTTAGATGTCAGAACAGAGCTATAGAACGCAGTCTGGTAAAAGAATATGCTGAATGCTGTCCTCAGTGCACCTCTGCCTTGCTTTCATGCTTTCATATAATCTATGGTACACATCAGGGAATTGTGTTTAAATTGGTCTGTCCTGAGGAAGTTCTGGGAAAGGGCTGTTCTGTTTAATATTTAGTATGTGCTTATTGGTGTCTATTTACATGTTTTTATGATCATGCTTTTATAACCATGCTTTTCTGAACTCAAACGATCTTCCTTGGATCATTCCTTCCTTTGTTTCATTCATGTACAAAAGCACACTGAAACTGAAGTAAGGTTGTCTACAGCATTAGATTGCAGTCTGCCCCATTCTTTCAGGTCCTCAGATCCCAGGCCCAGCAGACAAGATCTGCACAGGTCAACTGAAAGTTCCCAAATGGCACTCAATTCAGAGACCTGAGTAAAAAACTATGAGAGAACGTGAGGGCTCCTGCAGAAAGAGGTGCACTGGGATTAATACCGGCCTGAAAGTAGGAAAACCGACACCATATACTGAGTTGATACATCATTTCTTAAAAAAGAATGATATTACTGAAGTCTGCAACACTCAGTTGAGGGAGGAGGAAGGTTGGTAGGGGGAGCAGGAGGAGGCATGAGAAGGGGATCTGTAGTTGGTATATAAAATGAATTTTTAAAAATTCCTAAAAAATAATAATTAAAAAAGTGGTGTTTTCAATGTCTAAAGCCCAGCTACAAAAAATGCTGAGGTTTAATAACAGAATCTAATCCTTGATTTCCAGAAAAGGACATTCTAGATCCCAGAGTATGGGATCAAATTAAAGAAAACACCATTGGCTGGGTGGTGGTGGCGGCAGCGCACGCCTTTAATCCCAGCACTCTGGAGGCAGAGCCAGGCGAATCTCTATGACTTCGAGGCCAGCCTGGTCTACAGATCGAGATCCAGGACAGGCACCAAAACTACGTAGAGAAATCCTGTCTTGAAAAAACAAAAAAAGGAGAAAGTATTGCAGTGCAGTTCCGGGTGACCTGAGCATTGGTCGGTACTGCAATACAAACCATAGATGGGGAGGAGCCAAAAGACTTAGAAAAGACATTGACAGGTTCTTTACATAAGTTTGAGCTAGAGAATGAGACACAAGAGAAAATCCTCCAAGTTAGAAAGCGGGTTTTCCAGGTGCAAGGTCAGAAGGGGCCAGTGAATGAAAAGTGACCGCTCCACTTGAGAATGAGCACCTCTGGCCATCTGCCTCCGTTTCTCAATCCCTAGTTCCCTTGTGAGAGAATATATGAATTCTTCCCAAACAAAAGATCCTAATCAGAATAAATCATGATCAAAGGATAGAATTTTATTCCTTTGGTTGGACTACTTATATCACATAGATCCTGAGATGTTTTGAGACAGTGTTTCTGGGAGAACATACAGGCCTAAGACTCTTTGTATAGCCAGTGATAACCTTGAACTCTTGATCCATCTGTGGTCATCTCTGGAGTACTGGGGTTAAAGTACTCTAGAGTCATCTCCCACCATGCAAGGCTAATATGAAGTGCTGGGAACCATCCGGAGCTTGGTGCATTCTAGGCAACCAACCTATCAACTGAGATTCTTCCTTGACACCAGATAATGAGATTAGTGAGGTTTTCATCTGTAATGAAGTTTCCTCATCAGTTTATTTTATTTCATCCAAATAGATTATCTTGAAAGGATTCCTTCTCACCAGGTGAGTACATTAAACAGAGGTTAGAAAACCAAACCAGCTCTAGCTCTCTCTCTCTCTCTCTCTCTCTCTCTCTCTCTCTCTCTCTCTCTCTCTCTCTCTCTCTCTCTCTCTCTCCCCCTATAATTTCTCAAATCAAAAGAGAATGCATTCTATCAAGCCACCTGATGGGGCTTAAAATGGATATTTCTCCAGTCAGACCTACAGGTGACGACACAGCCCTATGATATTTCCACCTTGTGGGATCCTAAGAAGAGAACAGAGCAAGCCGTGGCCCGATTCCTGGTTACACAAATGGTGAGAAGCACTATTGGAAACTGAAAACCCAGGAGTAACTTAAAAGGAGTTCACAAAACGGACCCAGCGGCTATCACAGTGCTTGTCACATGACACCTTATTTTCTTTTTCATTTAGATTTTTCAGAGTCTGGGACACTGAGCACCTCGGAATGTATTCTCCAGATATTCAGATATCCTGTTGAGGTAGTCATGAACCTGTGTCTGATGTTTCCATGCGGACATCATCATCCCTCAGTATCAACAGAGGATTAATTCTATAATCCCCTGTGGATACTCCATTTGCTGATACACAAGTCCTTTATATAAAATGATATATTTGTATGTGTTCTATATAAATTATCATGAGCATTTACTTCATTTCTAGATTGCTACTAAAATCCGATAACCTTTAAGTGTAATTCAAATAATAATTTTGTATTTCTTGGGGAATAACAACAAAGTGTACATGATCAGTATACACACAATTTCTTTTTCCTAAACAGTTCCAGGCTGCAGCTTATTTGACTTACAGATGAGGGATATACAAATCTGGAAAGTCAAATGTAATTCTTTCTGACCCCTGCTTCAGTCACAAAGAATCTTCATATAATCATTTTGCTACGAACATTTTCAGCTGTCAATGATAGCTGTTACCAGGATTTAAAATTCTGCTTTATCTAAATGTGTTGATTTTTATTTTATGGCATATGTTTTAATACTACATGTAGTTCTAAATATCTCTATTAACAAACAAATTCTACAAGATGTCGATATAGCTCACCAGTTACAAATGCATAGTGCTCTTGCAAAGGATCTCAGCAGGGATCCCAGCGCCCACACTGGGTAGCTCCCAACCACCTTTAACTTCAGCTTCATGGATTCTGATCACTTCTCCTGATCTCTATGGGCACATCCACTCACACACTACTCAGATATGTGCATACATAGCATACATATAATTAAAATAAAAGGATAAATATTAAGGAAGAAAAGAAGAAAAGAAAGGAAGGAACGGATGAAGAAAGGAAGGAAAGAAAGAAAAGCAGTTTATCTTGGGAGGCTAAAACAGGAATATCATGAGTAATTTTTAAGGTAGCCTGTGCTACATAGTGAGAATGAGTCTCAAGATATGAAAAAGAAGACAAAAAGAGAGAAATGAAGGAATGGAGAGTCGGGGGGGGAGCAGGAGAGAGCAAGAGCTTTGTAACAACAATAGTCCAAGAAAAAGAAGCCATTATTTTGAAAGGGAGTGAGGTACAGGGTATATGGCAGAAGCTAGATGGAGCAAAGGGAAGGGGGCCATGACATAATTATATCTTATTTTAAAAAATGATAATAAAAGAAAAGAAAGAGAGAGAAAACCAGACTAGAAAAATGTGTTTAATGTGAATTTACTGTTTAACTATGTAGGTAACTGACATCTTGCAACTAACATTTATAGGATACCAAATTTTAGTTATGATTGATACTCCTGCCTCTGTTACATATAACAACATTTCCCACAAAATACACGTAAATCATCAGGACTCTGGAGAGGTATTGGCATGTAAAAATAAAACTGATTTCCAATAATCAGCACAGCTCTGCTCTACAGACAGAGCCAGGGACCACACCACAGGGCCTGTTCGCTGTTTTGATTGTCTCAGTAAGATTCTTCTTCACTATAAACAGCTAGAACTGCAGTTGTTTGTGTTTCTTGGTTAAACTAGATTTCCACAACAGATCTCCATGTTCAAAATGACTGTATATGAAAGGATTTAGACAGCAAAGGCAATGCACAAAGAACAAGTTTGATTATTATGCTCTGGTGTTTGTTTAGGATATTAATTTCTCCTGAAAAAAATAATGCATTTGTGTACAGAAACAACATATGTGAAGGCAGTGGATGATGCATGTAAGAAATAGTGTGCTCTGTAGAGATTAGATACTCCCTGAGGAGCACAAGTGAGCATGATGGGTTAAATGAATGGCAGTTCCAAAGCAATATCCTTTCTTGGCCTGGAGAATACGTGTTATCATTAGACCACAGCTTAAAATGTGGGCTGTAACTCTGTTGTGATGTCAAATGGCAGCAGATAAAGGTGTAAAGGGAGAGAAAGAATAAAGGAAAGAAGAGCAAAGCACAGGAAGAGTGACATAAGGCAATCTGAACAACATAAAGAGAAAGTAAATTAAGGGAGTCATCAAGACAATATATCAAAACTAGAACTGATAGACAGGATAGAGACAGCCCCGTCAAGCACTCATCTAGTGGCAAGTAGCTATCCCTGTCACAGGCTCTGGGGGAAAACAAGATAATTAACAGTGGTCCCAGGTTTCTATGATCTCAGTGCATCCTCAAAGGCAGACTTAACCACATTCATCTTTCCAGAAGGCAGTTGATGAATAATACAGCGCTTCCGAAGCTTAGTGCTGAGGTGTGACTCTGACTGGGGAGATTAGGAAAAGCTATGAAAAGAAATGCAATAAGAGTTTGACCTTGAACTACTTGTTCATCAGGAGGATGAAACACATGAAGTCATTGCCGGCAACAGTAACTATGAAATGATCCAGGCAGAATGTGTGTGCTGTTGGTGGACACCAGGAACAGAAAACCAAAGTCTGGGAAGAGGGATTGATACTGGACAAGGGGAGTGGGTATTTGGAAGAGGGTGAAGTGAAAAGGGATGCAGAATAAAGGGCAGGTGTTCTTGCTAGTAGTATCAGCAATTTTTCCTCATTGGATGTGGAAGCAGCCACAGTATTTTGCCATTATTTCATTGCACACAAGTTTATTCAGTCAGAAGCCGATGACATAACTCATGAGAAAGAAGAAAGGTCTTGACCTCTTACACTTCACCAAGGGAGCTGGAGTATAGGGACCTTGGTGTGAGAGGTTGATAAGTGATAAGAACATAAAGGAAATTGAGGGGTAAGGACAGGAAAGGAAGTAACAGTACAAACCGAATAGCTGAGAAAGACACCCAGAAGTGGTACCTTTCTCTGATCTTCATTACTGATATTACAATGCACAAATTCCCTCCTTCATTTTTCTACCAGGCTGTTGAAGGAGAACATTATATTCTCTTAAGGCAGCATGTCCTCTAGGACTTCAACTATGAACTTTCCATGTTTTAACAAACGTGTTCCTGTTTTTCCCTCACCTCCTGTCCTAAACTGGGGTATCCAGGCACCTCACTACAGCTGTGTCAAAGCCAAGGGTGTCTTAGGCTATTGGGCCACATTCAGTACACACATTGGGCACCTGATGGATTAGACTCAGCACCAGCCAAAATTGTTCCGCATGCCCAGAAGCACAAATTTTTGCATGTGATCAAAAGCATTTAAAAGTACCAATCTGATGTTGCTTAGTTATTTCTCATTGCCACCAATAAAATGAAAATAAGAAACAATTTCATTTAGTATTCAATCAATGGAAGAGAAATGTTGTATTTTGATACTTAAGTGATGTTTTGCAACAATATGTCAGGTAATTCACTAAATATATATATTTTTACTACAAAGAACAGCTTCAGGTAATTCACTAAATATATATATTTTTACTACAAAGAACAGCTTTAGTTATATTTAAAATATATCTATATTTGCTTCCATTTTATGACTTTTGATATCTTAAGGCATACAACTTACAAATGTCTTCAATTGCAGATCTATAAAGGAGCAGGTTTTTTACAAGATATAAATTCTATGCTTTCAGACACTGAGAGAAACAATCAATCAACGGGACCTCTTGAAACTGAGAAGCTTTTGTAGAGCAAAGAATACAGTCTACAAGGCAAAGCGACAGCCTACAGAATGGGAAAAGGTCTTCACCAACCCCACATCTGACAGAGGACTGATATCCAGAATATAAAGGAACTCAAGAAATTAGACATCAAAATGCCCAACAGTCCAATTAAGAAATGGGCTATAGAACTAAACAGGGAATTCTCAACAGAGGAAACTCAAATGGCCGAAAGACATTTAAGGAATTGCTCAACACCCCTAATCATCAGGGAAATGCAAATCAAAACAACTCTGAGATACCACCTTACGCCTGTCAGAATGGCTAAGATCAAAAACACTGAAGACACCTTATGCTGGAAATGATGTGGAGCTAGGGGAACTCTCCTCCACTGCTGGTGGGAATGCAAGCTTGTACAACCATTTTGGAAATCAATATGGCGCTTTCTTAAAAAATTGGGAATCAATCTCCCCCAAGATCCAGCTATACAACTCTTGGGCATATACCCAAGGAATGCTCAATCATATCAGCATTGCTTGTAATAGCCAAAACCTAGAAACAACCTAGATGCCCTTCAACTGAAGAATGGATAAATAAAATGTGGTACATATACACAATGGAATACTACTCAGCAGAGAAAAACAATGACATCATGAGGTTTGCAGGCAAATGGATGGATCTAGAAAAAAATCATCCTGAGTGAGGTAACCCAGACTCAGAAAGACAAACATGGTATGTACTCACTCATAGGAGGATACTAGATGTGGAACAAGGATGACTGGACTGCTATTCACATCACCAGGGAGGCTATCTGGAAAACAGGACCCCAAGAAAGACACAGGGATCGCCCAATGACGGAGAAATGGATGAGATCTACATGAACAGCCTGGACATGAGTGGGGGTAATGAAGGGTGAGGGTCGAGTGAAAGAGAGCTTGGGGGAGCGGGAGATCCCAGCTGGATCAAGAACAGAGAGGGAGAACAAGGAAGAGGAGACCATGGTAAGTGAAGACCACATGAGAATAGGAAGAAGCAAAGTGCTAGAGAGGCCCACAAAGATACCCCCACAATAGACTGCTGGCAATGGTCGAGAGACAGCCGGAACTGACCTACTCTGGTGATGGGATGGCCAAACACCCTGACAGTCGTGCCAGAAACCCCATCCAACGACTGAGGGATCTAGATGCAGAGATCCATGGCTAGGCTCCAGGTGGAGCTCCAGGAGTCTAATTAGCGAGAAAGAGGAGGGTTTACATGAGCGAGAATTGTTGAAACCAAGGTTGGATAAAGCACAGGGACAAATAGCCAAGCGAATGGAAACACATGAACTATGAACCAATGGCTAAGGGGCCCCCAACTAGATCAGGCCCTCCGAATGGTTGAGACAGTTGATTGGCTTGATCTGTTTAGGAGGCATCCAGGCAGTGGGACCGGGTCCTGTGCTCATTGCATGAGCTGGCTGTTTGAAACCTGGGGCTTATGCTGGGTCGCTTGGCTCTGCCTGGGAGGGGGGGACTGGACCTGCCTGGACTGAGTCTACCAGGCTGATCTCAGTCCTTGGGGGAGGCTTTGCCCTGGAGGAAGTGGGAATGGGGGGTGAGCTGGGGGGAAGGAGAGAGGGGCGGGAGGGGCGATAACAAGGGAATCCATGGCTGATATGAAGAACGGAATTGTATTGTAAAATAAAAGAAAAAAATTCTGTGCTTTACAATGCATGGTCTATTTTGTAATGTAAACACTTCTTAAAACAAATTTAAACTCAAATAAAAATAATTTAATCTAATGTATGTCTCCCATTACCTACTTATTTTTATGTGCATATAGTTCCAGTGTATCATTTTGTGAATTTTACTAAAAAAAAAAAAAAAAAAGGCACAAGAAAGGAAATACTATAAAATGTAAAATGTTAATTTGTGGTTTTTTTCCCACAAACTACTGTTTAATTCTCTCTTTGTAACAGTACAAAAGAAGATAACATAATTTCTAAAATGTGTACCAGTGGCAGAATATTAAGTAGAGGAAATGAACTGGATGCTTTTACAGTTGTCTATGGTTTTTGCAGCTCTGTGCTGTGTTGAAAAGAATGCATAAGCTGATTTCACTTGAATCTGTTCTTGAGGACATTTTTACTATTGTACAGTTAGAGGGAGAGATTTGAACAGCTTCATGTGGACAACACTGTGTGAGAATGAGTGTACACTTTGAAAATTCCTACTAATGGTCAACAGTCTGTTCAAGGTGTGCAGTGTGATGGTTTGACTGATATAGCTACATTGATGCCCTCCATCTATGTCTCATTAGTCAGGGTCACTCACTTAACCCCAAGTCACCATTTCGGTTACAGACTGGATAGGAAACACTGGGGTCCTCCTGTGGCTGTCCCCCAGTGCTTGACGCTATGGGAGCAGAAGGGCACGCTGGGCTTTGGCACAAGTCCTGGGGATTCGAATTTTGTTTCTCATGTTCATGCAGCAGCAAGCGCTCACAGTTAAGTGCAGTCTGTAACTTAGGTATATTTCTATGTAGTGATAATAACAACTCTGTGGATATAATAGTATTTCAAATTTAAAGTCAAGAACATTGAAAGGAAAGAATAAATATATTCAATCTAGTATTCTCACACCACACATTTATTACTCTACTCTCAACCAATTGCACCTACCACACAATCTGGTAGAAATTTTCTATGTAGACTAAATGTTTAATGTTTACATTAAGATACTAGATTTTTTCCAAAAAAAAAAAAAGGTGAAAAAGAAGACAAAGGGAACCATATTATGTCATTGTGTAAATAATTTCTTTGTTTTACAGTCCGTTATAAATAAAGTAGTTTTGCCTCAGTTCTACTTGGCCATTTTTGAATATTTGGGTTCCATTTCAGTTACATTTTCTTACAGAATGAAATGTATTCTACACATTACAAAACACTTCATTGACTTTCAAATTCTTTTCCTGTGATTTTTCTTGAATTCATTATACATAGTACTATAAAAGTATTTTCTTAAAAAATTAGCAATTATTTTAAAATTACAGATTCAGTCATGGTGTGAGCCCAAGTTAAATGTTCAGTATTTTTAACAATTTTAAATGTATATTATTTTAATGATCCAGAATGCCAAAAAGTTATACGTCTTTAAATTACGTCTTTAAATTTCCAGAGCTGTGACAGAATGTGTTCTAAATGTTTGCAATTTTTGTGTGTATGTGCATGTGTATGTGTGTTTACATACATGTATGTACATATATGTTGCATGTGGTGTGTGTGTGTGTTTGCACTTGTATGTGTGAACTGTATGTTCAAACCACTTAGATTTTATATTTTTCTTTCTAATTTTCTAAATATAATGTTTCATACTAAGTAGTCATCATTTGTACCTCATACTATGAATATTCTATCTTACAAATATTTCATCATTGGCAATTCAAAAGATTCTGGTCAGATCTTTTAACTGTGGTAAAATATGAAGCAATAAAATCTGTATTAAAGTTATTTAAAATGTGGAAAACTTAACTTTTTTCTTAATTCTAAAATGTGTAGCTGATGTATGAGGAAAAAAAGATCACAAGCTCAAAATGAAAGGAAATATACTACATCTTTATATATAAATAAAAATAGAATATTATAATATGAATTTAAATAGTTGAATTTTTGTGAATGAGTAACTAATTATATATACATATTTGTTACATGTTAGAATTTTGATTTCTGAATACATTATAAAGAGTTTCATGCATGGCAAATAATGTATACATTTCAATGTCAACCTACTTTTTGTGGTGAGACTATGTTATAGTTGGAACTTGCTAAGTTTAGGAAAATCTAAGTAGAAAATGGGAGAACATTGACTGCAAAATTGTAATTACTTGAGGATTTTTCAAGCAATTTAGTTTGCTTCCAGAGTTATTCTAGACCATTTATATTCTACACAATATTTTATACAGATACATTACTGTAGGAATTTTCACTGCTCATTAAATCATGCTAAAAAGAGAGTCTATATGTCACACATATTCGAATAGGAGCACACTCATCCCAGCCAGGTTGGATTATTCTGGGGATGATGAGAAAACTAGAATTGTGCCATGCCTTATTAGTAAACACTGATGTGGAATCTAAAAAAAAAAAAACAAGCTTATCATATGCCCATATTCTAGTTCAACACAGTAAAATAAAATACTAGTTGAGGTTGAAAATTTGGAATATTTGGAATGGGGTGTATGAACACACATTTAAAATGCAGAGAGATTAACCTAAATAGAATTATGGGTTATTTTCAAATGTTAAGAAACAGCCATCTGAAAGATACTTCAGAGAAAGCAGTCATTTGATCCGAATGCTGTAAAGCATTAGAAATTGAACAACTATCAAAGTGATATGTAATAAAGACAGTGAAATGTTTAACAGCTGGAGACGTTTGGAGACAATTAATCATAGAGAGCAGATGCTATGAACAATGATATGATGATGATGATGATGATGATGATAAGTGAAGCCACAATTCAAGTTGATGTCTTATATTTCTTAGGTGAGAGAGAACTATTCAAATAAAATACCTGAAAATTGCATTATTTTATTGATAATACAGACCAACTTCTGCTGGTACATGGAAGGGTGGGACACAGAGCTTCTAGCAAGCATATTTGCATGGGTCATAATTAGAATTATATCAAGAAAAGACAGGTTTTCAAAGGCCACATCAGTAGAGAGGGAAAATGGCAATTTTGGTGATATTCCAGAGTTAAAACTAGAAAGAACCAATGACCTATTTATTGGCTAACTAAGTGGAGGCCGAGCATGACTTCTCTAAATGTCAATTCTGCTAATGGGATTCTAGAAAAAATAGATTTGGGTTCAGGTTAAGGATGAATAAATTTAATGGAAAATAGGTTAGATTAGTGATATCTGGAGATTCGGTCCATATTTAGTCATCCTCAAATTTCAATTTTTCTATCCCTTTTTCTTGGCTTTGTTGCCAAGTGGATATAGCAAGCAATGCTGGGAACATCTACTGTGCTCAGCTCTCCCCACAGAGCCTAGATTGTTTGATGACATAACTTTTTGTTTCTTTTTTAAGGGGAGGATTTGTTTTGGCTCCCAGCTTAAGAAAACACAGTTTATGATGGCAGAGGAAGAAGGGCAGAATTATTGGTACAGAACTTGCAGCTGGAAATCTTTACATCCGCAAAGATTGGGAAGCAGAGAGCAAGAAGTGCTTGTGCTCTGGTGGATTTCCTTTTTCTCTTTAATTGATCTGGATCCCCATCACATAAGACAGGTCTACACACATTTAGGTTTGGTCTTCCACTTTCAGCTCATCAGTCCTTTCTAGAAATGTCTCTAGAACTGCCTCACTAATGCCATAGGCATTATTAACCAGTCAACATGGCAATCAAAATTAACCACCAGAAGTCCACCCTTTACCATTCTGATATATAATCCATAAATAACCCCAGCCTGGTTCCTATAGACTCATGGCCATCTCATAATGCAAAAAGCATTCAATCCAATTCAAAATGTCCCTACCCTTAACAATATCAGTACTGTCCAAAACCCTAAGGTTTCCTCTGAAACTTAAGACATTGTCTTAACTGTGAGCACCTATAAAATCAAAATACAGGTTTCATGCTCCCAATATATAATGACAGAGTCACGTTTTCTATTCTAAAATTGAAGGAGTGAGAAATAGCAAGGGAAAAGTCAGAACACAGTAAAACTGAAACTCAGGACAGAAAATAGCAAACCCAGAAGCCCTAGGGCCAGCAGTTGTAACTCATGATAAAATTACCTGGGTTCCAACAGGCTCCTCATCTCTCTAGTCTGTTGCCCGTGGCACATGTGACCTCTCTTTTAGAATAACTTCTTTCAGTCAGTGTCTGTAGCTTTCCTTGAAAAGCATCCTACGTATGTAGCATTACTAATATCCTAGGGCTCCACAATTAACCTTAACCTTCACAGCTTCATACGCAACCCCCAGAAGCTACATAAAGGAGTCTCAACATGCTTGTCTCTGTTACTCTTTCTGTAGCTGCAATGACATACACTGGCAAACGCAATTTAGGGAGGAAAGAGTTTTATTTTGGCTCAAGGTTTGAGGTTACAGCCCATCATAGTGAGTAAGTCTTGGCACCAGGTACTTGGAGCAAGTGGTCATGGATCTCACAGGAAGTCTTGGCTTCAGGTGCTGGGGCAGTCAGATGTGTCACGTGGGTCATGGGTCCCACAGTCAGGAACCAGAGTGTGATGACTGCTGATGCTCAGCTCGCTTTCTTCTTTAAATTCAGTCCAGGATTTCATCACATCAGACAATGCTACCCACAGTTGATGTGAGTCTTCCCACTTAATTAGCCTAATTAGAATAATCCCTCACAGTCACACCCACAAGCTTTTCTGCTGGATTATTCTAGAGCCTGCCAATTTGATAATATTTATATCCACACCATAGCACATTGCCTTTGCCTCTGTGGCTTTAGAAAACCTGATGTTACTATCTGTGCTCATTGGTTTTTGTGAAATGGACACAAATCTAGACATATTGGGGAAGAAAGAATCTTAATTGAAGAACTGGTTCCATCAGATTGTCCTGTGGGCAGGTCAGTGTGGGCATTTTTTTGGTTAATGATTGATTATGGACCATTCCCACCCACATGTAGTCCTGGATTGCAAAAGAAAGCAAGGTGAGCAAGGAATGGGGATCAAGCCAGTAAACAGTGTCCCTTCTGCTTCAATTCTTCCCTACAGGGTCCTGCCTTGAGTTTCTGCCTTGGCTCCCCTCAATGATATGGACTGTCATCTGTAAGCCAAATAAACTATTTTTTCCCTCAAGTTGTTTGGAGTCGTGTTGTTTGTTCACAGTAATAGAAAGCAGACTAGGACATTATCTGTGAGCCTGTAACTCTTGCATTTTCCATGTCTACAAAATGAGCACCATGTAGAGAGTCCCGAATTCCTCAGCCAACATGATATACAGCCTTCCCTCCTTGCAGCCAGCTACGGTTCTCTCTGTGTACCTTTGCTGCAAAGGATGGGAACATACTTCCCTATGTGACCCCGGTAAAACAGTATGACCTGGAAGCTCCCTTTGTTTAGCCAGTCTTTTTTCAACTAAAAAGTTTTCAAGTAGTTTGTTATTCCCTGGATCTCTTCACGGTTGATAACTTGCCTACAAGTCACCTTTCCTATGGTGTCAGGGCAGCGTTCTTGGGTTCTCTTTACTTACACTGATTTTCAAAGGCTTGTTTCTTTCATTTAATGTGTATAGTGTTTTGTTTGCATGTATGTACGTGTACACATGTATGTCTGGTGCCCAAGGGCGTCAGCAGAGACTGGAGACATGTAACTGGAATTACAGATAGTTGTGAACCACTATGCAGGTGATGGGACTCCAACCCTGATTCTCTGCAAGAGCAGCAAGTGCTCCTAATTCTTGAGCTGTCTTCCAGCCTCTAGTCACACTGATTTATTGGACAATTACATGTCCTTAGGCTGTCTCTGACTCATTTATTTTTATACTTTCTCCGGTGCTTTTACTCTCCAAACTGCTCATTTTTCATATTTTTCTGCTCTTTCTTACTGTAAACCTGACTGAAAGCAGTAAGCAGTGATCATTCCACAGCCTGATCTTTATACTGTCTTGAAATCCGATTCACCAAACAAGTTAACACATTTGTTTTGAAGTAAGCCTCAGTTTAATTTTTAGGATACAGTCAGAATATAGCCAGAGTCTTTGAAAGAGGTAACATGACAACCTCTGGCCCAGTACATGGTAGAATACTCATTCTCCTCTGAAACCTCATGAGCACAAGTTTTACTGTTTTTCTATGAGCATTCTGGCTTCTGATTTTCTACCAGGATGGCCCATTAAACTTATAGCTTTTGAGAACTCCAAACTCTTCGGGCTCTTCTCCCAAAGTGTTCCCAAGGGCTATAGACCACTCAGTCAAGTCTACTGCAGTAATGATCCCACTACCCAGCTCCAATTTTCTAAATTATGTAATTATTTTTACTGCTGTGGAAATACCAGATGTAAGCAATTTCAGGGAAAATGGATTTACTTTGGTTCATGATTTATAAGAATACAGACCATCATTCTGAGGATGGCATGACAGTGCATAATAGCATAAATATGTGACTGAGACTCCCCACACCCCAAAGGATAAGGAAGCAGAGAGCAGAAAGCACTGGCATCTCCTGACATCTGGATTCTTGTGGAACCTTCTCACCTTTACCTTACAGAGGGTATTCACCTCTAAGGAAGTAGTGATTTTCTGTTTCTATTCTGTGCTGTGGGACGGTCTGTATGTCAAATTGCTCTGATTGGTCAATAAATAAAACACTGATTGGCCAGTGGCCAGGCAGGAAGTAGGTGGGACAAAGAGAGAGGAGAATTGTGGGAAGCAGAAGGCTGAGGTGGAGAGACACTGCCAGCTGCCGCCATGACCAGCAGCATGTGAAGTCGCCGGTAAGCCACCAGCCACGTGGCAAGGTATAGATTTATGGAAATGGATTAATTTAAGTTATAAGAACAGTTAGCAAGAAGCCTGCCACGGCCATACAGTTTGTAAGCAATATAAGTCTCTGTGTTTACTTGGTTGGGTCTGAGCGGCTGTGGGACTGGCCGGTGACAAAGATTTGTCCTGACTGTGGGCAAGGCAGGAAAACTCTAGCAACAATTCTGTTCGTCTTTTCTTCTGTTTTGTTACCAAAAGTCTGAGATGTCTTCTGCATGTGACCTAAGAACTAGGGGATGATCTGTGAAAATCATATACACTGAAGAGGAATAAACACAGGGTAGAGTACCTAGTGAAAGCCAACGGTCCCAGAGCGATCTGCACATTTCTGGGATGACTGCTCAATGAGATTGTGTTGAGTCAAAAGAGAATCAGAAATTAAGATGGAATTGAGAGGAAAAGTGGGGAGACAGCACAAAAAGTCAAAAAGAACTCATAAATGTGGAATATAAAATGCAGCTAAAGTTGCTCTAGTGTTGAGATAAAACAATAAGGTGTTCCTGTTGACACAGACTGTGTAAGCATCAACAGAGTTAAGTGGGTGGAGACGAAATAAGAAGTGTTGCTGGGAGAATTACTTCCCAGGTGGAAGAGTCCGGGTTCGGTAAGCAGATAATTTTTAAAGAACTTTTGTCTTCTTTATAGCTACTCAAAGTTCACTAAAAAAAAAATTAAGAACTACAAATCTCATTTATCATCTGCTATAGTACACACACACACATTCCCACAATGTTCCATCTTCTGTTTGAGTGTTACATTGGGCACAGTTGCTCAGTCTACACTAACATAGCTCAATTATTCAAAGACCTCAGTATGTAGTAAGATTGACTGTATACATTCTACAGGATTGTGCAGATGTTCAACGCCATTTATCCTTCATCGTTGTGGTGGTTTGAATAGGAGTGGCCCCCATAGACTCATGTGTTTGAATGCCTGTCTCATTGGAGTGGCACGATTAAGAGGAGGTGTGGCCTTATTAGAGTAAGGGTGGACTTGTTGGAAGGGGTGGGTCACTGAAGGCAGGCTTTCAAGTCTCAGAAGCTCAAGTCTGGCCAGTGTGTCTCAATCTCCTTCTGCTACATACAGATCAAGGTGTAGAACTCTCAGCTCCTTCTCAAACATCATGTCTGCCTGAATGCTACCATGCTTCTTTTCATGACAATGATAGACTCAAACTCTCAAACTGTAAGCCAGCCCCAATTAAATGTTTTCCTTTATAAGAACTGCCGTGGTCATAGTGTCTCTTCACAAAAATAGAAACTCTGACTAAGACAATTTTTGTATCACAGATAGAGGAGCTCCAATGCATGGAATGTCACCTTTGCTCTACTTATCCATCCCTTTGCCCGCTGGGAAATACACATTCTTTTATTGTGTCCATATTTTGTCTTCCATCGAGTCACATAGTTGTAGTACTACAGTATGTAACCCTTTCAGATTGGCCTCTTTCACCTATTTTGATGTGTATAAGATTCCTCCCTGTGTTTTTCACCTCCTGGTAACTAACAAAAACTAATGAGATGCCATTAATTGCATCATGGTTCATCAACCCATTCCTCTCCTGAAAGAGACCTTAATGGCTTACAGTTTACTGGACATTAAAGCTGCCATAAACATCTGTATTCAAGTTTTTGTGTTAACAAAGTTTTCTTTTCCTCTGAGTAAATATGAATCAGCACACGTAATGGACCATATATATGTTAAAAAAATATTTCCAACATGGCAGTAAGTTTTTCCCACCAAGATGGATGAACCTTTCTGTTATATCACACATTCTATAGCATGTTATATTCTCAGTGTTTCTACTTTTGATCACTGGAATTATTTGTATTGTAATAGCTCATTATTTTAATTTTTCATCTTTTTCATGACATGGAAAGTTGAGCATCTTATCTTATTCTTCTCAGACATCTGTACATCTCTTTTGTGACCTATCTGTCATATTTCAATTGTCTTTTTTGGTTTTTTTTTTTTTTTGTTGTTGAGTTTTAAAAATTGATTGTACAGTTTGGATAAAAGTCTTTTAGCCATATGTATATTTTGTAACATTTTTCAAATGTATATGAATTTTACTATAATTCTTTAGTAACATCCATAGAATCTCATTTTTAAATTTTAATGAGATGAAGTTGATCAATTATTTCTTCCATGAACTATGCTTTTTATGTGACCAAAAAGTTATTGTCATACCCAACTAATGTGGATATTCTCCTACATTAATTTCTATATGCTTTGTAAGTTTTGTGTGTGATCTATTTTGAGCTAAGTTGGAAAATGATGTAATGTCTGTTTTTAGATTCACTGGTTCTCCTCCTCCTCCTCCTTCTCCTTCTTCCTTGCTGTTTGTTCATTTTTTTCAGTGTCTATGTCTGCCTGTTCTATTTGTTGGTGAAATTATCTTTGCTCCATTAGACTTCCTGTTTCTCTGTCAAAGATCAGTTTACTATTATTATTTGCTTCTATCGACTCTCTAATCTGCTTCAGCAATCCATCTTTCTGCTGTTTTAACAAAGCCACTGTCTTAATTATTATGGTTTCAGTTTAAGGACTTTGCCTTTGTGTTTCTAGACTGGTTTTGAGACAGAACAACATGGCATAGAGGGAAAAGTACAGAAGTGTTCATCAGACAAAGATGCATGGTGAATATTCCTACTCCAACAGAGAGAAATGACTCATAGTTATGAGGGATGGGACCCAAGCCAGAGCAAATCCCAGAAAGGCAAATGTTAAGTCCTGCCACTTCATTCCTGATATCTAGAGAAGACAGTGAGCATATGTGAGCTCTAAATGTCTTGGGAAGCCTCACCACCATGGGCTTGCTAGCGGCAGTACACATAGCTGCTTTATTTGCTGTCTTTACTCTTGACCCACAGCTTTCCTTTTGTGGCATTCTTAGCATTTCTAATGTCGTGGAGTGCTCTCTTTATGTTTGACTTCATCCTCATAGTTTCACATGCTATCCACTATGGGAGTTTCTTCCTAGAGTGGTGGTTTGAACAGGAATGGCCCCATATACTTATGTGATTGAATGCTTGGCCCACAAGGAGTGGCACTATTAGGAAGTGTGGCTTTGTTGGAGTAGGTGTGGCCTTGTTGCAGGAAGTATGTCTCTGTGGAGGCAGGCGTTGATGTCTCTTTCTGTGGCCTGCAGATTCAGATGTAGAAATCTCGGCTCTTTCTCCAATACCTTGTCTACCTGCATGCCACCATGCTTCCTGCCATGACAATAATGGACTGAACCTCTGAAACTGTAAGCCAGCCACAATGAAATGTTTTCCTTTATAAGAGTTGTTGTAGTCTTGGTGTCTCTTTACAACAATAAAACCATAACTAAGACATCTTGATCCCAGGGACCTACTTTCTTCAACTTGGCCTTGCTTCTTAGTTCTTCAACATGCCCCAGTACTACTGTTATGAATATTATAAATCTGTCAAATTATTTATCCATTGATTAAGCCAAAGTCCTCACTTCTTAGAAGTCCAACATCTGGCAAACAAGGATTTAACACTTGTAATTTCTGGGAACATTTGTGATTCAAACCATAAACTTTTTGTGTTTTTTATTGGAAATGGCATGAGATTATAGTTCAAGTTGAGAAGAATTGACATCTTAATTGTATTTACTCTCCTATTCATGAATACAACTATTCGTACGTTTGTTTGGTATGTTTATTATCATACATCTGTATTTTATAGTTTTTAAACATAATACACACACACACACACACACACACACACACACACACACACACACACCTTCCTACTGTAGAATGCATCACCAAACCTAGCATTGCATTACATATTTTCTTAGATTTATGCCAAGTGTTTCCTTTCATTTGGGATGCAGATGTTAATTATGTTGTGTTTTCAGTTTCACATTCCATATCTTCCACTGGTATATAAGAAAGTCGTGGATTTTTCATGTTGCCCCCAATTGTTTAGCTGTGTTACAATTGTTTATTAGCTGTGTGTGTGTGTGTGTGTGTGTTTTCTCATTCAGTCTTCTATACAGATGACATGATCTACTATGATGGTACATGGATTGTTCTCTATCCCTTTTCCTTCCTCAGTTGAGCACCTCACCAACTCTGAGATGCTGCTGCCCGCATTCAGACAAGCTCTTCTTCTCAGTTAATCCTCTCTAGAATGACTTCAGAAAAACACCCCAAAGTAAGCTATACTAATGCCTCTGAGAGTTCTACTTCAATCAAGGTGAAAATCACAATTACCATCATCATGCTGTGTCTTATAAATTCCTGGATATTAAGCTGTTCTCATTATTCATTTCACGTCCTTTTACTGCCTGCAAGAGTATTTTCTGCAACCCACAGCCAAGCACTTGGCCAAGATCCTGACTTCAGTTGAAGAGCATGAGGAGGGATTATAGGAACAAGGCATAGGTCAAGATCATGGTGGGGAAAACCACAGTGGACCCAAGCTAGTGGGAGCTCATGGACTCTAACTGACAGCTGAGGAGCCTGCATGGGACCCCACTAGGCTCTCTGAATGTGGGTGACAGTGTGTGGCTTGATCTGTTTGTGGGGCCCCTGGCAATGGGACCAGGACCAATTCCAGGTACATGAACTAGCTTTTTAGAGGCCATTCCCTATGGTGGGAAAAATAAAATAAAAAAGTTTTTTTGTTTGTTTTATTAATACCCCATGCCCTCTTCATAATAAGCCTGACTACAAACTTATCGATTTAATTGATTTTTTTTGGTTCTTTTTGTTTCCTCCAACAGTTTTCTACTTTCTATTTCATTGATTTTTGCTTTAATTTTGATGTGTTTTTTTTGCATTTTTTGTTTATTTATTTATTCTAGTGATGAGATTGAAGACAAGGTATGACATACTCTAGGCATGAGCTCTAACCACTTAGTTATATCTTCATATTGAATATTGTTGCTTTTTACAAATTTGAAACATTCTGATTATGTTGCTTAGTCTAACATTGAATTTGTGTTCATCCTGCCTCAGCTTTCAAAGCAGCTGGTAATTTGAATTTTTATTTTCTTTTAAATTCAGGACATTTTTAAATTCCTTTTGATACTTATTTGGCTAATGTGTTGTCTAATCACTCCTATTTTGGGATTATTTTTCAAGTTTTCTTTTAGTTATTGATGTCTAATTTAGTTCCAAAAATTCCATGGTGACCTGCCAGCAAACATATGATTTTCTATTGTGGAATATTATTTTAGCTAGGAAAGATGTGTTTCATTTGTTTATGCTTCAGAATATTAATTTATCTGTGTAAAGGTGTGTTACATTTGTTTATGCAACATTTGTTTAATGATGTAAGGATGTGTGTATAATTATGTAAAGATGTGTTGTATCTGTTTCACCTTTACTGCCTAAGGCACTTGATTGGTCTAATAAAGAGTTGAATGACCAACAGCTAGGCAGAGAAATAAGTAAGAGGAGAAATCTAGGCTCGAGAGAGTCGGGAAAAGGAGATAAGAAAGCGGAAGGAAGAGGGGAACACGCCCGGAGCCAGAAAGTGTGTGGCCACCAGACAGACGGACAGACACTGGAGGAATCAGGAGAGTAAGACATACATAAAGAAAAGATAAAAAGCTCTGAAGCAAAGATAGATAAAGAGAAACAGGTTAATTTAAGTTATAAAATGTAGCCAGAAATGAGCTTAATTTAGGCCGAGCATTCATAACTAATATTAAGTAATATTCTGGACTATAAACAAATGACACACATCTTTGCTTCGTTAAAATAATATTCCACAATAGAAAATCATACAGTGTTTGCTGTCATACCACCACGGAATTGAAGGAAATAAGCTAGACATCAATAACTAAAAGATACACGGAGGTGTCATGATTTGGGAGCTGGTTGCTGGCCCAAAAGAAAAAGCCCGGTACAATTTTTATTCATTGGATTTGTATAGGTTTGTTTAATGAGTCGTAGTATGATTTAAGTTGTTGAGTGTCCTATGTCATCCTGAGAAGGCTGTGGTGTTGCTGTTATTGGATCAAGCAGTCTGTAGCTACCATCTCTGCACAGCTGATTAGGTTGTTGCTGAGTTCAACTCTGTCCTCCTGGTTTTCTGCATGATGGCGTCTCCCATTTTTGACAAAGATGATCTCCAATGATATAGTCACCATTTTCTTTACAGTTTTATTGTATCTGATGACACTTATTGCTGTGTTGCTAGGTATACATAATATGCGATTTTTATTGGGAGTTAACCCCTCGGTTAAGTTTTTAATGCATGATAATTTTTATGTGTGATACCTTGTTTTGTGTGTAATAATTTTCTTGTCTTGAAGTCTTCTCTTTCCAAAGTACACAGAGTTTTTCCTATGATATTTTTATTACTATTAGCATGGTCTATTTTCTATACCTTTACTTTTGATTTCTATATCTCTTTATATTTAAAGTGGGTTTTCATAAATAATGCATAATTGACCTCAGGGCTCTGATAACTATGACAACTCCTGTCTTTTAATTGTTGCATGTATGCCACAGATGTGCAAACTGGTTATTGACATAATAGGATTAATGTTTTTCTTTTCTGTTTTCCATTTGCCACTACTATTTTTTGTACCAGTTTGGAATTTCCACACACACATTTCGTGCCTCTTGCAGTCTTATCTGACCATTTTTATTTATTCTATATGCCAATGACACTCGTTAAAACATTTTTCTCATTGATGCATTAGAATTTGGCATATGCATTACAACTGGTCCAAGTCAATATGCTGAGTCACAAGTGATAGTAGCACTTACAAGAAAATATCCCTAACTTCCTCTGCTTTTCCCAGTAGTTCCTTTTACTTTTATATACCTGCATTATTGCTGGTATTCATTTTACTTACACATTAGCAGACCTGCTTATGCATAAGTGATGAATTAATTAGTCCACATAATTAAGTTCACCATTGCTAATAATTTGAACATGTTATCTTTCAAGTCAATGGCAAAGTAAGTTTTTGCTTTAAGTTCACATCTGCTTTCTTTGATATTCTTTCTTTTTGTAGAGCTTCTGACCTTCATTATTTGACTTTTTTTCTATCAGAAGACTTTCTGTAACAAGTCTTGCAATACGTGTCTATCAGCAACAAATACCCTTAACTTTTTGTTTGTTTGAAAAAGTCCTAATTTCCTTTTATTTTTTCCCTCTTCATTTTACAAGGACAAGTGTTAGGAAGTAGAAATTCTTGGTTGTTTGTTTGGTTTCTAGAAATACTTTAAGTAGGTAATTCTACTTGTCTGACATGGTTTCTAAAGTGAAGTTGGACGGAGAAGGATGTTCCTCAATAGGTCAGATCAGCCTTTTCCCTTTATCTTCTCTTTCTCTCTCTTCCTTCCTTCCTACCTTCCTTCCTTCCTCTCTTTCTTCCTTCCTTCTTCCTCTCTCTCTCTCTCTCTCTCTCTCTCTCTCTCTCTCTCTCTCTCTCTCTCTCTCTCACTCCCTTTCACATTCTTCCTTTGTTTTCTTTCTTAGCACTGAACTGTCAAGTAATCAAAAACACAACATTTCCTTGACTTCCTCTGAGACTATAATTGATCTTCATGAAACATTGTTTTGCAAACTTAATCATTCTGTAGAAATACAGAATTTGCAAAGGAAAAAAATAACAACAGATTTGCTGTTAAATTTGAATGTTGTACTTTGTGGGAGTAGATTCTCCTTATTATGAGTTATTTATGAAGGAAATTCAATGTTTTGTGATTTTAAATATTTTCTTATGACCTGTCAATTTACATTAAGATAAAGTGTAAAATACAATGAGGTTTGGAAATAATTTCCACCATGTTTCTGGTGAATAAGCAAGTGAAGATTGACTTGGAGGATGTGCACTGTTACTTGAATTCCTTTGTCTCTTTAATCCTGAAGAGCATATCCATCAAGCATCATTTTTGAAACCTCTATTGAAAACATCCTAATTAAGGTTGTAAATGACGTCACCATCAATCTGTGCCTTCTACTACATCTAGATAATATTCTTAGGAGTTTGTTTTTTCCTACATTAAGAATGGGCATTGAAAAGTGATCAAAGTAAATCAATTACTTCAAAAAGAAAATATTGAGAAATGGATATTAAATGATTTTACCTTGCCATGTGTATATCATTGAGTTCCAAAATGCATGAGTTTAAAGAATTTCAGTTATGATGTGGCATGAACATTGTTCCTGCTCTATGAGCTTTCTCTCATCAAGAGCTCTTACCAGAAGACAAAGTCTTTATGACCAGATTTCCATTTAAATTATAAAAGTGTTCCCACTGAAGGTACTGGATTGAAGTGTAGAGTGTTCTTTGAATGACTTAAGATTGCTGTCACAGTCTGTAACTGCACATGGTGATGTCTCCCGGAAGCCAAGCCAATAGTTGTTGAACTACACAAACAAAGAGAGTGTGGTAAGGTTTAAACGTGTGTATTTTAATCCCTGGAATCTTCTCAGCGATCTTGTTTAGAACTTAGTTCTTTTACATTACTTGTTTGTATGTCTTTTGGTATTTCTTGTAATTTTTATGACACCTCGACGTGATGCACAACAGTGAAGGGACTTCAATAAATGAGTCTTTATTGATATGGTAGTGAGGTATGTGAAGGGAAGAAGATGATCTATATTCATGACTATAAATGGGTCTGTATTGATATGGTAGTGACTTATGTGAAGGGAATAAGGTGCTCTATATTCATGACTAGGTTTTGTAATAAGCCTCTAACACATAGAAAACGTTTATATTTATAGATAGCAGTTAGCCTTTGTTAGTGTTAGGAACAGCTTAACTATTCTACAGAAACTATCTCATAGCAAAGTGGAAATGTGATTAATGTCAGGTACTTGAGGTAAGTTCATCTAAGGCTGGATTACCAATGGTTCCTAAGTTTTCAATTTATTTGGCTCTTCCTTGGAAAAGTGCATAATTTGAAATAAAATTGACACCAAACAACTTTGTTCTAGAAAGTCAACAGAGTTGTCAGTGAAATCCTGTGATGACCTTCAAATATAACTGGAAAACATTACACAAAACTCTGCACTAAATGGACACAGATTTTAATCACTTTCAAGAATGAGGTTTGTTTTCTTTCATTTACTTTTAAAAGTGTGGTTCCTATCTGGAGACTGCCAAAAAGATAGTAATTATTCTCAAATACAATTCAGCCTAATTAGACGTCCCAATTTCTCACCAGTTTAGATCTTCTGAAGAGTTTCCTTAAAAAGATAACTTCTAATCATTTGTTGGTAGTAAATAATATTTTTGGATGACAAAGAGAGAATGCATTATGTACTAGTATTAATTTTTTTTTTTTTAGCTATACCAGTCAAAGTTCTAAAATGTCAGCAAGTGGAATGTCTAAGTGATTTTAACCATGATGGTTAGCATATATGGACGATAAAATAATGAACAGCATCTTTCAGGAGGAGTTAAGTGGAGGTGTTCTCAGGAGACATCCTTCAATACCCAGAGAGTTTGTCACTGCTGTGAGAACGTGGTGAGGGAAGCTTCCGCATGGTGACAGGGGACCTGCTGAGTCTCCAGCACAGCACAGCACAGCGCTCACAGAAAGCAATTCTCAGGCTTAAAGAATTATGCAGCATCGCAAGGGAGGCTGGTGCTTCTTAGCTATTAAAATGATGAAGCTGGCTGGATCGTGCTGGTGATCTTATTCCAGGTCATCGATTCATCAAAAGAAAGTGGTCCAGGTCTTCACACACTCACACACATTTTTTAGGAAGACTTTTAAACAACATTGGTTTTCTAATTAATTTTTTCTAAAGTATTACCTATTTAATGACTCAAGTATTTAAAGACCTAATATCCAACAGTGTATAAAATATTTTAATCTAATATTTTGCTTACATATATTATATTTAATTTATTTCTTTAAGTGAAAATGGTACTTGTTAAATGACTCCTTAAATTTAAACACTCACTTTTTGTTTTCTGAAACTGGGGCATTATTTTTTTTAAAAGTCATTCGCTAAATCTTGAAGGTAAAAATAATAAAGCGCTAAATATTTATAAATTATTAAAAATTAAATTAAATAACCTACATACAGATCCCTTATGAATTATATTTTCTATTCTGCTTTTAATAGAATATAGAACCAACTCAGGCTGTTTACTCCTTTGAGAATCATCTTTATAAATAATACTGAAAGGGCACAGGAAATATAACTCCCTAGAATGAATAAAAGAACACCCTGGGTTGAGAAACGGCTCACTTGTATTACATTCCTGACTTCAACCCACAAGAAAAGATAAAACAAAACAAAAATAAGAATCAATCTTTTAATGGATGTCTAATTATAAGTTAAATACGTGACAAAACAATAAATCAAAAGTCCAGGCACAGGGGTTAGAACCATCTTAAGGTAGCATCAACAATGGATGCTCTAGTCCAGCCACAGGGGTTAGAAGCATCCTAAGGCAGCATCAACAATGGATGCTCTAGTCCAGCCACAGGGGTTAGAACCATTCTAAATAATGGATGCTCTAGTCCAGCAACAAGGGGTTAGAACCATCCTAAGGTAGCATCAACAATAGATGCTCCAGTCTTTTTCAAGTGTGGCCCACAGGACTTACTGCTGATTTCAAAATCTGTGTATGATGATACAGTAACAGAACGATGAGCTGGAGAGTCAGAGGACCTGGATCCTAACATCTCTCCACATAACTAACTGGTCCTACTTCCTCTGGCTCTGAGCTACCTAGGAGGCTCCTGGACTAATCTCACACTGACATATGAGCTTTATGGAGTGTTTCGTGGCTGCATAAAGAAGCGGCACCTCTGGTACACTTTCCCTTTTGTCACCTTGGCCTCACTTCACGATGTTACGCTTTCCACACCTGCCTGAATCAGCTCCGACTCTACATTCATCCCAATCCTTTGTCCTCCTTCTGCTAATTCTCTCCATCATCATACTTTTCGTGAGAGAATGTTCCCCCTTCAACTTCTCCAATTACTCATTCTCGGTTTTTGGAAAAAGGAAGACAAGGTAAATTTACCTTGGAAGTATAGTCCCAGGGTAACAGGACCCTCCTCCACAGGCTTCAAAATCTAGCATAGTCCCTTTTGTATAGTTAGTGCTTGATTAGTGTTAGTAAATTCTTAGTTCCATGCTTCCTTGCATGGATGCAAATCTCGAATTCCTCAGGGAAGATGATGACATAAAACAGTCCCTCAGTGGCATTTGGAAGAAGCACCCCTCATGCTTGTTTGTGCTGGAGGTAAAGATAGAACATCTTTATCAAACTGGACGGATGGCCCTTCTGGATATTATAATCTAAATGTTGACAGAATTCTTATGAATAGATGTGAAGAATTCTACCCCACCACAACAGAGTCTAAAATAACCAAGTCTGCGAAGATGAAGAAGCAGAGTGCCTAAGGAAATATTACCTACAAAGAAAAAATGCGTTTCTCATCACAATGAGTGGAGAAAATCTAAACAACAGATAGAGTGCACAGAAAATAAAGCTTAAAACAACATTGTTTCATACAGCACTTTGGAGATTTTTGAGATCCTGTGTTGGATACGATTAAATAATTAAACCTTACTTATGTTGTCTTACGGTTTTGATAGGTTGTATTTAATTTTTGATTGATTGATTGAGATCAAGTTCTCTATGTATTTTAGGCTGGCCAGGAACTTAAAATTTTTCTGCTTCAGTCTCCTCAAGTGCAAGGATTACCTATGCATGCCACCACATCCAGAGATTTCTTTTCAATTTTAAAATTTGAATGTTTCCCTTTATAGTATACTTAAGTTGTTAGAAATTTATAAGTAAGTGCCCATCCCTCCAAATAGGAAATATTATTTCTGAGGAAAATAAGTTTTTATGACATATCATAGTATTATTAATGTTCATATTTAAATATACTAACTCATAACAAGAAATTAAGTGCTTTCTGTTGTGGGCTATTCATACACTGTGTGAAGATATATTTGTTGTGATTGGTGTAATAAAAAAACTGAGTGGCCAATAGCTAAGTAGAAGGTAGAGGTGGGATTTCTGGGTATTGAATGGGAGTAGGAGGAGATAATTGAGACACAGGGGAGATGCCAATGAGACCTGGAGAGAGTCTGACATACAGAATGAAAAAAGGAAGGCAGGAACATGTATCTTCCAAACTTGAGGACATCTTAGGCTATATAGTAAGTTACAAGCCATCCTAGATTACTTAGTAAGTTGCCAGCCAGGATAAGCTACATAAAAGAAGTTTTAGGTAAGCTTATGTTCCATAGTAAGGCCTTATCCTCCACACTGGAACATATGAACAATTAAAAGATCTCTTTTATTTACACACCCAATGTATATTTCTTTGTTCCAAAACTAATTTATCCTTTTAAATAATGATACTGTGTGTGCATGTTTATGTGTGTGTGTTATTTTGCTTAGTATCTATATGGGTTAAAACATGCATAGATAGAACTAATCAATAATAAAGGAAATATTAGTCACTGATATCCAGTCATCTAGCACATCTAGTATATGATTCAGAAGATATTAACTGTTTGTATTCTTGACTTTAAGAATTCTCCTGTAGCAAACTTTCTTCTTTTATCATCTTGAATATTGAGATTTCCTGCCATGCTGCATTTCTTCAGGATTTAGTAACCTTTTTCTTGACTTGTCATTCACATCTGTGGCTTCTGCTCTCACCAAGGTGAAAGAGCCTTCTAAACATTCCCAGAGCTTACGGTCTCACCGCACATGTAAGGGTGCATCCCAACTGGCAGCCTCATCTCTCCAGCTAGTACAGACTCCACACGAGGTGTCCCGTCTACCCCTCTGCCTGTTCTATCTTGTCACTTCCTGAAATTTACATTGCCATGTACTCCAACAAGAATTAATAAATCAATACTTCAGAAAATAATTTTGAGTTTGCTCAAGATAATCTCCTTATCACCTGTAAAAAGTTATTTTCTTCTCTGTTTAATTATTGGAAACTAGTAAAGACTAACAAATTTGATCTTGTTCTTATGAAATTATTTTGTTTTAATCTGACAGAATAATTGTCTACATTTATGAGGTAGAATGTCATATGTCGAATGGTTCAATAAGCAAATCCTTCATTTTGTCTGCTTACCATTCCTCTGTGATGAAAACCTTTGCAATCCATCCTTTTGGAAGTGTGGAAGTATCCAACACATTGCTGTTCACTGCCATCACTCTGCTGCACAATGGAACAGCAGAATGTGCTTTCCAGTTTACAGAGGCTCAAATTTGGGAGCCAGATAAGGGAAGGGGAGAGGTCAGTCTTCACCTATCATGATCCATCCTGCTAAGTTCATTACTAATTTGTGAATTCTCATTGTTTTTTGAGACATGCTAATATGTCAAGGTTTTTGTTACACCACTGTCACCTAGAATGTAGATCTACTGTGATGTGTTAAAATTATTTCTCATGAATGTTTTCCATGTTGGAAAACACTTTAGAAACACATAGATCACTCATTCATCAGATTGTTAGCAGGTATTTAATGAGCTCAACACTGCCTAGACCTTATGAAAATATTACCATAATTCTATGCTACGTGGCGTATATGTGTGGTGATATTTTATTTGTATGTTAATAAATAAAGTTTGCCTGGAGATCAGAGGAAATAGCAAGCTGTTTTAAATAAACACAGAATTCAGGCAGTGGTAGCACACATCCTTAATCTGATCACTTGACAGGCAGGGTCTCTGTGTGTTCAAGGCCACCCTAAGGAACAGAGCCAAGCATGGTGACACACGCCTTTAATCCCAGGACCAACCATAGAGACCTAGAGGTCTGTACAGACAGGCAAGGAAGTGAGGTAGCTGGGCTAAGAGCCAATGAGAGGGCAGAACAGCAAGGCAATAAAAGCCTGGGTAGATAGGAAGTTGTGGCATTTTGGAAGTTGCAGAGCTGGTGAGGTAAGGTTGGTTGGTGGCTCTCACTATTTCCCTGATGTCTAAGGCTTTCACCCCTATATTTGGCTCCCACTTAGAAATTTTATTTAATAAGACCACTTAGAAATTCGGCTACATATATGGGGAGATATAAAGGTGGGGTTTATGACACAGATATTAGCTGTTCACTATCAAAATGAAATTTTATATTTACTCATTTAGTTGTTTGACATTTAACCTTTGGAAATTTGAATTGTAATGTCTGAGGATTTTTTTTAAAAAAGACATCATGGAGACAGGAGTGTGATTCTCAAGATTCTGAACCTCCCTAAGATCTTTGCAAAGCAAAGAGCAGAATGATGAGTCAGTAGATAGAAAAACAAGCTCTTGTTTTTGAAGAAGGAAAAAGGAGGAGGAGAAGGGGGAGGGGGAGGAGGAAGGGGAGGAGGAGAAAGAGAAAAAGAGGAAGATGAAGAAGAAGAATTATTATAATTTATTAATTTATTTCTGGATTTAATATAACCAATAATCAGCCCTGAATCTAATCACACTGCTTTCTACATAAATATACCACTTTACAAAATGCTACTTCTAAACTCAAAAGTCATGTAATGGAGTCAAAATAACGAATATATATTATACTGGCTACCACTAACATCTATCTGACTGCCCAACACTCACAGTCACAGTTTTAGATACTAGAGTATTTTGCTGTTGAGCCCAGAGGCAGCTACAGAATCCCTCCCATACAGCACTTCAGGTAAATACTAATAGATGATTGATGTCAGTGTATATGATGAAACCCACTGACCAATACTCACTTTGCAAAAGGTAGCTGTACAGCAGTGTTCAGCCACAAGATACTGTGCTCTCAATGCCCAGTGAGCAGCCTGACAGCATTGGAGCTATGGAAATGTTGGCTGAGTGAATAATGCAATCTGTGGGTGAACCTTTGTACAGCAAAGTTGCATTACCATTACAACTTCTAGAAAATCTCAAGTTGCCACAAAAATTCTGAAACTGCAACTTTCTAATCTTTTTGATGTTAAGTAAACTTGATGTTAGATAATTATTTCCTTTTTAGGTTCCCTTCTCTAAGATGCCATTTTGGTCTCACTCGTGATTCACAGGAAAGGATGCCTGACTTCTCAAATATTCACATTTTTGTGAAACAAATATTTATCTGAAAAACTTGTCCTACTTAAGAATGTGAGCCAATATGAAACAGGTAATAATTGTCCATTTTATTTCATAATTAAGAGCAAAAACTTGAGTATTTATTGGCTAGTTTATTGACATCATAAAACATTAATTCCAATGTAGAATTTATAACTAATCAAATGGTTGAATCATGTCCAAGGAAGAACAAAGGAAATGAGAAGTGAATGATAAGAAAAGCATTCTGGCTAAGAAACAGGCTCTTCCAAAGTGGCAGGTAACTAAGAAGAATTTATCTTTCTGAGCACATATAGGGGAGGCATGGTATATATTTTTGTGTACATTCTGGGTATGTGAGGGAGACATGGTGGGGTGTATTTGGGCAGTTGTGTTTGTGGTTTCTGTGTGTGACATGTGAGGTATGTGTGGTATAGGGGGATGGAGTGTGTGAGTGTGTGTGTGTGTGTGTGTGTGTGTGTGTGTGTGTGTGTGTGTGTGCATGACAGTGTTCATGTGGTTTTCAGAGGACAGCTTTCTAGAGATGGTTCTCTCAGGCATGGAACTCAGGTTGCCAGGCATGTGGGACAAACACTTGTAGATGCTGAGCTAGCTCACTGGTCCAGGAACCATTGATTCTTGTTTGATAATAACTCTGGCAAACAGGAGATTATGGACAGCATCTTTTCTTTTACCACAGCAGTTGTCCATTAAAACACTCTTTCAGTGCCGCCCAATGTTGCTTGTTCAACAGGTGAAGGGCAAATAGACATTTCTCCATTATTTCTTAATCTGGATAATAGCCTAATTATTAATGCCATACTAATGTCCTAATTACTATCACATAATTGAAATATATAATGGTTTCATTTCCTATACATTGGTCAGCATGGAAGTGAACGAGGCAGGAGAACAGTAAGAATGATAAATTAGAATGTCACTCAGCTATAGGGCATATGACAGAAGGTCAAACAACTTAATTTTTTTGACAGTATACCTACTTTTGATAGGGAGGGATGACTATTTTAGGGTTCTTTCTTCTTTGGGATGTGGTAAGTACTAGAGTTCGAATCTATGATACAAATGCCAGATTAGCACAATTCTACTTCTTTTGAAAAGGAAATATTTTAAAACTTGACATAAGGTCTTACATAGGTTTACCTTAAACTCACTACCTCAGCCACCCAAGTAGCTGGAATTACAGGCCTGTCCACCAAGCCTGATGTACAAGTATGGTTTTGATACATAAAGATTCACATGGAAGAAATAAATATAAAAATGACCAACTTAATATCAGTTATCTTTAATATTATCTTACTAGAGAGCTATATTCACCTAATATACATATCATCACATAACATGATTTGTGGTGAATTATATGCATGTACAATTTACAGATAAATTTCAATTCTGATATTTCTAACCAGTTGCCATCACCATCCAACATCTAGATCTGAAAGGATCAAGCAGACGCCATAACAGGCTGCTCAGTCTTCTTCTCTTAGAGATCAGGTCTCAATTTCAGTTTCCTGAGACTTGAGCAAGCAGTTTCTGGGAGGGCCATGAACAAAAGACATAGTCCTTGCAGAAGCTCCCTTTCTGCACGTACTCTGACTGCTCAAGGTTCAGCCAATTGTTTACTGTCTGGGATTCCTCACCAACTTAGAGCTACACGTGTATGAGTCAATGTGACAGCTGGGCCACTGAGTCAGCCCCCACAAGTAGTATGTGCTAGGCCAGCCAGCCTCCATGGCAGCTCAAAGACAAAGCCTGCGACTTGTCCAGGCCTGCCCAAAAATGAATAACTGTAAGCCCCAACTAACCCTAGCCAATTAAAAGTTATTAACATGATTGCCACTCGCATAAACCAATCCTGAGTCTGTTCCTATGTAGTCTGTAGACCCCAAGCCCCGCTTACTTTAAAAACCCTGCCCCATTGCTATTCAGGGTCTCTCCTGCTCTGCTGCTTTATCAGAAGGAAGGAGAGTCCCGAGTTAACTCGCAATAAAAAGACTTTGCTTTTACATTGGAATTGGTCCTCTTGGTCTTTTCGGGACTCTGGGTACAAGAGATCCACTATTACAAATACTGTTAAATTGAGTGACAACTATTTAAGTATTCTTCAGCTTTTTTATTTTAAAGAAATATTTGTCCAATTCATTAATTGTCCTTGTCTCTTATCTATATTACAATAAACAACTTTTAATAAATCATTGCACAAAAAGTTTATTCTAAAGATGATATAATAATTTTATCAATCAAGAATAAAGGAGCCAGGTAGATGATTGAATTGGTAAATTGCTTGCTAAGGACCTGAGTTCAATCCCTACCACCCACATTAAAACAAAATAAAACAAAACAAACCTTGGCATGATGGCTCACATGTGTCGTCTCAGAGCTTCGGAAGCAAAGGCAGAAGGATACCTTGCGTATGCCAGCTAGGCAGTCGGTCAGTCACTGAGCCCAAGGTTTAGTGAGAGAATCTGTTGCAAAATTTAATGTGAGGTCTGAGGAAATGGGGCCAGTCAAAACAGTGCCTGCCACGCAAGACCGAAGACCCGAGGTTGGATCTCCAGCTCTCGGATAAACGGCTAGTGTGTGTGTCTGTGGAACCTCAAGCTCTTTGGTTACCTGAGACTTCTCTCTTTACTCAGGATTTACTGTGCCACACTGACTTCACTTATTTAAGTAGACATCCATTTACCATAATGAAAGTGTTTGGAGAGAAGCTAGTTAACAGCTTAGCAAGTGAGACAGTGCAGAGTCCATACTTTAAATTAAGCTCACTAAGATAAATAATAATAAATAAATGCCCGTGAGATGGCTCAGTGGTAAGAATGCTTACAGCCAACTCTGACAAGCCAGCTTGATCCCCAGAACAGACATGATGGAAAAACATGGATCTCGTGAAGTTATCCAGTCATCTTCTGAACTCCACACACAAGCTGTGGCACACACACACACACACACACACACACACACACACACACACACACCTCAAAAAATAAGTAAATAAGATAATATCATAAATTTGCGTTCATTTAGAGTAACATAATCACAGGTTAATAAACTATGAGAATCTCAATTTTTCCACGTACAAAATCTCACAATGGGATTATATTAATAAATACTATTATTTTATAGTGTCCTGTAGCTTATAATTGGGTTTCTATATAAAACATACAAACAATGGAATAGTTAATATGCTGCCTGTATGCAGAGAAACTGATAGAAGTAGAGAAATATTGCTACAAAAGCTTGGATTCGTCTGAAACATTCCTTTTTTTTATTCAGTAGCTACTCCAAAAGTAACAAGTGTGACAGAATTTATTGTACCCTGAGCTTCAAGGCTCTGCTCTACAGCCCCCCACATAGATTTATTATTAGATGCCTTGCAAAGCCTTGGATGACACAATCTCCTACATGTACATTTTAAAGTTGTTTTTCCAAAGGAGATGGAAAAAATAACTTTGCAATATTTTACCTTACACAATTCCTTTTTTCTCTTTACCAGCTTTTAAGAGAAGAAAGAAAAAAATCCAACAATTAGATTTTTGCATAATCCTATAGAATCTTTACAGAGTAAGGGGTTTTTCTTCTTACACACACACACACACACACACACAGCAATAGTTAAGCCCAGTACGGGAAATGCACACCTTTAATCCCTGCACTTGGGAAGCAGTCGAAGGTGAATTTCTGAGTTCCAGGAGAGCCAGGGCTATACAGAGAAACCCTGTTTTGAAAAACAAACAAACAAAGAAGCACATAAAAAGAGAAAGAATGGATGAATGAAAAAGGAAAAGAGTCATTTTCTTAGACTGAACTGTGCCATGGGATGAGACTAAGATGAGGTCTCTGAGAGACAGAGATTACAAATGAAGTATAAGATGGCATCAGAAAACCAGGTAGGCGGCCTGCAGACCTTCTCCTCTCTCTCTGCTCCCGCAGACCCAATCCCTGAGTCTCCTCCCTCGCTCTGCAACAGAACTCCTGCTGCAGCCTCCCTCCCCTGCCCTCACCTCCTGTGGATCCCACAGACCTTCTCCTCCTGACCTCCTCCCTCCCCTGCCCACACCTCCTGTGGATCCCACAGACCTTCTCCTCCTGACCTCCTCCCTCCCCTGCCCTCACCTCCTGTGGATCCCACGGACTTTCTTCTCCTGACCTCCTCCCTCCCCTGCCCACAACTCCTGTGGATCCCACAGGCCTTCTCCTCCTGACCTCCCCCTCCCCTGCCCACACCTCCTGTGGATCCCACAGACCTTCTCCTCCTAACCCCGCCCCCCACTCATCACTGCATCCCAGCCTCCAACATCAGCAGTCTTTCTCTGTGAACAAAACTGTTGAGCAGATCAGTACAACAGGCAACACACAACCATCACACTCTCTGAAATCCACAGAGGAAACAGAAACCCAAAGAAAAAAAAACACACCCATGCAACAAAGACAGACCCAGAAATCAGCACCTTGACCTATAATCATCCCACACCCAGATGCCTACTCACCAGAATAAAAATGCAATCAATAACTGTCTGGGCAATATGTCTCCACTAGAGCCCAGCCATCCTACCACAGCAGGCCCTGAATATTCCAACATAGCTGAAGCACAGGAAAAAGACCTTAAAAGCAAATATATGGAGATGATAGAGGTCCTTAAGAGGAAATGAATAAATACCTTAAAGAAATCAAGGAAAACACAAACAATTAGAGGAAACAAAAAATCCTTCAAAGAAAATCAAGAAAAAAAAAAAAAAAAGCTGAATGAAACGTCCCAAGACCAGAAAATGGAAATGGAACAATTAAAAAAAAACTGAGACTGAGAGAATTCTGGAGATGAAAAATTTGTGAATTTAAACAGTACCTACAGAGGCAAACTTGAACCACAGAATACAAGAGATGGAAGAGGAAATCTCCGGCACTTGACGATACCATAGAAGAAATAGATACATCGGTCAAAGAAAATGAAAATCTAAAAAGTTCCTGACACAAAACATCCAGGAAATGTGGGACACCACAAAATGACAAAACCTAAAAATAATAAAAATAAAAGAAGGTAAAGAATCCCAGCTCAAAGGTCCAGAAAATATTTTCAACAAAACCATAGAAGAAAACTTTCCTAATCTAAAGAAGCACATTCCTATAAGGTACAAGAAACTTACTTTAACCCAAATAGACTAGACTAGAAAAAAAAGTCCTCCTGCCTCATAATAATCAAAACACTAAACATACAGAACAAAGGAAGAATATTAAAAGTTCCAAAGGGGAAAAGACCAAGTAACATATAAATGCAGACCTATTAAAATTATACCTAACCTCATTGGAGACTCTAAATGCCAGAAGAGCCTGGATAGATGTGCTACAGATTCATATCCATAGATGTGAGTCCAGAATACTATACACAGGAAAGCTTTCAATCACCACATATGGAAGAAAATCAGATATTCCATGATGAAATAAAATTTAAATAATATCTACAATCCAGTCTTAGAGAAATTGTTAGGAGGAAAATTCAAGCCTAATACCCACACCCATGAAAACACAAGAAATAAATAATTTCACACCAGCAAAACAAAAAAAAAAAAAGAGAAACACACACATAAACAAACACGTACACACACACCACCACCACCACCACCACCAAGAACAACAAAATAACAGCAATCAATTGTCATTGTTTATTGATATCTCTCAGTATCAGTGTTTTCAATCTCCAGTAAAAAGACACAGGCTAACAGGATGGATGCACAAACAGAATCCATCCTTCTTCTGCATCCAAGAAGCTTACCTCAACATCAAAGATAGACATTACCTCATGGTAAAGACTTAGAAAAAGATATATCAAGCAAATGGACCTAAGAACCAAGCTGGTATAACCATTTTAATATCCAAGAAAATAGACTTCAAATAAAACCACACAGGGAAGGACATTACATACTCATCAAAGGAAAAATCCACCAATATAAAATTTCAATTCTTAACATTTATTCCCCAAACTCACGGGCACCAACTTTTGTAAAAGAAAAAATACTTCAGCTGAAATCACATACTGGCCTCCCCACACATGATGGTGGAAGACTTCAATATCCCACTTTCCCCCATGAACAACCAGACAAAAACTAAACAGATAAACACTAGAGCCAACAGACATTATAAACCAAACAGACCTAACATATTAACAGAACATTTCACCCAAACACAAAACAAAATATCTTCCTGTCTGCACTTCACAGAACTTTCTCCAAAATTGACCATATACTCAGACACTAATCAAGTCTCAATAGATGAAAGAAAACTGAAATAACTCTGCATCATATAAGTCCACCACAGATTAAAGATGGATATCAACAACAGAAAGCTTACCAACTCACAGAAACTGAACAACTCTTTACTGAGTGAAAAACAGGTCAAGAAAGAAATAAGCCTTTCTAGAAGTCAATGAGAGTGAATACAAAGCATATTCAAATGTAAGGGGCACAATAAAAGTGATGCTATGAGGAACGTCCATAGCACTAAGGGATTACATAAAAAAAAAATTGGAGAGATCTCATTCTAGCAACTTATCAGCACACCTGAAATCTCTAGAACAAATAGAAGTAAGCAAGAGGAGATTACAAGAAATAATCAAAGTGAGGTCTGAGATCAAACCAAACCGGGAAATCTGAAGGAAATGGATAATTTTCTCGATAGGTACCACTTACTAAAATTGAATCAAGTTAAACAGTTTAAATATACCTATAACCCCTCATGATATAGAAACAATCACTAAATGTCTCCCAACCAAAGAGAGCTCAGGGCTAGATGGTTTTTGCACAGAATTCTATCAGACTTTCAAAGAAGAATTAATGCCAATATTTCTCCAAATTATTCCACAAAATAGAAACATAAGGAGCATTGCACAATTCATTTTACGAGGCCACAGTTACTTTCATATCCAAACTACATTAAGACTCAATAAAAATAATTACAGACCAATTTCTCTTATGGAAATAGATGCAAAAAAATATTCTTACAAACCAAATAATACTTACAAACTAATATATAACATGAATAATACTTATAGAAAATAATACTCACAAACCCAATCCAAGAATACATTAAAAAGATCATTCACCATTATCAAGTAGGATTTATCTCAGAAACACAGGGATATTTCAATATATGAAAACCAGTAAATGTAATTTACCATATAAACAAACTGAAATAAAGACAACACATGATCATCTCATTAGATACAAAAAAGTCTTTGGCAAAATTTAACACCCTTTCTTAACAAAAGTCCTGGAGATATTAGTGATACAAGGGAAATACCTAAACATTATAAAGGGAAATTACAAGCCTATAGCCAACATCAAATTAAATGGGGAAAAACTCAAAACAATTCCACTAAAATCAGGAACAAGACAAGGTTGTCCACCCTCTCAATATCAATTCATTATAGCACTTGAAATTTTAGCTAGATTAATAAGACAACTGAAGATCAAAAGAATATAAACTGGAAACCAATAAGTCAAACTATCTTTTATAGATTATAGGATAGTGTACATAAGTGATCCTAAAAATTCCAGGAAACTCTTACAGCTGATAAACACTTTCAGTGAAGTAGCACAATCTAAGAATAACTGAATAAATCAGTAGCTCTCCTATATACAAATGACAAATGGACTGAGAAAGAAATCAGGAAAACAACCTTTCACACTAGCCTCAAATGATATAAAATATCTTGGAGAAAATCTAATAAAGCAAGTAAAAGACTTGTATGACATAAACTTCAAGTTTTTGAAAAAAAATTGAAAAAGATATCAGAAGATGGAAAGACCTCTTATGCTCATGGATCAGTAGGAATAACATAGTTATAATGGCAATACAGATTCAGTGCAATCCCCATCAAAATCCCAACACAATTTTTTACAGACCTTGAAAGTAAAACTCTCAACTTCATATGAACAATAAAAGAACTGTGGAAGGTATCACCCACTAGCCCTGATTTCAAGTTGTACTTCAGAACTATAGCAATAAAAACCATGGTATTAGAATTGAAAAACAAACAAGTTGATCAATGGAATCAAATTGAAAACCCAGACAAATCTAAATGCATATGGACACCTGGTTTTCTACAAAGAAGCCAAATTATACAATAGAAAAAAGAAAGCACCTTTAGCAAATGGTGCTGGTCAAACTGGATGTCTGTATGTAGAAGACTGCAAGTAAATCCATACTTATCACCCTGCACAAGACTCAAGTCCAAGTAGGTCAAAGACCTCAACATAAAGGAAGATACTAAAAACGAGATAGAAGAAAAAGTAGGGATTAGCCTGGAATGCACAGGCACAGGAGACAACCTCCTGAACATAACACCGACAGCACAGGCACCAAGAACAGCAATTTATAAATGGAATTGTATGGGTTCTGTAAGGCAAAGAACACTGTCAATCTGAAGCATGATCCTAATTAGTCTTATCAATAAAAACCAAGAGTCAAATATCAGGGTGATAACCTTAAAGATCAGAGAAGCAGAACAGCTGCCATTATAGACTTCTCACCTCTACGAATCCTCAGATGGAAAGTGGGCCCCAGAGCCTGTCTCCACCTCCCTATTGCACTGGGATCAAAGGCGTGAGCCTCCCAAGTGCTGGTACTAAAGGTGTGAGCCACCACTGCCTGGTGTCTGTGGTAAACTAGTGGCTAGCTCTGCCCTCTGATCTCCAGGCAAGCGTTATTTGCCAAAACACACACAAAAATATTATATAACATCAGACAAACTGTCATCCTACAGAATAATTTTTATCAACTCCACATTTGATAGAAGACTAATATCCAAAATTATATAAAGAATTCAAGAAATTAGACATCAATAAACCACATAATCCAATTAAAAATGGGGTACAGATCTAAACAGAATTATCAATAGAGGAATCTCAAATGGCTGAGAAACACTTAAAGAATTGCTCAACATATTTAGTCATCAAGGAAATACAAATCAAAATGACTTGGAAATTCCATCGCATGTCAGAATGGCTAAGATTAATAACACAAGTGACAGATCATTCTGGGGAAGATGTGGTGCAAGAGGAACACTCCCCCACTGCTGGTGGCAATGCAAACTTGTACAGACACTATGGAAATCAATATAGAGGTTCTTTAGAAAGATGAGAATTGATCTACCTCAGAGCCCAGCTGTACCACTCTTGGGCATATAACAAAGTACGCTCCATTCTACTACAAGGACACTTGTTCAACCACGTTTATTATAGTTTTATTCCAATAGCCAGAAACTGGAAACAACCTAGATGTTCCTTAACAGAAGAATGGATAAACAAAAGTTGGTACTCAGCTGTTGAAAAAAGTGACATCATAAAATTTGTAGGCAAATGGATAAACTAGAGAAAATCATCCTGAGTAAGGTAACTCAGACCCAGAAAGACAAATATTATATGTATTCACTTATATGTGGACATTAGCCATTAAATAAATGATAAACAAGCTACAATCCATAGACCGTGGGGTTAGGTAAAGATGAGAGGTCTGTGGGGATGCATGGATCTTCCTGTAAAAGGAAAATAGAATAAAATGTATGGGTAGACTGGGACCAGGTGGGAACAGCAATGGAAGGGATCAGGTTGAGTGGGAGATGGGAAAGTATAAAATAAAATAAAAAACAGATATAGTAATGATGGCTTAATAGATATATTAAGGGATGTAACAATGGAGAAATGAAGCTACCTCTACAAGTTTCATGTAGAGTAAGCTTGGGCACTATTGGTCACAGATATGTTGCATGCAGTGAGGATAAATAAAGTTGTGAATAAAGACCATTACAGACCCTTGACTATTTTTCAACAAACCACAAAAACTCCAAACGTTCTGTTTACTAAGTGGCAAGTGAGTAGGAAAATGGGCACTGCCTCCTTTGTTTCCTAACCGAAGCCTAACCAGATCATAACCTTCTATAGCACACTTCTAGATAGCCAAATACTATGCCCTGCTTTCAAAAGAAATAGCTTTTTATGTCTACTCGGAGATTAATATCTAGAAGAATATTGTCTTGTAGAAATCATCATGACTTTCGAAGTGACATAGGTGTCCATGCCCTACCTATATAAAATACATCAATCTGCCATGATTGGTCAAATAAAAATTATTTTGTCAAGTAGAATTCAATATAACATATTTTTGTATTTATTCATTTGCTTATTTATTAACTGATAAAAGTAGATAAAATGAAATTATTAAAACCACCATCATTCTGGTTGAAAATAAAGACTTTTTGAAATCATATAAATTTTTTTTTATGCATGTGTATTGAATTTTCATGAGTCCACTGAAGAAGTCAGGTAAGGATAAAAAAAGAAATTCTTTCTGCTAATATACCCGAAGGATTGGCTTAGTAAATAGCAAACATTTTGTAACTACTTTGCCCTCAGTTTGGCTAAGGCAAGTGAAGCTAGAATCCAATCAACTATCTTTAATTGTTTGCCTTCTCAGGTCTAAGGTTTCAATGCTTCCTATGCAATTGTGCCTACTTAGTGTTAGTTTGACATTATTTTAATTAGGCTGCCTCAAGTTCAAATCAACACAACCCTGCCTTCCTATACTTTCATTTTTCTAAATGATATTAAAATCACATCATTCACTTTATTGTTATTTAGTGACATAAATGTCTGGTTATCTCCTTGAGCAGTACACACATTTTATGATTGGTTTTTAGTTGAGCTTGTGGATATGCAGTAGAAATATTTGTAAATATTCATGTAAAACTAATCACAGTTTAAAAGCTAGCTATATTTTGTTCTTTTTCATTTTTTGTTTAATTTAATTATTTTGCATTCTGACTGCAGTTTCTCCTCCCTCCTCTCCTCCCATTTAATCCCCAACTTCCCCTGTCCCCCTAAATCCACTCCTTTTCAGGTTCTGTTCAGAAAGGGGCAGGCCTCCCATCTCCCATCAACCAAGAGTGGCATATCAAGTTGGAGTAAGACTAAGCACCTCCCCTTGTATTAAGGCTGGGCAAGGCAATCCAGTATGAGAAAGACATCCCCAAGAACCAGAGAAAGCATTGCGGACAGCCCCTATTCCCAGTGTTAGGAGTCCCACAAATAGACCAAGCTACATAACTGTCACATATATGTAGAGGACCTAGGTCAGTTCCACACAGGCTCCATGGTTGTTAGTTCAGACTCTGTGAGTTCCTATGAACTGGGTTAGTTGTTTCTTTAAGTTTTCTTGTGATGTCCTTGACCCCTCTGGCTCCTGCAATCCTTCCTCCCCCTCTTCAGCAGGATTCCCCAAGCTCGACCTAATGTTTTGCTGTGGTTCTCTGTATCTGTTTCCATTAGTTACGGGATGAAGGCTCTCTGATGACAACTGGGATAGTCTGATCACAAGAGAAGGCTAGTTCAGGCTCTAACTATATTCTGAATTACATTTTCAAGCACTATGTTCCATTCAACCATGATATCTCACCAAATTTCATGTTTAGGAAAGAACTAATCAGTGTTTTCAATTTTCCTTTTCTATTTTATGTACAAAGGACTACAAAGATACTTACAAATAAACTTATTAGTTTTAGACTAATAAGCAAAGATATAAAGAATCAATGAGACCACAGTTAATTTTAAAGCTCTTGCCTAGCTGATGCTGCTAAGGAAGTTTCAGAACTGTGTGCCTTGTTCCAAGGAGGTACATGTGATAGGCAGCTATAACTTGGAATTTGGACAATTCTTCTGTCTGATTTTAAGTCCAATTTCCTTTGCAAAGCTCTGGGCAGTGACTCCAGTATCACACTTGCCTCGCTGCTGTGCGTGGCTTGTCTGATTTGCATGGTGGTGGTTTAGAATGTATATGTAAGTTTTGTTTTGACAAGTTCCCAGAGAACCGAGCTTGCAACAGATGCTTAACACATATGTTTATTCACCAAGCTCGCTGTACAATTTAAAGTTTTCCTAGGAAATGATTAAATAATTCTCCATAATGCAGAGTTCTACCAACAACAGTCTCTTGAGGTTTTTGAAAATATGACTTGTAGGATTAAATCATCTTTGGGAAAAATTAAATCAAACTCCTAGCTTTTAGGGGCTAATTTCCATCTTGTATATTTTCTATTATAACATTTTATGTGAGTATATGTTTAAAACGTAACTTGTATTTGTAACAAAATTTGTAGAGAAGGGCAATAGATTTTCATTCTAACTAAACTGATATTTGTGATTACCGCAAAACAGAAAGAAAAATAATAAATTATTGATAAAATAGGTGTGTACACACATAAATAAAGACAATCAAAAACTTCATGTTCTTTTGCACATACAAATCTTTGAAATTTGCAAGAAAAAAAGCCATGCTAATAATAACAACCCCCCCCCCAATTTCTACTTCCTCTTTTTGTCTTCATTGTTTTTCTTCCATAAATGGGGATATAGAGTAAAATCGTTTACTTTTTATTACTCTCATTGTAAATGATCTGTTGTCCACCCCATACAGCTCAAACCTGTCAATCACCAAACTATATATTGTACTGAATAACTTTTAAGTTGATAGAACAGTGTGGTGGTATTGTGTTCCCCAAAATATTGTGTACTCTAATAAATTTATCTGGGGTCAGAGAACAGACAGCCACTAAATACAAAGGCTAGAAAATGGTGGCACTCACACCTTTAATCCTAGCATTCCAGAGATAGAAATCCCTGTGGATCTCTGTGAGTTCAAGGCCACATTGGAAATAGCCAAGCATGGTGACACACACCTTTAATCCCAGAAAGCCAGCCTTTAATCCCAGGGAGTGGTAGTAGAAAGCAGAAAGATATATAAGGCGTGAGGACCAGAAACTAGAAGCATTTGGCTGGTTAAGCATTTGGCTGGTTAAGCTTTCAGGCTTTGGAGCAACACAGTTCAGCTGAGATTCATTCTGGATGAGAACTCAGAGGCTTCCAGTCTGAGGAAACAGGACCAGCTGAGGAACTGGTGAGGTGAGATAGCTGTGGCTTGTTCTGTCTCTCTGATCTACCAGCATGGACCCCAATAACTGGCCTCGGGTTTGATTTTATTAATAAGAACTTTTAAGATTCCTGCTACAGAACAGTTTTTTTTTGTTTGTTTGGTTGGTTGGTTTTTTTTGTTTTTTTTTTTTTTGTTTTTGTTTTTGTTTTTTGTTTTTTTTTTTTTTGGTTTTTTGAGACAGAGTTTCTTTGTGTAGCTTGCCCCTTTCCTAGAACTCACTCTGTAGCCCAGGCTGGCCTCGAACTCACAGAGAACCTCCTGCCTCTGCCACCCAAGTGCTGGGATTAAAGGTGTGCACCGCCACCACCGCCCAGCTGATAGAACAGTTTTAAGCACTATTTTTTCCTAGGGCATAAAATGTTCTATTAGTAGATATTTCTAATTTACATGGTATGATCCATTAAAATATCTTATAAACTAAACTTGATTTCCTATTATTGAACTTATGAGTTTCACATGTGCTAGTAAAAGGGATGCCAATCAAAAGATCCCCAGATCACTCTATTAGCTTCAAAAACCTATTCAATTCTACTTAAGCACTACTACCAAAATAAATGCTATGAATCATTATAGCTTTGTGCTCAAAAGTCCAAGCAGTTATTTGATCATAATAAATTAAAATCCAGTTGCATCAGGTTACCAGACAAGCAAAAATAGCACACAGATTCTAGAAACAGTTTCAGCAAAACTGTAATGCATATGAAATGGTAACCCACCACTGTTAGTAATGGTATTCTTCATTATTCCTAAAGAATTACAAATAATCTGTATTAATATATTTTCAAAATATTCAGCAGCTGAAATGTAGAGTATCTTTTCTATTTTCCTGTCATGTCTATGTTGTTTGACAAAGCATATCTATTGAAATAATATGAAATTTATTCTGTGCTTAGAAATGAATATAGTAATACAGTCGAGTACATATTGCTAGAAAGAGATAGATTTCTTCTCTGTTTCCATCATTTCATGTGGGATCTTGTTCCCCAAACTGGAAGCATCTACTTTTTCTTCATGTATTAAAAATGTTTATACCTTAGCATGTCAGGATCTCATAAATTAATACTTGTTCCATGTAAATTTTTGTACATTTAATATGGTTTTGCAGCCAGGGTGGTGATGGCGCACACCTTTAATCTCAGCACCCGGGAGGCAAAGCAAGGCAGATCTCTGTGAGTTCGAGGCCAGCCTGGGCTACCAAGTGAGTTCAAGGAAAAGCGCAAAGCTACACAGAGAAACCCTGTCTCAAAAAACCATAATAATAATAATAATAATAATAATAATAATAATAATAATAATATGGTTTTGCCCAAGTGGCTACTTTTTTCCATATCTGGAATAAGTAATATATAAAGCTCAAGCACTCTTCCAATGATGCTGCATATATAATCAACTACCATTTTTAAGAAAGAAAATGTCTGTATTAACGGCACCTATAGCTGGAAAGAAATTCAAGTATAATATTCATATTTTTCTCAACAGTAAATTAATTCTACTGAAATAATCACATTATATAAGACATTTGTATGAGTTGAAGTTCTCTACAGGTGCTCAAAGTAACAATGCAAATTAGTTGTACATCTGATCCTTGCTTTCTCTCATTAGAGGACTCTAGTTTTACGAAATTTCAAGTAATGAATAATTACCTAGTTCCTCATGTAAATAATATTTAGATTCTTTGGATCAATGATACGGCTCAATGGGTAAAGCCGCTTGCCACCAAGCCGGATGACCTGAATTTGATCCCTAGGACACACGCGGTGGAAGGCGAGAGTTAGCTCTTGCAAGTTGTCATCTGATCTCCATATATGTGCCATGGAATTTGTGTGCCAACACACGAGTACACACGCACGCATGCACGCACGCACGCACGCACACAATAAAAGTACTACTTTTTTTAAGGAATGCCTAGAGCTTTCATATTACTGAAAAATTCTCAGTTGCGAGTCACCAGTCCTGTTTGTTTCTGTTTCGATATTTACATTTCTAAAAATCTTTTTGAGATTTCATAATGTGAATGAAATGGCCCAGAATGAGCTGCTTCTTGTATTAAGTCTTATACAAGGCTGGTGACCTGATTAGAATGTCAGTGATTGTTGATACCCAGCTTCAATCCACGGTGCTCAGATAGGAAGCGGGTTGTTACTTCATTTTTTGTTTATAACTGATAAGACTTGCTTTGTGTTCTAATTTGGGACTGATTTTGGAGAAAGTTCAATGAGAGGGTGAGAGCAAAGTGTATTCTTTAGCATTTGGGCACAATGTTCTATAGAAGTGTGTAAGGTCATTTGATTCATGTCATTATTTAACTCCAGAATTTCTCTTTATTTTTGTCTGGCTGGTCTGTCTACTGGGAAGAGTGTATTGAAGTTCCCACTATTACTGTGTGATGGTTAATGTGTGATTTTAGGATAACAGTGTTTCTTTGGTGAACTTGGGTACCCTTGTGATTGGTGGATAAACAGAATCATCACATCCTTTTGATGGATTTTTCCTTTAATGCATATGAGGTACCTTCCCCATCTCTTCAGATGTATTTTTGTTTGAAGTCTTTTTTTTTTTTTTAAGAGACTTAAATAGCTACCCCTGCACACTTGATTTCATTTTCTTGGAATAACTTTTCCTTCCTTTACCCTAACACAATATCTGTCCTTGATGGTGGGGCATGTTTTTTGGGTGCAGCAGACAGATTGGTCCTGACTTCTAATTTAATCTGTTAGCCTGTGTCTTTTTATTGGTGAATTAGTTGACCAAAAGAAAACGGTCTCCATGGTTTTGTTTTGTGTTGTGGGAGCTTTTAATTCTGATATTTTTAAATCTTAGAAGTTCCTTTTTTTTTTTTTGTCATCTACTTTGATTTCCATTTTGGAGGGAGGGTGGTTTAAGAGACACACAAAGAGAAAGAGGAAAAAGTTAGATTGGTATGGATAAAAAGAGGATCTAGGGAAGTGGGGGGGGTATGATCAAAATGTATTTTACAAAAGAAATTTTAAATAAAAGTAAGCTTAAGAATAATTCAATTATTCTATGTAATAAAGCTGTCAAAATAAAGTTCTTAGAGTTTCTAGAGAGGAGATAGGCAGCTTAGTGTGCAAACAACAAAATCATCAACATTTATTAGCATTTGAAACCAGGCCAGTGGCTCTCTGGGTATCATTTCCGTCTAGTACTGGCTGCTGAACAGCAGATGCTGTTTGGAAATTTTCCCATATTCTAGGAATGTGGATCTTGATCCACCGCTAAATTACTATTGATCTTATATGTTTCAGTCTCATAGAGTAATTGGTTAACTTGTAGAAAATTGAACAAGAAAAAAAATGCCAATCATTTTCTGAATTTTAAATGGTTTATTTCTAAAAGAAATTTAAATAACTTCTGATGTATATCTATATGTATATATATATACATATATATATATATATATACATCTACGTGTGTGTGTGTGTGTGTGTGTGTGTGTGTGTGTGTATAACTTCTACGTTACTCAAAGATCGTCATTTACTCCCTTGTGTTCCGTTCACCGCTCCTGTGTCTTGTGGCTAATTTGAATCTGTTTGCTAACTCTCAAACTCACACATTCTAATTTCATTTTAATCATTGCTGACTACTGCTACCTTATTTCATTAACTGAGTAGGGAAAAAAATAAACAAGGAACTGAAGTTCCCACTGAACTGAATTTATCTTCTATTCCCCGAAATGCAAGTTTTCCTTTTCATTCAGTATTACATTTTATGTCAGAGGAAATTGGGGATGGGGGCATCTGGGGAGGGGCACACAGCTGCCACAGGGCACATGTCCAGGTCAGAGGACAACTTCCCATATTTGCTCCTTTTCTTTCACCGTGTGGGAAGTGGTATCCAACTCAGGGCATCAGTTCTAGCATCAGACAGCTTTACGTAATGAGCAATCTCTCTGGCTCCTTCACCAGATTCTCTTTGAAATCTACTTTACTGGGCATGTCCCTAGCAAGAGATCTTGATAATCTCAAGTTGTATGACTTTTTAGAGAGAGAAGTATAGTTTGAATGAAAAAAAATGGTATAAATAGAATGTGGACATGGTTCTCAGTCTTGAGAGAGAAGGAGAAGAGTGAGAATGAGTAGCTGACGAATCTTGCTCCAAAAAAGTTTCATATTCTCTAAAGTTTGGTATTCTATGGAAGGACTAAATCTTCCTCTTACAATAGGAGTCGCAAGAGGGATGTCGGTGGAGCAGGTGTAGATAAAAAGGAAATATTCCTATTTTAAATTCCCTTTTTATATTGCACATAAAACATGGACCTTAAATATCTGAGAGCTGGTTGGATGAGAGTGACTGAAGTTTTTCATTCCCCACCTTTATTCAGTGGGCAGTGTGAAGGAGCAGGATGTGCTTGTCTCAGCCCTCATGCAGAGGTCAAAGGTCAAGTTACAGGCTCCGTTCTCTCCTTCCAATATGTGTTCAGAGGATTAGCCAGGGCATCAGCGAGGGTGGCAAGTCCCTGCTGAGCTACCTCACTTACTGGCCCACCCTGGGGCTGAAGTTTTATGAAGAGTGGAAGATTCAGTGAAAGTCACCCAGCAATGTCGCCCAGTGGTGCAGGACTCACCTAACATGCGTAGGGCCAGGGTTGCCGCCCAGCACCTCTGCACATGAAAACGAAACCTCTTATTGGGAGCATAAAAGCATGTTTTCCTGGAAGAAATATTGTTAGTGAAATGTTTGATTGTAACCACAATTGAAGTTGCTTTATAAGAAACATATTTCTCATTCTCTTATTCTGAATCTGCCTAATCTCTTGCCCACTCAGCACCTGCCTTAAAGTTAAGGACTCCTTCACCTTTTATACAAACCAGCAATCCTGTATTAAGTCCTACCGTTACTTTCTGTGGCTAGCACATCAGAATCTTATGTCCCATTAAGATCCGCCATCTTTTCTTTTTAACACACTAGCACAAGGAAGAAATAAAGCTTGTGTCTGAGTGGACGTGGACTTCAGTGTGCTCGTTACATCCAGGCAGCCAACAAGTTATGAATAAGCAGAACACCATGTCACATTGACCTCCCTTACCTGAGAAAGTTTTCACTCAGCTGTTCAAAGATCTGCACTTAGCCTGCTCTGCTTCCTGGACGGAGATAAATATGTTCCCTGACAGCCTGACTTTTTCTGAGGCGGCACTCAATTTATCACTCTGCTCCTGGAGCACATTCTCCAATCTTGACAAAAACATCCCTGAAGCTTTCAGTGGGGAAAAATAAACCCTCCTCGCAGGCTCTGTAAATTACTAAGGATAGCCATGAATAAAATGAGGATCAGTCCTGATTCATGATTTCAGAACAACCAAAAAAAAATTCAGTTCATGCCCTTAAGGCCATTGCTCAGGAGAACTCAGACTGGAGGAAATTAGGCAGAAAACAGAAAAGATATTAAATATTCCTCTTTGTGCCATTTTAAAGAATTCAATTATTGAGTCTCTCTGCACAGAACAGTGTGAAGCTGCTAGTTCACCACCTGTCCTAAAAACACTTCCTTGTAATTATGTAAAATGGAGAGGAAGAAAAACATAAGGACTTGGAACACAAAAGCAGTGACATTTGAGCCACAAGGGCTTAGTTAGAAAACTCTCAGGAGTTCCTGGGAGCACAGGACAGAGAGCTTCAACCCTCCTCAGTATGGAAGAATTCTGACCCGAAAGGTGCTGTCCCTAAGAAAAAGATCTAGGCCAGGTCATTGGATGTCCCTTGACTGAGTATGGAACCCAAGCCAGTCTGTGTGGGAAGGGAAAGAGAAGCTGCAGGTGTAGGAAGGACAGTCCACTTTCAGGCAATCGTCATTCTCAGCCATGAGTAAGTGAGTGCTACAGAGATTCTCCCTTAGACTCACGGATCCCTGTGCACCACAGGGACAGATATGCTTATTATGGAGCTTATGAACCATATGTCAACAGGCATCAAGGTAGGATAACAACATCTAGATTTGGGGGCAGAGAAAGTTAAGAACAAAAGTTCTTTTCCGAGAGAGAGAGAGAGAGAGAGAGAGAGAGAGAGAGAGAGAGAGAGAGAGAGAGAGAGAGAGCGCTATTCCTGGAAACGGAAAAGAATTTAGATGGAAGAGACTGTGTTGTTAGGAAGTCCTCCAAAAATGGAAATTCTTCTCAGCAGTTGAATACAAAGAGTAGGAAAGTGCACAGAGAGGGAGCTATCAGGTGTACTCAGCCAGTAGTCAGGCAGACCTGTGTGCGTGGATGGGGATGAGTGGGAGGCAGCAGAACAGAACCGAAAAACACACCCACTCACACCAGCGTCATTCCAGGTAGTGCTTGAAAACAGTCCTATGAGTTTGGGCTTTAAAATGCCCCAGTAAATGTATTGTTCTATTTAAGCTTACATGAAAATGAGAAAATGGTGATTAAATAAGTCAATCTGAATCATACAATCAGCGAGGACTTAAATGTAGGATTTAAAACATGTAGTTTTGGGGCTCTGTGCTGACAGCTGTGACTAGATGAAGGAAAATCACGGGGAAATGGGTTTTCATTTGTCTGAATGTCAGACCAAAGAGAATATACAACGTGTTTAGTAAGAAGAGAGGAAATAGAACCTCCTCTTGAAAAAATGAACTAAGAATGGAAAACAATGGATCAGGCCAAGAATGGTTTGCAAATGTAGAGACTAGAAACTGAGAGTGTGGAAGTTAAGGGAACACTTGAAGGAAATTAGAGTCTAAAACTGCCTGTGACAGGGTCAAAGTGGAAAGCACAGGGCCACAGAGAAGAAAGGGAAAAGTCACGTGATAGAAAGTGAGACAGCTACTCTGGAGACTGGGAACATGCAGGAAGAGGGGACATCCCAAGATGAGTGGCACCCACATAGTGGAAGGAGAATTTGCAAGGATCTAACAATCTCAGTTCTGAGCCAATCCTTCGCATCTCGAGGACATAGGCAGAAAAGTCTAGAAGACGCCCAGAAGTCTCTCAGACATATTTAAATAAAATTCATTACCCTCACAAAACTTAGAACAAACTATGAAGCTGAAAAGATTGCTCAATGGCTAAGAAACACACAGAAAGAATAAGGATCTGGGTTTGAATCCTGAACTCATGTAAAAACAAAACAAAAAGCTCCTCTTGGCCTTGTTTACCTGTGAGTCCAACGCTAGAGATTGTGAGCTCCCTAGCTAAGAAGCCTAGCCAGCCTAAGTGAGCTTCAGGGTTTAGTGGGTGACGCAATCCCAAAGGAGTAAGGCAGAAAGGGTAGTGATGAAGTCTTCTAGCCTCCATAGTGCACTTGAGCATGTGAGCAGTCATGCTCGCGCTCGCTCCCCCCCCTCTCTCTCACACACACACACACACACACACACACACTGTCATAAAACCTGCCAAACTGCCCTTCATAAATTTCACTACTATGTATCTTTCTGTTTACCGGATTTTCCTGAAAGCAGACAAAAGTAATCACTCCCCTTTATTGCAGCAGTGGCTTCCTGACTGATCTCCAGCTCCCATGTGGCTGACCTAGAGGTCACTCTGTTCACAAAAGCTAGTATAATCTCATCACGTCTGCATTACATGGCCACATATTGGAATGCCTCTTAATTCCTCACTCATCCACGATGCTCTGAAGACAATGTAGCTCCGCACCGTCTGACACCGACTTACTCTCACGGCTACCCACTCCAGCCAGTATGGGCTCCCCTGAGCTCTCAAGTTTGCCTTGCACTGACCTCTCTTTTCACACCTCTCTGTTCTTTATCCCATAGCTAGCTAATATTGGAACATCCTTCCGAGCTCGGTTTATGGTCACTTCCAAGTCTTTAAACTCTCTGGACCAGGCATATTGAGACATTTCCAGTGTATTTTCTATTTTACTTGTATGGCTTTTCCTATTTGTTTCTTCTCCACTTCAGTGCTAATCGTTCAGAATTAATCCATTTCTGTCTGTTGGTTATTTCACTACTGTACTGAAAGAGCCCTTTCCGGTCAGCAAAGACTATTTTTGCCTACCCCATAGCCGACCCATAGCCTTGTCTTCTAAGCAGCAAACTACACATCTCCCCAGTCTTCCTTCTTGAAACAGTGACTTGGCATCTAGGGCGGCAGATTCTCAGGCTTTCTTCCTTCTCACCTTGGAACACGTCTCAGCCTCTTTTCTATTGTGAGGAGAACCTGCAGATGGCTCAATAGGTAAAGCAGTTGCCACGAAAGTCTGCAGTATGTGTTTGATCCCTCGAACACATGTAAGAAACTGACGTGGTCGTGCACATCTATAATCTCAGTTCTTCTAAGGCAAGATGGGAAATTGCCCAGAAGCCCCTGAGCCAGCTGGCCTAGAGCATGCACCACCAAGTCCGAAGCAATAAGAAAGACTGTAGTGGGGAGCTGTTCCAGCTTTGACCTGGAAGTACTACCCCTATTGAGGCTTCCAGTAACTGTCACGCCTATGAGGCAGGGCGGAGACAGGAGCCCTTAAGACCCGAGATCCGGATGTGCTGGCTCTCTTGGTTCCTGGATCCTGGACACTGGAGGTAGACCAAGCAGAGTTCTCCAGAGAACACCGGTGGACTGTGCCATACCTTTCCTGGACCCTGTAACCTATCCCTTTACTTGTAAGTTACCCCACAAAATACACCTGCCTTTTAACTACATGGAGTTGCCTTAATACTACAAGCAATAAAAGACCCAAGCAGCAGAGGGAGTGAGAATCAAGTCCCCATCGCTGTCCCCTGGTCTCTAACACATACCATGCCTGTGCACATTAACACACATCATGGTCACAGGCAAAACCACACATGTAATTAACTCATTAATTTAGGGATGTCTTGTACTGGTCTCAGCACTGAACTTCTCTCTTTCTGCCCTGTTCCTGTGTGATCACTACAGCTTCCAGGTCTACATGTGCTCCCACAATTCTATTCTCAACAAATTCCCTCCTTTAGCCTCACAGCCTACTGCTGCTTTAATGGCACCACGTAAATAGCTCAGAGGCATTTCCGATGTCAGTTGTTTGTAGACTTCTTCATAGTTTTAAATGAATCTAAAACGGCACATTATTGAAAACAGCACTCACCCTTCTGCACTTTTTCTCCTTGCCTTTACTTTTTTCTTTATCTCATCAAGTCTGCCTTACACAGTCACATAAGTGAATGTGTGCATAAAATCCTGCTACATTCTTAATGTGTCATTTCTATCCCTTCCAAGAAAACCAAAATTCGTGAGTATACTATTTCAGCAGCAGTTCTGGTGCCTAGAACAAAAGCTGCCAGTCAGTACGTCTTCCAAATGTTTTTGTTAGACCTGGTGAGTTGGCACCGTGGGTGAAGACACTCACCTCTCCACCCTGCAAATTGGAACTGCTGCAGGGCGGAAGGAGAGAACAACGGACTGGAGGAGGTGGTCCTCTGGCCTAAACAACACACCTCGCAAGGGCATCCACACTTCTATTCATGCACACACACGTTTAAAAAATCGTTGCTAAATTAGTTCACAGATAATTAATGTCCATCACTCTCATTAAACTGAAGCCTCAGTCTGACAAGAAATTGTTTATGTATGTATTTTTTCACAGCTTCTCAAGTGATTTTTTTTATTAAATACTTTGAACTGTTTGACTAAAACAATATTAGGGTAATGCTATCTCACCAAGGACAAAGAAGTTTAAAATTGCAAAAAGAAGGAAAGCTACCCAAAAATAGTAAACTAGAAGAATTGATAATAGGCAAGCATATTTGATAATTAGGTAATTATGAATGCATTTAGGGAGAAGTTAACATACAGACAGTAGATGATATTTAGGTAAAGAATGAGGGGAGACACAGACTAGAGACCCCAACGTCATCATGTTACAGTGAATGCAATTCCTAACATGTTAGTTCTTTTACTCCTACAAACTACTGCAGGAATTTCCTCCATCATCCCACACACGCCCTCCTCTTTTTTTGTGTCTTAAATCTTAAAGGATCTATTTGCATCTCTGTGTGAATAAGGAGACTTGCCTGTGAAACACTCAAGGACAGAGCATTGTTTAGAATTCATTACATTTTGTTCAGCGGTTACAGTCAAATTATAATGTCAACCTTTCTTATTTGTTAGTTCAAGGAAACCAAGAAATGAAAAAGTCACTGGCAGACCAATGTGACTTGGGATGCAGATAAAAACCTAAGGAATCTAAAGAGAATGCTTGTTGACTCTTCAAGTTGTCCTCTTTGTCCTCATTCCTCTAAAAACTGAAGGCAGAATATTAGCATGAAGTTGAGCGTCAAGGTTGCCTGCATGTAGCCAGTGGTGTAGATCCTCTCATCTAACCATCAAGTTGGGGAGAACAAGTGTACCAGGGCCAGTTTGGAGGCATGTTTCCCGTCATGATGATCTGGGAAAGATTAACAAGATTAGATGGTTTGCACCTCAGTGAGTACAGCTCGAATGGAGAAGAGCACCAGAGAAGCAGGGCCAGGCACTGCTCATGGCCCTCTTGCTCACTGGTCACGAAATGAATCCACGAGCTGGCTCAGCAAAGGCATTCTCATCGTTGACTCTGTAAACCAGTCAGAACAAAGGGCTGGTTTGGGTTTTAGCACTGGCAAGGAGGAGGCCCATGACTCGGCTTGTTTAGCATTCAGTGTGATTCACTAGCAAACTACCAAATAAGCCTTTCAAAGAATAAACACAAGATGAGGAATGCAAGTGAGAAGATCCTCCCTGAGGCCTTGCCTCTTTCCACAAGAGGTTGCTTTCACAGTTCAGTACTACTGGCCTCCCGTACAGAGGTGGGGATCCTCTTAGCCATCACGATGCAGATGTTGGCAGTTGGAGCATCTGGAGCCATCTGAACGGGAGGTCCTCATGTCTGCACCTTTCCTTTGGAGAACTCTGTTGCTCTAAATAAAAACACTCTGTGTCTTACCTCTTAGTACTTTCAGTGTAGTGGGGCTGGCTATGGGCAACCTTCACCACCACAGAGACCTGAACCAGCTCAGGGAACACACTGCTGCTGCTCAATTTAGAAAGCTGGGGTTACTCATCAGCCAGGAACAAGCACTACTGGGCAATAATAGGCTAGCAATATTGTATTCATTATTCAGGGGAAAAAGAAAATAAGTCTTCACAGGAATCAAATCATCATTTATATTCAATCACTTAGCAACTAACAGAAATGGAAAGAAAAGAATCCTAAAATAAGGAAGTAAAATTCTACTTGTGGGGGAAAAATGCCAAATGAGAGGTATCTGAAGAACATGGGAGAGAGGGGATTCTGACCAGACTAAAAGTGACCTTCAATTGTGCTATCAAGAAAGTCCAAGCTTCAAACTATATTTCCATCATTGTCCTCTTTATCATACTGAAATGCATTGGCTGCCTCTCTCAGTAACACCTAAAACCAAACACACACACCACCTCAGTTTACCATGATTTACCTAACTATAAATCTAACAGGATATTGTAGTCTAAGAGTTTTTGCATTTCATATAATTTTCATTTCCTTGTAAAGTTATATTCTTTAAATATCACAGATAAAATAATGAGGACAATACTACACTGAATTCCAAAAATTGACTAATTATACCCTTTTTAGGTCACAGCTAACCTTATTTATATTATTTAGGTAAAATTATGGAAGAATATTTTTATATTCAAGCTCACAATCTGAACACCAATACACCCAACACACACACACACACACACACACACACACACACACACACACACCGCTAGAGACAGCTCCTTTGGTAAAGTGCTATCCAGACAAGTAAGAAGCCCTGACTTTGATCCCCACAACCCCGAAAGACAAGCTGGATGTGGTGGTGGTACACACAATCCTAGCACTAAAGAGGGAAAGACTGAGGTTTTCTATGGTTCACTGACCAGCCAGACTAGCCTAATTCTAAGGCCAAGGACCCAGTGAGAAACCTCATGAAAACACAAAGTTGACAGCTTTCCTTGGGAACAGAACTCACAAGTGCATACATCCACATACACATGTACACACACACATACACATTGATACCCACACACACCTAACTTAATGACTACATCTAACTTAAGTAGTTAAACATGTTGACATAAGTCTGTAATCATTTTACTTACTCAAACTAAAAATAATCTCATTTGCTCAAAGGCTCGAAGTATGAATGATTCTATATGTCTACAATAAACAACACACTTAGTACTTTCAGTATCAAGTGGGAGAAATATAAGTGACACACTTTCAGAAGCAGACTGAAGGGTGAAAATATTGTTGTCCCAGAGAAACAATTCCGAGACAAAGCAATTTCAGGTGGCAGCGGTACACGCCTTTAATCCCAGCACTCGAGAGGCAGAGGGTGTCTGTGAGTTCGAGGCTGGCCTGGTCCACAGAGTGAGACAATTTAAACATTGCCGATAAAGGGACGTCCAAATTGACACAGCATTTAACTCAGTACGTATTAGACGCCTAGTTTGTGCCATGAACTTTTCTAATTATTGAAGAAGCTTTGGGTTTTGTTCTTTGTATATTTAAAAACTGGCAGGCACAGCAGGGGTTCAAATAACGTGAAAGAGTAGCCATAGAGCAAGGATGCTGCCAGCACCAAAGACTCAAGGAACACAGAGCCAGGCAGAAAATAAGATTAAACCACAGTGGATAATGGCAATTTTCCAGTTATAATCAAAATTTAACTTAAATGTTCAAATGTTAAGAACAAAATAAAGATAGCGTGGAGAGAACACCGTTAAAATAGTTTTGGTTTCAATGAAACATTAACTTCAGGTGTGGCAGGGGGTTATCAGGCGCTGCAGGCGAGAGTGGAAAAGAAAACACAGCATGGGTGCTCAGAAGAGGAACTGAGGGAGGAAGAGTGATCCCAAATCTATTAGGGCACCAGTTTTCACAGCTCTGATTGGAGCAGCATTCAGTAACCGCAGAGAAGAGGCGAAGGCAGAACGCTCGGATGCGCGGATGCGCGGATGCGCGGTTGAGAAGGTTTGGCCAAATGTAAAATGGAAGAAAAGGAGCACAAGAAATAAAGATCTGGAGAGGCAGAGATTGAAGCTGTCTGCTGGGTCTTGTTTGGGTGGTGAGTGGAAGGAAAGAAGGTTTGGAAGCACTGGTCTTGGAGGGCAGGACACAGTGTATAGGCAGTCCTTTGTTTCATGATTCCAAATCTGAGTGGTCAACGACCAGTGGTTAACACACAATGAAGAAGAAAGTCAGTGCAGAGATTGTGTCTGCCCGAGCAATTGGCTTCCCAGTCTATACACTGTAACCAGTTCTTGTGCTGAGAAGGGATGTGGATGAAGAACACAGCCCTTCAGATTTCCAGATCAGAAAGGAAAACAAGGAAGATGCCAGTGGCCCTGCTGGGTAGGTGGGGCCTTTTAAAGTCAAGGAAAAATAAAATAAAACAACATAGATCAACTCATTTCATTTCCCATGCCTCTTCCCAGGGAACTGACCTGACTTGCACTATAAATTCTTGATAACCCACTCAAAGAGTGTCCTCTCAACATAGACCATGCTATGTGTCTTCTCTAACCTTCCAGAATTTCAAACGTTTTCCAATTTATTAAAACTCAAGCAGGAAAATTAAAATTCCAAAAATGCCTTCAAGTTGATGTGCTGATTGTGCCCTGCACTTGCCTTTTATTTACAGGGAATGTTTCCCCTTGTGAAAGACAAACAATATCTGTATGTCATAGTTTTAAAAATCAGTACCATAACCCTAGACATCCATTAAATGCCCTTCTCTTCTAAATAATTTCCTTCATGCTCATCTTATCATGGATATGTAAATATACTACAAATGATTCCATTTCAGGAAGATAAGAGTTTCTCCAAACCCACTTATTCTCAAGAAACAGTTCTTTCTTCAAACTTTCATGGATAGACTTTTGGAATGAGTCATGTTGCTTCTCTCTCCTCAACTCCTACTCACTCAGCACATTTCATCTGGGCTTTGATTTCCACCCCATGACTTTACACCTTTAGATCAGCAGCAAACTCTCTGTGTTTAAATCTGACTGATATTTTTTCAGTCCTGTCTCACTTAACACTCAGTAACATCTAACAAAGGCAATCACTTTGCTATTATTACAGGACATTGTTACCTGGCCTTTAATGCCACTCATTTCTGGTGTGGTTTTTCATCTCTGTGACAACACATTTTCACTCTTTGCAAGACAGTCTATTACAAAGATATTAAAATGTACCTAATTTTTTCTTAATATTATCTTTATTCATTTTGTTTCCCAGATATCCTGATCTATGCCAAATGTTTCAATTACCAACCACATAAACAAATGAATTTCTCTTTTGTGGTTTGCTGTTCTCATCTCTTTGTTCATTATAGGTCACTGTTCACTAAAGAATTATGCTTGCCTAAATGATGGAAATTCATTTTATTATGCTGGCATTCATAGGGAATAAGAGAAAAATAATCACTAGCTATTTCTTTATAAGTGCCCTTGTCCTTTTTTGAATGAACTCATATTCTCTCCTCAAGACTCAACTCAGATTATATTAATCTCATTAATGTATTAGTCTTCTCTCTCCATGACTCTACACTACAGGTGCCTACACACATTACTTCACACAGCTTGAACGCCTCTAATTTCTGCACCCATGTGTTTCCTTCTACATCCGTATTTAGGAGTTCCACAGTGTCAAGGTCAGGTTATAGTTATAAGTTTGTTTCCAGAACCATCTACTTGGATGTATGGTAGGTGCTAAAATATTTTAAATGAATAATTGAATGCTAATAGATCAGTACTTCCTAACTGTGTTCTAATTTTCAAAGACATTTTAATGTATGTTCCCAGAATGAGATATTCTGTGATTAAACAACTAGGGAAGTTTCTTTCAAATCTGTAATACATACTGTGTCGGAAGAACTGTTTCAGTGTGCCTTTGGTATATTCTGATCAATGTGGTGCTGCTAAGAAATGAAAAGTACACCAAATGTAACAGATACTTGGTTTTGTTTAACACTGTCACTAATGTTCAGAATCAAAGGCCACTGGTTAAATCATAAAAAAATATATTATAGTCAAATTTAAGACATTTTCTTTTTAAGTAACAGTAGCAGATACAATCTCTATGTTAAGTATCTAATTTTCCACCAAGTAGGCATCCAGGCAGCTTGGATGAAAGCCACATCAATAGATACAAGACAAGATTTCCAACTGAAGATCGAACCTTAGTCCGCTGTTTCAGAGTGTCTGTGGGTTTGGATAGAGCACATTCCAAACCGGAGACTTTGCCAGGGGTTCTCACCTTCCTAATGCTGCAACCTCTTAATACAGCTCCTCCTGTTATGGTGACCCCCAAGCATAGAATTTTTTGCACTGCTTCTTTATAAGTGGGATTTTGCTACTGTTATGAATTTAATGTAAATATCTGTGTTTTCTGATGGTTTTAGGTGAGCCCTGTGAAATGGTTGTTCTATCCCAAAGTGGTCGTGACACCGCCTTAAACAAATAGTAACAGTTGTCCTCTGAATGGTTTTTATGCTGAGCCTTTGTTAACAGGTGACAGACGGGAACCTCTATTTCGCAAAGAGAAAGTTCTAACATATGCTGCGACAAACAACCTTATGTAACAATAGAACACCCATCCTGATATTCAGCTCTCTTATTAAGAACAACATGATAGCAAAGTGACTCATCAGCTTGTGTGCTTTTTCTTGATTCTAGTAATTTGGGACAAGTGTGGGGAAGTTACAGTTGTTAATGTGCAGCCCAAAATGACAGATGAGAGAAGTTACTAAGCAACATTAAGTACTTGTATTTTCCTATTCTTTCAGAGCTGCCCAAAGCTGAATAATTCTATAATCTAAAGGGAAAAGAAAGGTAATGTGGGAGTCATGTTTTGAACTGAATGAAAATGTTGTGTTCTGAGAAGATGATTAACCCTGAATGCAGCCTTGGTCTGATGACCACGTTAGGTTAGGCATGACCCCTTGAACTCACTGTTACCTCCCATGATTGCTGGAAGCTGCACACAGTAGAGTTGAAATGGAAGACAACACGAGGGACTGGGACAAGCAGGGGTGAGGGACGGAGGCTAAGGGTTCTTGCGACCAGGTCTTCCCATGGACGTGGCTCCCCTGTGGTCAGTATCAGCTCTTGGTTTCCATCAAAGCAAGACTGTAGGAGCAAATCATGTACTTGGCTCAGTACTCGGTATGTTTCCTTGAGCCCTTCCCAGTCACTGCAGTGAGGGTAACTTTGAACACTGTAGGGATTTCTCGGATTTCCTGACTCATCCTTTGCTGACCCTAGCAGGACGCTTCACAAAGGAAATCTATCAATGGCTGAAAAACAGCATTAGATATAGGAGCACGGTGTTAATGTGTCTGTCTCTTGAGGTGACAATCTTAGTAACTTCATTTAAATGACTCTTAATCTTCCCACAAGTAGCTGGGGACTGGTTATAGAATCCAAAATTCACTTGCAGAAAGGCAGGATGAGTGAGAATTCTCCAGCTCTACTTTCATTAGCCAGCAAAGGGGAGTCTTGGTGAAAAGCCAAGGAAACAACACTTCCTTATGTTCTCTGTGTCAGCAAAACAAGTGGCTGAAAAAACCACACATTCATCTTTTCTGCTTCAGGTTTTGTCTTCAGGTCAAGGATTCTGTGATGGTTTCCCATAGGACACTCCATTCCTTCTAGTTCATATAACTCAAAGGCAGTAATAGATTTCCTCACACAAGAGGTACACATAGAAAAAAAAAAAGCAGGTGAATCAACATAGAGGAAAACAGAATGCTATCTGTATTGCTCTATGTTGATTAGTATAAATGGATATTATGACAGTGTTTTCAGAGTTCTAAAAAAAAATGAAATACTTCTCATTGTGGTTTTAGGAATGGTGTAAAAATGTTAAAATTTCTGAGGTTTAACTGTGCCATTTACTCCTCTTGGGGAGTTTACAGTTCATTTCTGATTTATCTATATTATCAGTAACCTCTTTTTAAACAATTCAAGAAAATCCTTTTTGGTAAAATAATAATGAAGACAATGTAGAAAAAAAGCTTAAGATAATAAACAGCTTTACAAGTGTCAGTAAATGATTTTATTACTATAAAACAAAAATAAGGACTGTCTACATTTAGAGTCCCTTTAGAATATTTTCCTTAATATATCAGAAATAAGGTTCCAAGTCATCTGGGACTAGAAGTAACTAATGTGTGTGTGTGTGTGTGTGTGTGTGTGTGTGTGTTTATGAATGTGTGTGAGGTTGTGTATATGGCATATATGTGCTATAAATGTGTGGTTTATATGCTTGGCATGGATGTGTGCACATCTGTGCGGGTATGGGGGCCAGAAGCTGACTTCGGGTGTCTTCTCTATAGCTCTCCACCTTTTTATTTTTCAGATTGTTTTTTTTTTTTTCTATTTCTTTCTGAACCTAGAGCTAACTGATTCAGCCAGCCGGACAGCCTGGCCAGGGAGCTCCTGGGACCCTATTGTCTCCATAGCCCATAGCACTGGGATTACAGAGGCAAAGCACCATGGCTAGCTTACATGTGGGTTCTGGGGATCCAAACTCAAGCTTTGGAGGTGATATAACAGCACTTTTCCTCCTAAGCCATCTCTACAGTCTCACATTTTTTAATATTTATTATGAATTTTCTTTTTACGAGTGTCATCATACACGATTAAAGCACATATTTATATGAAATTGATTTCATTTTTCATCATGCCTGATGTATAAAAAAAATCTAAGCCATAGCATTTTAAATAATAGACTAAAGTTTAATCAAGTATTAAGGATTTGAGTCCTGGCAGGCATTTTTAATGCAGTTAGAAGCGTTTAATGGTATTTCACAATACATAAGAAGTAAATGAAACAAAATTCAAATTAGAGTCTTTGCATATTGAGCAATTTTATGTGCAGTTGATTTTTTCCAAATCATTATCTATATTTCTATCTCATCCTGAACAATCAAAATGTGGAATTATCTAATGGCAAAGGAAATAAATTATAAAGCAAGGTCCAGCTGTTTTGCTAGGGGAAGCATCATACTGTGATTACTCAGTTAATGAAACTCTAAAGATATTTAAATAGCTAACACACTTTTCTTCCCACTTGTCCTCCTACTGATTAAAATTTTTATGTGATAACTGATTTATGGGGATTAGAGAAGAATAATATTAAATGATTTGACCTCAGAAGGTACTGTTAAATAAGTCTTCTATTTGAAAAGTCACATGCTATAGCCAATTCACATCATTATGGAATTTAAATATGTAAAGAAAAGCTTACAATAACCTCATTAAAAGTAGAATTAAATTATTCCAAGAACTGAACACACTTCTTTGGAAGACAGATTGAAGACTGATTTTTCCCTCTGTTAACTATAGTTTCTTCTTTGGTGATACTGAAGAATGCAAAGTCTGCTTGTAGAATGACTGAACAATAGGTAGTCATGCTTAAATTAAAACCATGTAAGGTGTTTTTCTTTAATAAAAAGAAGATATAAAACAATATCATCACTTTGTTTTTGGCTGGGGATGTAGCTCAATCAGTAGATTGCTTGCTTACTCTGCAAGAAGCCCTGGGTTTCATTCCCAGCACCAAATCATGCCAGATGTGGTAGCACACATATATAATGTCAATATGTAGAAAGTGGAGTGAGGAATATCGCACATGAACATTTAATGTCATCTTCAGCTACATAATGAGTTTGAGACCACCTTGGGCTATTTGAGAACCTGTCTCCAAATAAATGAATTATAACATGCTACTACCATATTACTACCATGAATTGTTTTACAACTTCAAACTACTAACATTTTATACTTCTCTTATTATGAAATTTGTTTTTATTTTCTGTCTAAAGATAACTTAATACTGCAAACCCAGAAATTAGATATCAATGAATATTTGTATTATGTGTTTTGATAATAATACATGCATTTTTCATATTAATGTTATCCCCTCTATAATAAATACATAATAAGAAATCTTAAATGCCCCTGAATTAAAAGCTTTCTAAGTACAGACAAGAAACAGAGAATTCCACAACTAACTTCAAATAGCACATAAAGTCAAAATACAGTCATACAGAAAATACCATGGAAACTAACCTTCAAGCTACTTGTACAAATTGTACATAAAAAATGAATTTTTTGCTTTGATATGACTCTCATCCCCCAAGACATAATACTGATGCCTAAAAATACCCCCCAAAAATATGAAACACACTTCAAATCCCAAGAATTTTGCAAAATAGATTCACAATCTAAAATATAGAGGGTAGTAAATGTGTTTTGAATGATTTTATAGCATTTTTATAAGTTCTACCTATCCCAATATTACTCTGGCTCAAGACTTTATAGCTAGCTTTTGAAATACAATTCTTTGATTTGTTGAGAAGGGCATTGATTCTAATTATTATATACGTGTGTCTCCCTATTATTCAAGGGGTTGGATTCAGTTGATTAGATAAAGTGCTGACTATTCTCCAAAACTGTGTTCTGCAAAGCACTGATGTTTCAGAAATAAACCAGTAGGCCTTGGCTCTGGTCCTCAACACAGAAACTGGAAAATGCTCACCTTTACCAATGAGGAAAGAACAAGTTGGAGTAACCTCACATACTGTGGAGCCAGTGGTTAGAATCCAGACAGAATCTCCAGGAGAAATTTAAAGCATAAAGATTCATCTTGAAGGGAAGCATAAAGATTCATCTTGAAGGGAAACACTTCAGTGTGTAGGAAAGCCAAGAGGAGTTTGAGTGTCAAGAAACAAATTGCAGACAGAGGAGCAAATGAAACAAAAGAGGTTAGAAATGGTGTAAACTCTGCCAGGTTATACTAAGCCCAGGCAGTTAGTGAGCTTGCAACTTTTTGTTTAAAAGCATGGTTTCCAGAGCTAGACTGTCTAGATTTAAAGCTCTGGTCTACATCTACCAATTTGTGACTGTAAAAAAGTCACTTGATCCTGTCATCCTTCAGTTTTCTCCTTTATATAATGGGAAGGAAGAATATGGATAAGATTGTCAAGTTAAGGGTATTGTCAAGATTTAAATGTATGAGACTTGTAAAAGCACCATCATGTAGTAAGCACACAATACACTCACTCCGCTGGCATTATCTTTAAGTCATAAGAGAGTGAAAACCAATGTGCAAGGAAGCCAATGTTAATAATTATTTAAAAGTCAGCTTTCAAGACTCAGTGTCCATCCTCAAATAGAAATGTTACAAATGACAAAAGAATGAATCAAGACCAAGAAATATGTTTGCAAACCTCCTTCATTACACATGTGTGTGAGAAGAGCTCTGTAGCATGGACCCTGTTTATAGAGCATATTCTTACACTTTCTGATTTTAAGTTAATAGCTTTTGGTCCTTATATTTAGAGTGGTTGGCTGATTGGCGGCTGCCAGTCAAAAATAACTGAGTCAAGAACACTGTGTTTTGAATTTACAATGCAATGCAAACTTCCTGTTAAAAGGCAAGTCCTTCATTTCAAGTTGTTGACTCAGATAATCCTTAAAGAAAAATAAAATTCTGCCGTTTAAATTCAGCATGCTAAGAAAGACCAACCCTAAAATATTGTTTGGCTCTAAGCCTATAACATTTTCATTTTATTCTTGTTAGTGTTTGTCTTGAGAAGAAGATAAGTGGCATTAACCAGGTTAGGCTCATTCACACCTGACCACTTTGGTCTAATCCTCGCTAGTTAAAGATGGTCTTTAGCTTTCCTGGCAATTTTTCAAGAAATGATTATGCAAAATCCAGCAGTATTTCCATGCACTTTTTTATCTCATCATCTGGATCTTCCCCATCATATTGCTTTATCTTTTTTTTCTCTTTTAAAAAAATACATAAGGATTGCCCAAAGTTAAGCCCAATCTAATTTTATAATTAAACTTAATAGGAGATGTTTGAGTCTCTGCTTTGTCCTTGACTTTGAAGGTCTCTATCCCAAACACGGCCCAAAGAACTCATATCTCCACATCTCACAGAACAAAACAGGTACACATATTTTTACAGCAGCCTCCTGGGGAGTACTTCCTTCTTGGAACTTTCAAATTATTTCCTCCCTTATTAGCCCCATCATCTTTTTTCCTGGCATCAACCCCAGTTTCATTTCTACAGTTTGTAAAGCCAGCAATTGAAATGGTGGCTATGCCAAGCTTTGGACCTGGGGTCAACTGAGATTCCAATTTTCGTTATTCCTATCTCGAGTATAAAGAGAGCAAGGTAATCTCTCTTACCTAGAATGATTTCTCAAGTAAGTCCAAATAACAGCGCCTACAAAAATGATGCACTTGGGCCCCTGATCCACAGCAGAGTTCTTTCCTAGTAGAACAGGTAACAAAGTGACTAGGAAGGTGAGTCAGTCACACCAGGGGGGCTATCCTAGTCTACCATTGTCAACTGTATTTTCTTAACATATTCTCTTTTTAAGTTCAGTATTGGGTCATATTTATCTTAAACGGTAGCAAATATCTTCCGCCTATAGCTTTTGAACCATAAATAAGACAACATATTGTAAGTGCTTTATTTGCAGTTACTGAATTTGTAATAATTGTCAATTGCCCTTTCTTCACGTGGTAAGAAACCGTACTTGGTAAGAATGCAAAAAGCTTTCAAGTACTTGAATCTACTTTCTTCTAATACCCAATGATGAACAAGTACTCAGAACTCTTCCTTGAGGTTAAATTTCAACGTTTCATGATAGAAAAAATTCTACAGAAAGGGGAACAATCTTCTTCCCGGCTCTGCCTGGAGCTTCCTGTGTGCAGCGGTGCTCTGGGCTAGAGGTATGACTCCTAAGGGAATTCTGTCGCTGTTGTGCATATACAAATACAGCTCAGATCCTGAAGCCAGCCAGGAAAGGATAATATTAGAATGGCTTCTCTAGCCATGCATGACCTCAGTCATTATTAGCAGGCAGATTTAGACTCAGAGAACTGCTACTAACTTTGAGATTTCTGACTCCGGCTATTTCTTCCAACAGCGTTCTCAGGAAAGCATGAGTCACAAGCTCCTTGCCTACTTCAGACACTGTCCCAACAAATTGACTAATGCTTTAAACATTAAAATAATTTCGCTGCAAAGTAATTTTGACAATCCTCTTCCCAGGTACAGTACCTCCTCTTCTTGCAGTATGACAACACCCTGAAGTATGAAAAAAACACATTGCTATGACTCGGCTCTAATAAGCTCCTGTCTTTGAAGAACTCTTGATAAATGGCTGCAAGTTCTTAGCCTGGTTTTCCTTCAGTTGGCTGAATGTCTAACTCCAAGCACTCAGTGTCTTTAGAGTATTATGGAACTGCTTGGAAACTCAGAGCAGTATACTTTAATTTGTGTATGGATGTTTCTCCCCCCCATCTCTCTCTGTGTCTCTGTCTCTGTCTCTGTCTCTGTCTCTGTTTCTCTCTCTCTGTCTCTCTCTCTCTGTCTGTCTCTCTCTCTGTCTCTCTCTCTCTCTCTCTCTGTCTCTCTCTCTCTCTCTCTCTCTCTCTCTCTCTCTCTCTCTCTCTCTCTCTCTCTCTCTCTCTCTCATTGCTGTGTAAAAGGTTTACCTGCCTTCACAAGACAAACACATTCCCTGGATCACAGGTTACTCACTAATTCACAGAGTTACATTTAGGGATTATGCATGAAAAAATTTTATAGGCAGAATGGTTGCCTAAAATAATTGGTTATTTCAACAAAAATGCCACATTACTAAGTAAACTCTTATATCTAGAGATTTCTGAGGTGAGTGAATGATTAAACAAAACAACTCTGGTTATTCCTTGGCTTGTCTTATTTGGAAATAGATTGGATGGTTTAGGCAGAGTCAGAAAATTGTAAACTAAAATGGCAGGATAGCTGCAGCCCTGGATTTCCTTTTATCTTGTGATAGAGGGTTTCAGAGTTACATTCATTTCACAGCAATTACTAATCTTAATGTCGTCTCTTTCTCAGTTTTAGACAGGGTCTCACTTCATAATCGGAAACTCCTTGTGTAACTCTGTCTGGTCTCATGTTTATGAGAATCCTCCTGTTTCAGAACTGGGTAGGCTAACAGGTGCAAGTCGTGTCTGGCCACAGAATTTGCCTCAAAAGTTTGAAAAGACTTTGACCTATAAAAAAAAAAAAAACCCATGATAGTATAAGTGCAAGTGTCTATTTGAAGATCCTGGAGTCCTGGAGCCTGTTTTAGGAAACTTCTGCTGTAACTATAATTGTTCCTGGAGTAAAGTACAGTGAAACAGTCATTTCTCCACTGATCCTCCAACTAAGTCTAACATACCCGTTCTAATTAAGAGATTCGTTTATTTCTCCTTTCTGTTGGTTTCTGTCATTTGAAAAATTGGGGGTGGTTTTCCATGAGAGTGAAACTGGCCAGATAGTCCCACTGTTTTAAGTTAATTATTTCTTGTTTCCCTTTTAGAAAAGACCTTTAGTATCCTGCCAACATTTTGTTTATTTGGTAATTTGCTTTACAATGGGCTAGCCCTTGCTGACCTATTTTTAAGAGTTGGTTATCTGCAGTTTGAACAAACAGGCTGGAGTTGTTTTTGAAAGTTCTTAAGCCTTCATTTTCTTCTTCCAGTGAACACAGTCCTGCTAAGTAGCTAAGTACAATGACATCTATGTGAAAATCATCCCTTGGAAATCACGAAGATTTCAAATCATACTAACCAGGCAGTGGGGATAATTGTAGCAACAAGAACCTGGGAGACTCCACCCCACCCACTGGGAAGAATTTGAATGTTTATCATATCATCAGTGTCGCTCAGACTGTCGCCACGAAGCTAGCTATCAATCAAGTTCACGTTTAATTTTAATATTGTAAAAGTAAATAAAAGACATGCTTGTTTTGTTTGCTTGTTTGTTGACAAATCAGAAAATGAATCTGGAATGAAATTTAGGACAAACGGGCCATTTAAAAATCGAAGCCAGCTTCTATGATTCCTCTCCATCCACCCCCACAGGCAACCTGCCATCTCATCAGTAACTTTCAGGGGATCACACTCACTCGCCAGTCTCCTTGCCTGTAATCACAATTAACTGAGCACTTTGCCCAGACTCACCTAACATGAGGTTCCCTGCCGCAGATAACAGTAAGGCGACTAATAACTAGCACATGCTTTCAGATTTGCATGGAGAAGCCGAAGCTCTGCTTCCCTAACTTTCCTCGCCATTTCTTCTCGGCTTCCCTTCCCCCGCACCACATACCCAGAGGCCACTCAAACTGCCAACCAACCGTGCTGAGTTGAACTTACTGCAGCGTGATGCAGGCGAAGGCTAGGCGCATCTCGGAAGCGAGAGCGACAGCTTTTCCGGAGAGGAACTGGGACCAGCCAGCTCTCAGGATCCTTTCCAATTCACACGCACTCTGCTCAGTCAGAAGGCTCCCACACAGCCCGGCTTCCCCCAAGAGCGGAGCTTCAAGAACTCTGCTCAGAGCATCCTCCTCCCCGCTGCCACCCGCTTCCAGAACACACGGCCCGTTGGAACTAGTGACTGAAAGATGGAAGTCTTCTTCCAGGCAATGTCACGGGCTGCTTGCAACCCACCACTCCCAGATCATTTGCAACTCAAAAACAGCGGAGGCTGAGAGCTGTAGGCTTCCGGAGCCTGAAAGTCAATTTTGGCATCTCCTCTTCCCCACATCTCACTCCTCCCACTTCACCCTCCTCTGCCGAGGCCACCTCCAGTCCTCTGGTCTTTCGCACAGCCTAGGTATTGCAAAGGCTTGTTTCCTTATGCAAACCACTAGGCATCAGGAATGAAACTGAATTTGCCAGAGAGAAAATACCTGTTGTCCGTGCCTAAGGCTCTTCTCTCATCTCTCTTGGTCCAGGATTTGTGTGAGAACGCGTTGATTCGGGAAGTGTGTGCAATGTGTGTGTGGTGGTGAGGCGGCGGTCTGCGTGGCTGCAAGCTACAGCCCTGCCTGGCTGCTGAGGCTGCTGTTGCTAGTGTAGCTGTTGAGCACGGGGGAAATAAGATAGGCAGACAGGGCTTCCCAGCTGTTTAACTGCTGGCTGAGTTATGACCAGACGGTGGGGGAGACAATGCAGGCGTTAGTAGCTGTTATTGAGACTTCTAGCGGGATTGTCTGCAATTGCTGTCATTTAGTGTACATTTTCCCTCCACCAGAAATCTGATGCCTGTCTCCCCTCTCCTTATTACTCAAGTGTATACTCTGGCTGCTGGGTGATTGCCCACTCCCCTCATCCATTTAATGCTCTCTGTTGCTTCATTCCTGCTTGGTGACTGAGAGCAGGTGAATGGAAGATGAATGAGGATCAACTACAAAGGCAGGTGATGAAGAAGAAAAATGGTATGCAATTGTAACCAACCAGGACACAGATAATGTGCTAAAAGTAATGTATTGGGTAATAAAATATATATATATATAGCTTCTAGTTACATGATCCAATGTGTGCAAAACCTGCTAGCAATTAAGGTGCATGTTCACTTCCTCCAATGAGGGTTACACTGATGGATATGTTGTGATGGTTCTCAGCCTCCTCGCAGGATATCCACTGTGGTTTCAACATACTAGCATCAGTTTGTAAGATGCAAACGCTGGTGAAGCCTACCTGTTATTTCTGTGGATACACACTTTCTCTCCTTGCTTATTCACTCACTGCTCCTATTTGTCTTCAATTTACAATGATATGAAAATTATTAGCTAGCAGAAGTTACATTCTTCCCAAATGATTAGCAGCATCTTAATGTCTAACATCATTTGATCTAGCAATAGTTGTGTTCATGTTATAGTTTTATAATAGATCAGAAATAATGAATAACACACACACACAAACACACACACACACACGCACACACACACACACACGCACGCGCGTGCACACACACACACCTTTAATGAACAGTACTTATACTCTATTGTTTGCTTTCAGTTGTCTGAGTTAAAAATAACTACATCTTTTTAATTTTATTTGTAATGCATTATATTTAATCATTTCTGCCTTGCTATGAATGCTTTTTCATATCTGTCATATTTAACTCTATCATAGGGCTTATATAATCAAGGTTAAACAAGATAGATAGAAACATGAAAAAGTCAAACCCTGGAAATATAACAAATCCAAAAGAAGGAAAAAGAAGCCTAAAGAATTAATAATGTATCTTCTCTTGGTTTGTTTTATATAAGAAAGTTATAGCTGTTAGATAAACAAGGACTAATTAATGAACAAAGCATTTATCAATTATTTAATAGGTATCAATTTACAAAAAAAACAGACTTTACTATAATTATAGTGAAAATAAAATATCAATACTTTATTTGAAAAATCATATACCATACTAAGAAATTTTAAGTATAAAATTTTAATATGCCGGGCGGTGGTGGTGCACGCCTTTAATCCCAGCACTCGGGAGGCAGAGGCAGGCAGATCTCTGTGAGTTCGAGGCCAGCCTGGTCTACAGAGCGAGTTCCAGGAAAGGCACAAAGCTACAGAGAAACCCTGTCTCGAAAAACCAGAAAAAAAAAATTTTAATAAAATCATGATACCACATTTCACCCTTTCATGGCTTTTTTTGTGAGGAAGTGCTAAGTAGCACATAAAAAAATCATTAAAATGAAAAAAGTAAATTCTAAAGTTTCATGCATATGTAGTACAGACAATATAAGGGATTAATCTCCACCTCTGAGAAACACATTCTGATGAGAAAGTCTGTTTCATTTCAAACTCACTCTAACAAATATTCCAGCATCTGAAAAGTCCAGTGTGTAGTCTTTCAGCTAACAGTCTTCCAGCTCCAGGTCTATCTTCCTGTTCATGGTCTTCCAGTTCATAGTCTTCCAGCTCCTGGTCTGTCTTCCTGCTCATGGTCTTCCAGCTCATGGTCTGTCTTCCTGCTCGTGGTCTTCCAGCTCACGTTCTGTCTACCAGCTTGTAGTCTTCCAGCTTATAGTCTATCTTCCAGCTCGTGGTCTTCCAGCTCATGGTCTGTCTTTCAGCTCATGGTCTTCTGGCTCATGGTCTGTCTTCTAGTTCTTAGTATTCCGGCTCATGGTCTGTCTTCCAACTCATGGTCAGTCTTCTAGATAGTGGTCTTCTAGCTCCTGGTCATCCAGCTCCTGGTCTTCCAGCTCATGGTCTTCCTGCTTTGGTCTCCAGAAGACTGGGATCAGAAACTATCACTACTACTTAACACTTGCAATTCTGTTTTAGCCTTTACTCTTATTTTGAAATCTATATTCTAGGAAAAGCAATAATTTTTTTCAATTTTATATATTTTTTATTTATTTATTTTTCATTTAAATTTTTTTCATTTCAATGTTAACATCTGATCTTGGTCAAAATGGAAGTGACGAAAGATATTGAAATAATTGTAACAACTATTAAAATCTAGTTAAGTACTTTTTTAAAAAATTGCTGACAGCATTGCTGAGATTTAAAAACAAATAACAGAACTTCTGACCAAATTCAGAGCTTGGTGATGGAGGAAGGGAATCTTCAGCAGAGGACTGAGTACTGATCCTCAGTTCTGCCGCTTACAATTAGAGGACTTTTCATTTTGTAAGAAAACTTGAAATCACTGCTTCACAGGACTCTCTTTCTTTAACATGTTCCTGTGATTAGATTTAAATTAAAATCTTCATGAGTATATTTATGTAATTAGTAAATCTAAAGATAGTGAGAAAAAAATAAAAACTGCCTTGTAAATATTCATTTTTTTTAAATGGCACATCAAAAAATCCTGATTTTTAGGGGTGTGTGTGTGTGTGTGTGTGTGTGTGTGTGTGTGTGTGTGTAAGTGCTTATGCAGATATGTACACATGAGGGTGGAGGCTAGGAGTCAGTATTGAGTGTCTTCCTCTATTGCTCTAGGCAAGTCACTCAGGAGCCTGGAGCTCTGACCAGGCCGCCTTGCCTCAGTGGACCAGTGGTCCTCCTGTTTCTGTGGTGATAGACATGACCCTCACTAAGCTTCTGGTATAGATCCCAGGGACCTAAACTCAGGTCCTGAGGCTGATGTGGCAAAAAATTTGTTGAATTAGTTACCTCAGCAGCTAGAATGAAGCAATCTTAAATTTTGTCTAAATCTCTTTCACTGTCAACATGTGACAGCTCAATCTGAAGTCATTAACAATACTCCTTTCTTGGAGGAAAGCCAAAATTGTGTAAGGGCTAGCGTGACAAACAAACAAACAAACAAATCAAAACAACCAAAAAGAAAACCAAAAAACATTGTGTGTATAGTTTCCTTATATATTGCTACATATGTCAAAAGGTTTACAGCATGGCTATCCAGAGTCAATAGGTTATGAATAAATAAAACAAAGGGGTAAATAAAATAATTTATGGCAGCAAGATGCAGATATTTGAACTCGTCCTGTCTTCATTTTGCTTGTACATACATGTAGCACTATAATGATGTGACTCACTTGGCATGGCCTCCAAGTATCCTTTCATATCTATCACTCACAAACTCTACAGCACAGTGTGATTAATATCTGCCCCTCAAGACTCCTCAGAAATGAGTTTCTCCTCCACAAATACAATTAATAAATTTCCTAGAATCTCACCCCCAGATCAGCGAGGAACTAAAATCAAGACATTCTTTTTTTATATGAATATTTTTATTTTATAATTAATTTAATTTTACATGTCAGCCATGGATTCCCCCTGTCCTCCTTCCTCCTACCTCCCAGCCTTCCCCCCAATCCTCCAAGGCAGGGTCTCCCCTGGGGAGTCAGCCCAGCCTGGTAGATTCAGTTGAGACAGGTCCAGTTCCCTCCTCCCTGCACCGAGGTTAAGCAAAGTGTCTCACCATAGGCCCTAGGTTCCAAAAAGGCAGCCCATGCACCAAGGACAGGTCCTGCTCCCACTGCCTGGGGACCTCCCAAAGAGTTCAAGCTAATTGACAGTTTCACTTATCCAGAGGGCCTGATCCAGTTCCGTGGGGGCTCCTCAGCTAGAGATATTGAGATCATGATTGGAAAAAGCACAGGGACAAATGGCTAAAATCAAGATATTCTTATCCCACGAAGCCTATAGAGCCTCCTTCACCCACTGCTTCCCAAAGCTCTGTCCAGTCTGAGGAGGCTGGACTAAAGAGGCTTCAGAGAAGCAACTCCTTACAACTTCTGAATGGGCCTGTATTCCTAAAACGGTATGAGCTTTAATTAATGCTTAGAAATGACATGACATGTTAATTATATCTTTAAAAAAAAGTGGAAAAAGAAACAGTTCAGCTGGTTATAAGGTCAGCTTTTAAAGGATATAGATTCAATAAACAAATGTATTCTTATATGCAACTTTGAATGATTCAAGTTCAGAAAAATCAAATTCTTCAAATTCTTAGTCACTCGATTTGAGTCTTATTAACTTTGACTTGAACTGCGAGAAGAACTACTTTCTAAATTGAACACTCTCCTGAGAACTTTTTCATTAGTTTCAAATCTATGAATACTGTATATAGGTTGGGAGGTTAGGAGGGATACAGAAAAGATTTCATTCTATTGTGTTCATTTTTAAAAGAACAACGACTTTCACACATTAGATTTGAATGGGCCCTTAGACCTCACCTAATCTGATTCTCATCTTTTACAGCAGAAGACGGTAACAGAGTGGATGACCACCACCTGCAGCTGGAAAGCCATGTCACCGATCTTCCCACTGTGACACCAAACAGCAGATGCTTCAAGTCCCAACTAGGTCAAGGAGATGTGGCCTTGAGAAAACTGCAGGTATCTCAAGTCCCAACTAGGTCAAGGAGATGTAGCCTTGAGAAAATTGTCTTTTTCATACTTTTGCTTGTGAAGTTATAAACAGAAGCACTATAGCATGTGTCCCATAAAACTGTGGCTGGAGAATTCAAGGCACATGATACAAGTAGATCATGTCACATACACATGGAAACACATATGCATGTACATACACACATGGGATAGTGGTTTTCATGACCAGTGCACCATCTCTTCATTCAAAGCATCATTTCTAAGGTTAAACATTTGGGTGCTTGACTCAAATAACTTTTAATTTACTTATTTATAAATGAATTTATAACTGAGTAGAGATCACAGAATCTAAATGACTCATTTAGGAACAAAAGCACAGTTTTTTAAATCAGATTCAAAAAGTTATTTCCTCTGTTTCAAAGAAGGTAATTAGTGTTGTAGAGTTACCTGAGCAGGAATAATCAGTAACACAAATTAATGAAGAAGCCATTCAGTCAAACTTTCATAGGCACACACAGTATGAAAAATCCTAAGCTAGGTACATAATTAAGGATCTGCAGAAAATGCAGCAAAAGAGGATTTGGAGCATGAAATGGGAAATCTAAGACAAAGAAATTGTAATTCTGCAATTGAACTTTTATGTGGAAAATTACCAGGCTGTAATACAGTCTAGCCATTTATTGGCTGTCTCCATGATGGATGTAGAGCACAATGTAATTGATTTAGCAATGGACGTCCACATAGAGTTCCTGAAAGTGCCTGTATTTTATATTGCATGCCATAACTTTATTCCTGAGGTCAGTAGTTGATAACAAAGACAAGGCATTCATATTCTGGGATGACTGTCTTTATTGTCTTCTAAGAAATCGGAGAAGTGGGTTTTACAACACTGTGCTGTGCTGATTCTCTTGAAGGAATCCTCTCACCCTCTCTAATGTTCTAAATTTCTGCTGCTTTAAAAGATTTACAGAAATATGTTCACATTGTTCACTGTTCTATACCAGACATTATTCAAATTTTAAATTGCATTGAAATTCAATAGAACCAAATAATAATCCTAAATGTCATTTTTTTAAGGAACAGATTGTTTCTGGATAATTAATACCTAAGTTAAAATACCACCTATAAATTTAAATCAAATAAACACATTATTTTTAAACTATTTAAATGATTACATCTGAACAGCAATGTTTACAGCTTAAAGAAGAACACTTTAAGCAAAAATGCAGAATTTTTTTGAGTTCAGACCTTGAACAGCATTTTGTAGTATCTTTTACAGTTACTGAATTTTTCTACTGAATTGAAACAAAGATTTCTCTAACTACAAGAAAGATGGATGAGCTGAAAGGAGGAGCCTGAACATGTGCAGCAGGGCTGACAGCCACAAGTGATAGTCCTTCAAAGCCAATAGGCAAGCAGTTTGGTTTGATGTTAGGTTGAATAGCACATTGCTGAAATCATAGGTACAGTATGATCGTGCAAATTTCATAACAGAATTTATTATCATTATCTTCACTGTTAAAAATCAGCCATCCTCACAGTGTTTGTCCTTGAAGGTACTTGCAGAAAACAGAATACATTTCTTCAATTAACCTGCTCAGTCTCTACTGGCTGGGAGATAAATAAGGATATTAAGATAATAAAATGTGCTTGCAAGAGGAAACCTCATTTTAGGCTCAATTAAATCACTTAAAACTGAACTCAACTGTTCTTTGTGATGGCTTTTTATTGTGAAATTTCTCTGCCTCCAGCCTGAAGAGTTGACCAAGGAAAAGCTTAATTATCTATGTGACCCACACAGCAATGTCTGTTAAAACCCGTTCATTTGATCCTACAGTGAATAATTTTTGTCCATGTATTATAACCAATTTTAAAATGACATATTAAAAGAACAACATAAAAAGGATTGCTTGAATGAGGGGCTTTGTCAATTATAGTCTACTACTTGTTGCTATGTTATTTATAGTTTTTTATTCTTATCAATACCAATAACATATATACATTACGTTATTGAAATTCTGTTATATAGCTCATCTTGAAGTATTGTGGATAGAATTTAATTATTTGTAGAAATGAAAATAAAAGTATTTTTCAAAGCTGGAGAACACAAAGACTTGAGTTTGATATCCTGAACCCAAATAGTGGAAGGAGAGAATAAATTCCTACAAGTTGTCCTCTGACCTTTACATGCATGCTATGGTGTGTGTGTGTGTGTGTGTGTGTGTGTGTGAGAGAGAGAGAGAGAGAGAGAGAGAGAGAGAGAGAGAGAGAGAGAGAGAGAGAGAGAGAGAGTTCATGTGTGAGCATACACATTAAGCAATTAAATGCAATAATAGGTTTAATTTTGATACTTTGTTTAATAATACATATGTGCAGGCTGATGCTCAAACGGTTTGCCTAACTAAGATGCCATTTTAAGTCTTCAAATAGTCATTATTACATGTCTTGGAAAATAAGACTAAATAACACAATGGATAATTATATTTTAAAAAAACAGTTACTTTTCCCCTCAACTTATATGGCATGTATTCAAAGATAATATTGTCTTGAATGATTTAGCCTAAAAAGATTTCCCAGTTTAAATATTTTTATGAAAGACAAAATCATGTAATCACTTTTACATGAATAGTAGTTCAAAGCAGGAGCAAACAACTGTTACCCACTGTGTTGATCTGGAAGTGATTCATAGCTAGCTATTGGGATATTGACAGGCTTGAAGTTCACTGTGTATGGATCTCTCTCATAACTAGCAGCTGGTAAAACCAAGGACTAAAAGTGCAGGATTTGATTTGAAGTCTATAGGGTTAGATTTGAGTCTGTCCTCTTGCTTTAAGTAGAGAAATGACTTCCCTAAAGATATTAAAAGTATTACCAAGGCTTTATGGTAAAGAGAAAGACATATCATTGTTCATAACCTTAAAGGTTAATCTAAAGAAGTATGCCATAGCCGGGCGGTGGTGGCGCACGCCTTTAATCCCAGCACTCGGGAGGCAGAGGCAGGCGGATCTCTGTGAGTTCGAGGCCAGCCTGGGCTACCAAGTGAGTCCCAGGAAAGGCGCAAAGCTACACAGAGAAACCCTGTCTCGAAAAAACTAAAAAAAAAAAAAAAAAAAAAAAAAAAGAAGTATGCCAGTTATCTGGACAGAGAAATGCCCCTCAAGGAACTGTGTATTCTACAACTGTAGGAAACATGTTTAAAATAGTGGTCTCCCTGGATATTATCCACGCTTACCTCTTAGGAGCATGTTCCTTTACCTTGGCCATTGCCCATCCCTTCTGCATGCCCCACTTTGCTCTTCAGAAAACCCTGTCTTCTAGTCTTTGTCCTGTGTGTCTTGTCTGAATTCTTTCAGTGGAGATCACCAGGACTGGGGAACTGTAGAACGGTTACTATGGGATCCCATTATACTATGTTATCACAATTATAGTTTCATACAAAAACATAAATTTATGTGTATACACTAATACTTGTGGTTTTTATTTTTATTTCAAAGAGTTCTTGCAAGAAAAGTCTTTTTCTTTGTTTGTTTCTTATTGGGTAGCCCTGGCTGTCCTGGGGGCTCACTTTGTAGACCAGGCTGGCCTCAGACTCACAGAGATCTGCCTGTCTCTTCCTCCTAAGTGCTGGAATTAAAGATGTATACCACCAGTCCTGGCCCAAGCAAAGCTTTTAAAGACTGGAAAAATATTTTGTCATATTTTGTCCAATAAAACTATTTTATTTTTGACAAAGCTAATAACCAAGAGAATTAACAAATGTCATATCACTTAAATATGCAAGTATCTTATATGATACGTACTAAGCCCATTCAAATAAAAAAGCAGAATAACAGAGGATTTAACTAACTTATTTGAAAACATTGAATTTGCATATGAGCCAAAGACACTCCATTATCTGGTTTCAGTATTCTAACAGGTGAGCCATATTACCTCTCTACTTCTAACAATTTGAATCTGAGATTAGAATGGCTAAGGCAATATGACATGCACTGTTTTAACCAATGTTAAATCAATATACAATTTAGTAACACTTGGAATGTCAATGATTTTTTATGATGGCTAATCTCAATTATCAACTTATTGAGATACAGAATCACCTGGGAGACAGTACTCTGAGCATATACATGGGAGATTATCAGATTAGTTGAGACGGTGCTATTCTATAGGCTGTAATCCTAGAATGCATATTAATGAAAACGGAAAAATTAGTTTAACACAAACATCCATCACTCTCTTTCTCCTGACTGTGATGTTCCTACCTCCCTAATTTCTCCACCATGATAAACTGTTCCTGCAAACTGTGAACCAACAAAAATCTTTCTCTGGCTTTTACCAGGATATTTTATCACAGCAACAAAAAATGTAACTTGAATATCTATATTAGCTTTAAAAGAACTAAAATAAAGTTCTTAGTACAATCTATAAGACCATTTAATATTACCATGTGTGCCATATGCATGTTTTGGTATATGTGCCAGGTACTTGCAAAGTTAAACACAACTTAATGTCATTACTAAGCTCCATATTGAAAGGTTTTTTTACATTTTTTTCTTGTTATAATCTATTCCAAGTATATACATATTCATTACAACTTATAGGTTGTATCTAACATGCTTCCTTTAAAACTAATAAATAACTATGTAGAAATAAACTTAATAAAGCATGATAAAGTCCTAATTCATCTTAACAATAAAAAAAAACGGAGTCAGACATCAAAAGTGAAAGCTGAAAGATCAGAGAAATAGAGCAGCAACCAGTAACTTCTTACCTCTATGAATCCTCAAACTGAATGGGGGTAATCCTGTCTCCACCTGCCTTGTATTTCTGTCTCCATCTCCTGATGATGGAATTACAGGCATGAGCCTCCCAAGTGCTTGGGTTAAAGGTATGAGCCTCCCATGTGCTGCGATCAAAAGCATGAGATCCCAAGTGCTGTGACCAAAGGTGTGTGCCACTGCTGCGGCTCTGTTTCTCATTTAAACTGGTTCAATCTTATGTAGCTCAGGGTGGCCTTGAACTCTTGATCTTTCTGCTTCCTCCTCCCAAGTGCTGGAATTAAAGATGTGAACCACCACTATCTGGCCTCTATGGTTAACTAGTGGCTAGCTCCACCCTCTGATCTCCAGCCAAACTTTATTTGTCAAAACACAAACAAAATATCATACAACACATTAATAATTAAATAATTTAAAAACCACATTAATTTTAATCTTAATTGTGTTGGATTTATAATACATACACATATAAAACATATTATATAGGTATATATATTAAATTTCACCATATTGTTATACTTAGCAGTTTATCTATAAATTTCTTCAGTTTTACTATAAACTCATTGTGCAATCAATGGCCATATTTTGTCTCTATTTAGGTACTTGAAAAATGCATGGAATAAGAAATATTGCCCAAATTCACACAGTATTAGCCTGCTTTTGTTGGGATCTGTCCAAATGCTGAACGTATTTCAGGATTTCAGTGAAAAGGTTGTAAAATTTATAACCAAATGTTAGAATTCAAGAATTTGTATTTTAAATTTTTCTTTCATCGGTCATAGGAGAATTAATTTATAATGTATTTGATGCATTTTGACAATTGCTAGTCACACTAATCTGCAAGACATACAAAGGACAGGGCTGTGAGAATCCCTTCGCTGTTCATTAATATTTAGATCAGTATCTAACAGATGATCTTTCAATTATCCATATCTCAATTAAACTAACAAATTGATGAACAATTGGTAAATCTGTTGTTTTTCTTTATTTTTATCCAAACACTGTGTGAGTAAGATGTAGGCCTCCACTTGTTCTTGGGAGCAAAAAGATCTAGGGCCAGGAGCAGGCAGCCATTTGCAGGAGTACTGTGAGTCATTCAATCTCAAATGAAAGGACAATGATTGTTGAAATGATAGAGAATTCTCTCATATGCATTTCTTCACATTTTTACATAATTAGATATTGAAGTATTCTATTTTAGTTAAACAGTATACAAATCCCAGAAGAAAAAGATTGAGTAAAGCTGAGACATCCGAGTTAAGTTCAAAATACATCCTAGCATTCAGAAGGCAGAGGTGGTCAGATTTCTGTGAGTTCAAGGTCAGCCTGGTCTACAGACCAAGTTCCAGGACAGGCTCTAAAGCTACACAGAGAGATCCTCTCTCCAGAGAGAGAGAGAGGGAGAGGGAGGGAGGGAGGGAGGAGAGAGAGAGAGAGAGAGAGAGAGAGAGAGAGAGAGAGAGAGAGAGAGAGAGAGAGAGAGAGAGGTGAGCTTCAACACTATAGGGCACAACAGATCCATTCTCAGATATTTTTATGCAGCACTTCTAATGGGACTAACGTATGTGAAATCTTTCAACCTTTTAACTATTCTGTTTGTTGAGTGATAAAATTCTATACTAAATAATAGAAATCTACTCAATTTGTAAGCAATAACATTAGCAATTTAACATAGCAACAACTGACCATCTGGTTTTCCTAAGAAGAATGGGCTTCTTGATTGAATGGTTAGGGTGATTCATCTAGTAATATAATAGAAGAAAGGTGATAACCAGTAAAACAGGTTAAAAAGCATTGCCAAAGAGATTATTAGAGAAGTCAAGACTTTTAATTGAGTTAAATAAAAAGTATTTAATGTTACATATAGTCAGTCATAAATTATTCAATGTTCCTTCAGACTAAACTGGTATCATAATGGTTAATATTGATTGTTAACTTGACAGGGCCTAGACTCACAGAAGAGTGCACTTTTATGGAATGTCCATGATGGAGCTTCTAGTTTGGGCTAATTGAGGTGGGTATGCCCACCTAAATCTGGGCAGCATCTGGGCCTGGGTCCCAGAGGGAATGAAAGAGGAGAAAGTGAGCTGAGAAGGGATGATCATTTATCTCTACTTTCTAAACATGGATACAATGTGACCAGCTGACTCCTGCTCCTGAAGCCATGCTTCCTGAGTGTGGATACAGTGTGACCAGCTGACTCCTGCAGCCATGCTTCCTGAGTTTGGATACAATGTGACCAGCTGACTCCTGCTCCTGAAGCCATGCTTCCTGAGTGTGGATACAGTGTGACCAGCTGACTCCTGCAGCCATGCTTCCCGAGTGTGGATACAGTGTGACCAGCTGACTCCTGCAGCCATGCTTTCCTGCCATAATAGGCTGTGGTCTCAAATTGTGAACCAAAATAAATCCTTCCTTAAGTTGCTTTTGCAGATATTTTGTGACAGCAACAAGAGAAGCAACTTCTTTGGATGCCTGTGTCAGGGATAAATACTGTTGTTGAAATTCATCAAAACGCTTCATTCACAATCAGTCATTTTTCTGTATCAACAGTGGTCCCAGCCTCTTTTTAGGGCAGTATTTGAAGCTACTTCCTGCCTGGCCTACTTATAGACAATTTTTCATATTGTCTTGTCAGAACATCCTTTTTTGTTTAAGTTGTCCCTCAATAGTTTAAAGCACTGGACTTATTTAATTTTTCAAAGTTAATTATTGAATCTCATTTCCTTCTTACATCTTGGTTTACTTTGTTCAGCCTTCTCACTCAGAAAGAAGACATTACCCTTCACTTCAACAAGAAATGTGATCTCACACAGCATGCTCAACTTCACTCTCACACACAATGTTCTAGAACCATGGATCAGCAAGTCTTCTACAACTGTATGTCATTTTCTGTCATACCCTACTCAAGGTATCTTTTCTGCCTTGTAACTCTTCCTTGCTTTGCCTTGCAAACAGCAACACATCACTCTGTACTCAGCTCATGTCTTTTCATTGGAAGACACAGTGAAAGGACCAAGCAGATGCCATAACAGGCTACTCAGTCTTCTCTCAGTGATGAGACCTAAATTTTAGTTTCCTGAGACTGAGCAAACAGTTTCTGAGAGGGCCATGAACAAATTAACCACTGATGTCATTGTCATCAGGGACAGGGAAGTAGGATGCATCAAGCCTGGGCCACTGAACTAGCCCCCACAGTCAGTATGTGCTTGGCCAACCAGTCTCTACAGCAGCTCAAGGACAAAGTCTGGGACTTGTCCAGGCCTGCCCCCAAACAAGTAACTGTAACCCCCAACTAACCCTAGCCAATTAAAAGTTACTAACATGATTGCCACTTGCATAAATAATTCTGAATCTGTTCCTAGGTACCCTGTAGACCCCAAGACTCCCCCTTGCTTTACTCCCTATAAAAACCCTGCCCCATTGCTACTCAGGATCTCTCCTGCTTTGCTGCTGCAGAGGCCTGAGTTAACTCACAACAATAAAAAGACTATTGGCTTTTGTATCAGATTTGGTCTCTTGATGGTCTTTGGGGCACTCTGGATATAGCAACAATTTAAAATAATGATTGATCTGATTATTACTGCCATTCAAATACCTGACTTCTTAGGGTTATGCAGAAACCTAATCCTCCAGCAACTACAATAAGGCAAATACTCAATAGTACAAGACCAGGACCTAGCTATATTGCATAAATTATGACATTAAAGCCTGGCTACCTCAGTTTTATTATCAGACACAACATCTTTATTTGTTTCTTCTTACTTGTTTGCTCAGCAACACTCATGATAGACAAGTACCCTACAGTCCCAACTTTAAATCATATTTTGGGAAGAGCCATTGCTATTATTACTGTTATTACATTAGGCTGCCTTTGAGATTGAGATCTCCCTACTTCAGGCACTGGAGTAGATGGGATTATAGGTCTGTGGCACCAGATTTATTACATATTCGTTTTACAGAACAAAACCTTATTAAATAAAAATATAACAATGATTAATATTAAAGGCTACAGTGAAAAAGCAGAGAGCATTTAAGAAGAACGAGTAATGTAAAGAGAAAGAGGAAGGCTCTAAGAAAGTTTAAAAAGTCCTAGAAAACCAAATTCTTAATGCTGCAATAGAAATGAAGATGGTTACTAGAGCCTCATCAATAGCCTGAGCAGAGACAAGAGATTTGGAGGGCTTAAAGATATCACAGAAGGGTACACTTGAAATTGAACACAAAACAAGCAAGAAAAAGGGGAAACAGACATTCAAGGGTTACAAGATGTTGGCAACTGGTATTGAATGCTTGTCTGTTTATTCATTCTCACGATGTTCATGTTCCAGCTATTGTAAAATCAAATATTTCGTCTCGCTCTTTCTGTCTTATCTCTAAGTCATTCTCTATCAGATTATATCATAACAAATGCATTTTATCATTTTATGAATTTCTTCACTTTGACGTATACTGTGTCTTAATCTAATACAGTTAATTTAGTGCTATTCTGATTAGTTATTGGTTGGAATGTTCTTTTCTCTTTATACTTATTAACCCAAGTCTTTATACTTAGAGAGGCCTTCTTGTTCACAACACATCTGTTATTAACTTATTTATTTACTTTGAAGCTTTGTCTGTAATCCTCCTATGTGTTTAGACTAGCCACATTCAAATGGGTGTTAGTTAAGATTGGCATCTACCATACTTTTCTAACTGCTGTGTAACCTTTGAATTACTTCTTATAAATTTTTCCTTGTATTCTCTTCTCTCATTTTCATTGAACCTTTATCTAATTCTATTTTTTTTTTTTTTGGTTTTTTCAGACAGGGTTTCTCTGTGTAGCTTTGCGCCTTTCCTGGAACTCACTTGGTAGCCCAGGCTGGCCTCGAACTCACAAAGATCCGCCTGCCTCTGCCTCCCGAGTGCTGGGATTAAAGGCGTGCGCCACCACCGCCCGGCCTAATTCTATTTTTAAAATTTTATTACAAATTTTTATATAATATATTTTAATATTATTCTTTTCCACAGCTCCTCCCATATCTTCCCCACCTACCAACTTAATGTTCTTTCTCTCTTAAAAACAAATAAAACAATAAAAAACAAAAAGCAAAGCAGAACACCAAAACCCCAAACAAAAACCCATAAAGCAAAAACAAACTAAAGAAAATTAGTAAAACAAAAAATGCCAAAACAAAATGAAAATAAGTAAAAACTACACACACACACACACACACAGACACAGACACACACACACACACACACACACACACACACACACACACCAGAGTATGTTTATAAGTATAAATAGAACTGATAAAGAAGAAAAGGCCACTGGAGGAAGATGAGGAGCAACAGTCCTAGCATGTACCTCCTAACAGAGCAGTAAAATCCATGAGGCAAATACAGAGCACAAAGAGACTTAGGAAATCAATTAGAGTTTGGGGATCTAACAGTCTTCTAACAGTCATTGACAGCTGACAGGCAGAAAATCAGCAACAGTATAACTGAACTGATTCTTACCACCTAACAGATAAACCTACCTAATTGACATCTCTAACAGACTTGTCCAAAATCACAAAATATGTGTTCTTTTCATGATCATGAATCTTAAAAGTTCTTATTAATAAAACAAACCTGAAGCCAGGTATTGGGGTGAATGCTAGATCAGAGAAGCAGAACAAGCCACAGCCACCTCACCTGCCAATTCCTCAGCTGATCCTGTTTCCTCAGACTGGAAGCCTCTGAGTCCTCATCCAAATGGATCTCAGCTGAACTGCTGCTCAAAAGTCTAAAAACTTAACCAGCTCTAGTTCCTGGTCCTCATGCCTTATAAATCGTTCTGCCATCACTTCCTGGGACTAAAGGCGTGAGTCACTATGCCTGGCTGTTTCCAGTGTGGCTTTGAACTCACAGAGATCTAGAGGGATCTCTGCCTCTGGAATGCTAGGATTAAAGGTGTGTGTGCCACCATTTTCTGACCTCTGTATCTAGTGGCTGTTCTGTTCTCTGACCCCAGATAAGTTTATTAGGGTGCACAATATTTTGGGGAACACAATATCACTACAAGATTGATCTAAAATTTGCCATCTAAACTTCCATCTTAAGAGGCTAGATAAAGTAGAGAATGTAAATCTGAAATAACCAGTAAAAGGAATTTGGAAATCAGAGTAACAATAAAATTAAAAACACTTCTGCCACTGTGAGTAGAGAATACCTTTAACTTGGTACTGCTACAGCGGGCATCATCCCTTATCACAATCAGTAGTAAGCAGATGGACATTTCCTCTTATCACAACTATTCAAGACTGTATTGACGTTCCTAGACAAAACAACTGGGGTATAAATTTAAATTTTTATTTGTAGTTACATGACTGTCTGGATAGAAATCTCAAAGAATTGACAAAATGAATCCTCCTGGAACAGACAAGCAGGTGCACTAAACAAGGCCAAGTTACAGGACACAGACCTTCCTACACACATATACATATATGATATATACAAATGTAAAATGTATGCTACATGAATTATATTCAATACATAAATTACCTATGTGCATTAATTATATGTAAATATAAAATAAACAATTGCTTTGTATTTAACCATCAGTGGAAAAATTAGAATATGAATTTTATAACACATCATCATTTGAATGACTAAATCAAATTCTTAGCTAAGTCACTAAAAAAACTATGTATAGGATATGTATGAAAACTATAAATCTCTAATAAATGAAATCAGAGATCTCTATAAATGGAAATACATTTGAGGATAGGAAGACAATATTTTTATAACAGTCAGTTCTTCCCAATTTAATTCCTAGAGCTGAGGAATGAAATCTTCAAGATGAAGAAAACTTTGGCAAGTTATTCTGTGGGTGCTGATGAGATGGTTCTTAAGTATTTATGAACATGACAATAATAGATGCAGACTACTGAGCAATGGGAAAGGTGCACATAATTGGAAGTTGGCTTTGGGTGACTTTAAGACATTATACAGTAGGAGTATCCAGATAGCATGGCAAAGAACAGTAAAAACAAAACAAACAAACAAATCAAATAAGGCATCCAGAAATGCACTCACTGAAATATAGTCAGTATCTCCTTGAGAAAGATGTAAGGCAATCCAGTGGGTAAAAGATAATTTCCAACAATGTGGCCAAAGCAAGCATGGATACATGCATATATGAATAAATCTAGACACTCTTTGTACCTTTCACAAAACTTCATTCAAAGTAAATAAAATACATAGACAAAGAACACAAAATTATAAAATATGTAGAAGGTAAAATAAGTTAAAAATCAAGGTGACTTATATTTGGCTGTGAGCTTTGATATACATTGCTCAGAGCATTACCCAAGAAAGAAAACATAGTCTGATTTTAAAATTCTTCTTTGAAAGTCATTTTTAGGAAAATGAAAAGATGTTAGAGATAAATATTTACAACTTGGGGGTTAGCGAGATGGCTCAGTAGTTAGAACGCTCGCTGTTTGGTTTCCAGAACCTGTACCAGGCGACTTAAGAGCACCTGTGACTCCCACTCCAAGGCAACTGATGCCCTCATCTGGTCTCTATAAACATCCACAGCAATGTACCCATTCATACACCCAGATGATGCACACACCCATAAATAAAACAATTAAAATAAGTGTTTTAAAGACACAATAAAGCACTTGAATTTAAAAGCCACAAAGAACTCTTATAATTCATCAGAAGGAAATAACCCAACTGAAAAATGACCCAAACAGACACTGTATAAAAAAAGATACAGAAATCCGACACATAGAAATCTGGGAGTGCTGGCTCACACTTGTAATTCAAGCACATTGGCACTGAGGCAGGAGGATTTCGGTAACAATGACTGTATCAACAATCATGGATCTATTAAATATATAACATGCATGACCCTAATATATGTGTGCCGAAAGGATGCAAAGTGAGAGCATGGGTAACTCCCATGGTATTTGCTCAATTTTTCTGTAAGATCACACTATTTTTAAGGTGGTTGGATAATAAGGAAGCATGATGTCTGTTTCAAACTGAGATTAGAAATAGAAGATAATGTAGTCTAAATGAGAAAGTTATGACTAAGTAACATAGTGTTTTTGAATCACAAAGGATTATTTTATGACCCAGAGGGTATTTACAAAGCCTAAAGATGCCTTCTTTGTCACAGCCAGTGGACAAGCAGTGACATTTGTATAAGTGGGTTGAGTTCAGATGCTACGACATCTCTGAATAGACCCCTTACAACAAAACTGCCTGGCCTCTCTACACAGCATATTTAGTACAATGGTTCTGAAAATATTAAACTACTGTATTGGGGAATCCAGGGACTGAAGCCAAAAACTAAATCACAGACAACTGTGTCAACTATATTTAAAAAATTGAAACATTGTAAATATTGTAAGTATAACTGCAATAAACTCCCATATTTAAATTTTCATTTTTAAAGGTCACTTTCACAGCAACACACTATGTCTGATTTTAATCTTGGTTCCTTCATCCCTCAACATGTTCTAGTTGTTTAACTCATATGACAAAAAGCCATTCATTACTTGAAATACAGCAAGAATTTTCAAAAGCTGTCTAGGGCTGACTCAAGAGCAAGGGGGCCATACCTGACAATCTGAATTCCATCCCCAGAACCCAGATAGCAGTTCCTGCAAGCTGTCCTCTTACCACCTTGTATGCACTGGGAATGCCCACACCTATACACAGACACAATGTAATTTTTAAAAATACAGGAAAATATTTACAAACAGGAAAACAAAATTTGGGAACTTATATGACCCTTCATAGGACCGCTCCATTCAATTGCATGAAGCCACATGACTTCAGCAGACATGCTCACATGGAGATGGGGATTAAAGCGACTTTCTTAAGTGATTGTGCCCTCTGATGCTTAGTGGAGACAAAAGGATGTGTAGAGTTGAGTATAAGGAATAGAATTTGGAGGAAAAAACTAATTGGAGAAGTAATTACAAAATATTTTTATAACTACATTTTTGTTAAAACATTACAAGTGATGCTGCTTTTAATTTTAACTCATGTTCATTATTAGTACTTACAGAAGCAAGTTATGTGTGCTTTAATCTCAGTTCGTTAAACCTTGAAAAAATTTATGCATTGCTCTAGAATTCTGTTTATTTGTCTATGTTTTAGATTTCATGATTCTTTTTCTTGTAGCCACTCATATATTCTGCATAATGGGGTAGTTTTATTTTGTATGCATTTTATTTCTTTTCCCTACTGCATTGAAGTGTCTAGGAGTTCCAATATCATGTTGAATAGGAGTAAAGAGAAAAGATTTTTTCTTATCCTGGACCTTTAGTATTTCAACTCTATACATGAGCTGTAAGCTTTCGTGTATATTCTGTATCAAGTTGAAGAAGATCCTCAGATACTAGCTTGCTGAGTTCAAACTCAAGTGATTCCTGCATTATATTTCATACATTTTCCTCCCACTGGTTTCAAGTGACTTCATAATTTTTATTTCATTTTTGTATTTTAAAGTATTTTCAGTTTTAGTTTTTAAATTAAAATATAGCATCGTTGTTACCCTTTCCCCTTCTCTCCATTCTCTCTCATATACACTCCTCTCGTGATCCCTCTCAAATCACGGACTCTTATTCCTTAATCATTATGTGTACATATTCCTAAATATGTAAGTACAACCTGCTCAGTCATACAATGTTATTTGTATTTTTGTATTTTGAGGCATGGTATGATTCAAGTTCATTATATAAGCAAGACTGGCTTGCCTAGGACTTTCGTTCCTTTCTGTTTTAGCCTATCAAGAACTGATATAACAGGCATGTAATCTGATAATTACCATATCTGTGTCATTCAACTGTGACTAAATATCAGAAGTAAACAGTTTAAGAGGGAAAAGATCTCTTGTCCATAGATACCTGGTTCCATGTTTTTAGCATGTAGTAAAACAACAGCATGGTAAAAAGCCATCATTCTGATCTCCTGCAGCCACAAAGCAGGAAGAGGGAGCAACAGATCACACACACACACACACACACACACACACACACACACACACACACACACACACACACGCACGCAAAGGCAAGCCTCCATGGCCTGTCTCCAAGCCAGCCCTACTTCTGCATGCCCATGCACTGTGAATGAATACATCCATTGATAAGGATGCCTGTGGCTTTGTCATCTCTCAAAACTACCACTCCACAGGACTAAGGCTTTGACACATGAGCCTTTGAAGGGACCCTTTAATCCAAGCTAGAGCATCTAGAAAATTTGGTTGTTTTGGTACAGGCATTTAATGACTTTCTTTTCTCACTTAGTTATTATATTCATGATAAAATATGTAATGTTTGATTGTATGTTGGAATATTTATATTTGTAGCTAGACAGCCTGTCTTCTTTTCATCCATTTTTCAGGTATTCCAGAATGTCTCCTCTCTCTCTCTCTCTCTCTCTCTCTCTCTCTCTCTCTCTCTCTCTCTCTCTCTCTCTCTCTCTCTCTCCCCTCTCTTTCTCCTCATCCTCATCGTCTCACTATGTTCTGGTTTTATTGGGGAGGGATGAGGGTGTTGTTATTATTGTTTGTTTTTTAAAGTTGTGAGTAGGACAATCTGACTACAGTACTGTATATTGTCACAGTGCCTGAAGTTCCGTATTTCTCGTTTTTTATTTATTTATTTTTTTTTGTTTTGTTTTTACTTGATTTTTTTTCAAAGCAAATTGATCAGTTTGGGGTTTTCTGTTTTCCACCTCCCAATGAATGGGAATGCTGCCTGCAGACATGCAGGACCTGCTGAACATTACAAATTCCCCGCAATGCGTCCTTCTTCTCTTCCTACAGCACGTACCATGCTTCAAGACAGGAAATTTTTCTTCAAGTTCCTGTGATTGGAAAACCTGGGTGGATATTTCTCCTACCTTCCAGTGATGACTCAGACCTTGTGGGTTCTGGTTGCATGCAAAGAGGGGCAGGCAGCACAGTGTGTATCCTCCTTTCTCCTGGTTAGAAGAAGCATCATGTCCACTTGTTTTGACAAATGCCCTCAGGACAGAGAAGCCAGCTCAGGGCTCTGCTCACTCGGCTCCTGCTTTTCTTCTCTCCTTTGGACCACTAAATGCTAATCTTATTTCCAGTTTAGTATTTCAAAGTTGAAACATTTATCAAACACTGTGTTTGCTTTCTCTAAGTAGGTGTGCTAGAATACCCAGTCCACTGTACCCTGTGCATATCTTTAACGTGTAACTAATCTGTGCAGGAAGAAGGCCAGCCAGCTTGTTTTCCTTTGGTTCTCTAGATGACAATACTTTAAACCATAAGAAAGTACTGCAAACTCCTACACAAATATTGCAGTATGAAACATAAATGTCATGGTTAAGAAGTCCTCAAACACTACCTTGAAATGATATTTTATCTTCTTTTACAAGGATATGCTGCCCTCCAGCTTTGTATGAAGAAAAATAACATGCCTTGCCTTAATTATTCTTCTTTCTCCTCAAGCTGTATTATTTCATAGAGAAAACACAGAAAGAATTCAAGGTTTTTCAAAATATATAAACTAACAGTAGCTGATTCACATTTTATATTTTACTTTTTCCTAAATATTTGTCTCCAAAATTCATTATAAAATCTTTGAGCTTAAAATTCCTGTACATAGTCTATGTACAAGAACTAGACTGTGTACTAGATTTTTGGTGGCATCTTCTCACCAGTTCTGAGTCAGTCTGTGAGAAAGCAAGATTGGTCCTATAAATATATCCCCAGAGTGCTTGCTCTAGATGTCACCACAAGGCCAGTTAACAGAATAGACTGGAATTTGAACAATGAGTAAGATTTTCTTGCAGAAGTCCTTTCAACTTGGGAACGAATATCTATTTTAAATCCTCTTTTTTCATGCAACTGTTAATAAAAATGTAGACAATATAATATATAGATTAGTTCCCTTAATAAATATATTATAAGTGACTATTATTGGTAGTGCATAGGTGACTTGGGTAAATATAAAATCTTGAAATAAAGAATCTCAAGATGAAGTAGGAGGATCAGAAGTTCAAGATCAATTCAGCTGCATAACATGTTGAGGTCAGTGGGACACATGAGACCTAATCTAAAAAAAAATTAGAAACAAAACAACAACAATAGAACATTAACTATCTAAATACCTACAATTACTCCTAATATTCAAGTTAATAAAAAATTCTCAGATTACTTAAGCCATTAGCATTTCATAATAATGAGCAGAGAAATGGTATTTTCTTTGTCCAATTGAAAACAATTATTTGATCCTAAACATATACTGTTCATTATCTTACAGTGGTGTGAATTGAATCCTAGTCTTTGTGCATGTTAGGCAAGGTCTCTACTATTGAGCTGTAGTCCCTTTCTTCATATTATTTCCCTGTTCATTCAAAGTCAAACATTTCCAGACACTGATTAACACAGGCTGAATTAATTTGGGGAGTGTTCCAGCTCACTGTTAGCTGCATTTGTATACAACAAGTTGCTGAGCTGTTCTTTAAATGTTACCTATGGCTTGTCTATTGTTAAAACAAAGTCCTATCATATTTTTACATGAATCACCAGTAGACCTTCAAAAAAAATTCTTCCTGATTATCATATCTTAGTCCTACAAAAAAAAAAAAAACCCACAACCACAGTATTATTCTTAGTAAAGCACTATGTTTTATGCCAATCTTATGGGCCAAATCTTTCAATGTGCTCCTTATCAGACAAGGTACAGTTAATAAAAAGAAATTAATCCAGAAATTCTCAATACAGGTCATTTAACATAAAAACAACTCATATTAGAAAGGCAAACCAAAACCAAAACAAAACATGAGAACCACAAAAACTGACTACAAGATCCAAGGCTTCAGAGCTAGGGGTATCACCAGAAAATATAACTTTAGCTGAACTCCTGTGTTGACCACTTAGTTGGTGTAGGATCAAGGGTGATTCAGCTGTAGGTGTAGAGTGGAGTCAGTGGGAGCAAAGTCATCAGAACTTTATTCTTGTGCCACCTTGGAAGTGCTATGTCTTTGTTCTAGATCTAGAAGAAACAGCTGCTAACAAGCTACTACTGTATGCTCTTGCTAGAAGCATGCTGCAGCTGGAGACAGGAGAGAGGCCCTTATCTGCTCTTCTGACCTAACAGTCTCAAGTCATTAAGCCCTAAATGGTTAGACACTCTTAATAGAATGAGTTTGCAGATGTCTATCCCCAGTATAAAAGAGTATATTATAAAACTGGTGATTCTAGCACAGGCAGGGGCACACTATCTATGACAGCTTCCTCCATTTAAGATAAACCTTTGCTTCTAGGTTCATCTGCTGCTCAAGCATCACCAATTGTCTTCTATTAGATTTGCCTCTGTCACCAGAACACATTAAAATTTTTCATTTTGGTCATCACAACAAGATATTTTACAGCCCCAGAGTACAATCCTGTTTCTCCTTTATCATTGGTATATTACATCTATCAATCCTTAGTTTCTCTTTCTAATTTTATTCAAAAAGACTTTTTTCATTATGCTAAATGCTTGTGTTTTGTGCGTCTTAGAATAAAGCCCACAGTACCTTTACATGAAGAGTGGTTGGAATTTGTTTCCCATTTGCATTTGTATCTCTCTCAAGATCACAGCAGTTGGCCTCTTTCTCCACATAACTATTGTTGTGCTAATTGTCTCACCCACAAGCTCCCCCAGTTTAGAAATGTTACCTCATTATTGTCTGCACATCCCAAATGTTAAATGGTCATTGATTGATAGAATTACCTAAATGAATGTATACAAAGATAGAAAAGCAATATAGGTCTTATGAATATATGAATTAATTTAATACCTTTAATCAGAAAAGCAGAGATTAGCTTTGTCACAACATACATTTCTAAGTTTCTGTACTTTGTCTTGTTCGTCTTCCATGATGATTAATATTTAAGTGGTTACAAGTATCTAACTCTCAAAAGTTCCAGAAGTGCCCCTGTCCAGTTGATGTTGGAAAATCACAAGGTATTTCTTTTTCTTTACTTCTTTATGATCATAATGACATGTAAGCAAAGACGTCGGAAAGCTGCGTCCCGACCTACATGATATCCCAGTAGTTTCTCTCTGGCATCTATCCTGATTCTGCAGAAAAGGGACGTCCTGCCAGCTGTCATGTTTTTTCATAGCATAGCAAAAGTCTATGGAACTAAATATGCATCCATTGTTTTTGCTATCTGCAGATGGTTAGAGGCCCCAGGAGAAAAGACACATTGAATTACCTATCAGTTCCAAGTTCGATAAGGTAGACTCAATACTTCATGAATAATGCCACGAATAATCTCAAATTTTTTGATCACCGAGAAAATAATATTCTCTCTTGATACCACTAATATCTAAAATGAGCTGTTTTATAAATTTAGCTGACCAGAGAGAAGTCACCTTAAAGATAAACCTTATCCATTTGGATGTTGATATTATAAATAAGCATTTATAATATAAAACTAAAATTATGACATGAGACCAAGCAAGACGCAGATGAATTGCAGGATTGTTAAGTCTCTGGGTGTAAAAATGCTGAGCACACAGCCGCCAATCATGAGCTCATTGAATTAAAAATCAGTTTTATTCATTTACTCTCAATCTTCATTTTGGACCTAAGCCTTAAAAGATTATGCATGTGCTGGTAGAACACATCAAGTTACAGAAGCTATAAATTGTAGGAAACTACTAAATACAGATTTTCAAAATTAAGTGATCTTATTGTCAGTATTCCATAAAGCTTTGATTTTACATATGTGTCGATAGCATGCTTTCCAATGCACAAAGTTTTCTCCCTAATTGCTGGGCATCATGAACACTTTTTGAGTTATTTCTAAGCTATTTTTATTTCTTCTTTGGAGAACTCTATTTAGGCCCCTAGCCCAGTTTTTAATTGGACCATTTGCTTCTTTGACTGTTCTTTAAGTTCTTTGATATTAACTCATTAACAAATTATTGGTATTAATCCTCTGTCAGATGTAGAGCTGGCAAAGAGTCTGTTTTATTCTGTGGGTTTCTTCTTCCTTCCATTGCTGTTTCCTTTGTTTTACACAAGCTTTTTGGTTTTATGAAGTCATTGTTCACCTTAATTCCTAGGGAAATGAAGTCCTGTTCAGAAAGTCCTTTCCTACCTGTATATTTTATAGAGTGCTGCCTATGTTTTGTTCTGATAGTTTTAGCATTTCTGCTCCCAACTTGAGTTATTTGATGCATTTGGAGTTAATTTTAGGTGCAGAGTGAGAGATATGGGTCATCCTGCATTCAGAACTGATAAGTTAACCAAAACAACTGACAACAAGTGCTGGCCAGACTTGGGGAAAGGAAAAGCCTTGTTCACTTTCTGTGGGAATGCAAATTGATCAACCTCTCTGGGGATCAGTATGGAGAATCTTCAAAAAACTAGAAAGAAATCTACCATATGACCCAACAATGCCACTCTTTGGCATATACCCAAAGGATCTGGCATCCTACCCCACAGACGCTTGCTTGGCAATGTTCATTGTACCTTTTTCACATCTAGGAAGTAGAAAGAACCCAAACGCCCTTCAACAAGTGAAAGGACAATAAAAAATGCTGCATAGACACAATGGAATGCTACGTAGCTATAAAGAAAAGTGAGATGGCATTTGAAGGTAAATAGATGGACCCAGAAAGGATCATTCTGAGTGAGTTACCCAAGACCCCGAAGACAAATACCGAATGTTGTCTCTAATCTGAGGTTCCTAGTTCTAAGTCTTCAGATGTGAGTATAAAACATGGAGTAACTGTAGAAGGCAGGAAAGTATAACGGAGCCATAGCATGGAGTTTGAGAGGAAAATAGCAGGATACAGGCAATATACAATAGGGAAAAGAAAAACAGGGAAAGGAGCAGAGATCCACTTAGGGAAGGGGAGGGAGAGTGATACAGAAGGCAAAGGAGGGAGGAGGAAAAAATAACACCAAGGCTGTCAGATGAAACCTCAAGGAATCCTATTTATTTTCACCTAAACTATTTACAATACATATACATGTATGGTTAAATACACAAACCTGTGTTAATATATCTCAGATTGGTATTAAATAAAGTTATGCCAAGTGGGCTGACAATGCTCACCATAAAAACCATACATTGACAAAAACCCCAGTACCAGGCACAAGACACCTTTTGAGTGATTGGTCAGGAAACTCTAACTCACAAAACGATGTAGACCATCGTTTGGCTGCCTCCCAAAAGGTTAAAAGTACACTCCTATTGCTGAAGACACTACACACTTAGGATACAAGATTCATGTGATTCCTGCTGGATCTAACCTGAAAGCCTTGTTTCTGTGGTCTAGCTTACATAGTACGAAAAATTACTATGCATGCTTCTAAGGGAGGGAAGCAATTAATAGCCTTATCCAGCTGTGACCCCTATGAATAGCAACAGTGACCAGCAGGGCTGGATATCTGTAAAGGGGCAATAAGGGGCATTCACATGAGGACAATGAACAGCTGACTGGACTTCTCAACAGGATGGAAATCATGTCTGGTGCTGGAAACTTAGCCAACTACTGGGGCTAGTGAAGCCATGGATTTAGAAGCAAATCTACTACCCTTATTTTGATAGACAAGTGCAATCCCTAACTACAATGTGAGTCTCATCCTCATGCCTATAGATAAGTGAAGCCATCACTATTCATCAGAGAAGCTTCTCCTAATAGCAAATGGAAAACATCCCTGGAAACCACAGCTCAACACAATGGAGAGCTCGCCAGGCTATGAGGAGGCCAGCCCCAGTGGACACATCTGCAGCAGCTCCTGCATCTGTGGCTCAGGGAACACTGTAGGAGAGTAGGGTGGAAAGACTGTAAGAGCCAAAATACCAGGAAGTCTGCTGTTAGACTGTGTCTGCTAGAAATGGCTTCATAAACAAAACCCAAACAATGATGATACGAATAGTGCTCCATCCCCCATCCCCCACCCCCCCACCCCCCGCCTGCTGAAAGAGGAAGAATTAGCCTCTTTCGGGGGGATGGACCTTCCAATTGATTATCCAAAATAAGTGGTCAGCCTTGAAATCATACATACACTACCACCAAAAATGGACTGAGCAGTTTGTATTTATAAATTTGTGCACACACATATACATATATGCATACATATATATGTATACATACATACACATACACACATATAAAACAGCAACCAAAGAAAAAATGGCTACTACTTTGAGGGGGGGAGACATGGGTGGGAATGGAGGGAGGGAATGTTGGAGGGACTGGAGGAAAGAAAGTGGGAAGTGATATAATTAGTTAAGATGCATTAATTTTACCATGCAAAATTATTATGCAGTGAGAGATATGTTTCAGAATTAACACTACTTAAAACAGATGAAAGACAGTTAAAGCCAAGTGATTACAATAAAGAATGCCCTTTGCAATCAATTCCTTAATGTGTCTCAAAGCTCCATGTGGTATATTGATCTGTATTTGACATTTTTGCAGCTGCTGTTTAGATTCAATATATTTGTACCAGTGACTGAAATAAACATGAAGAAGCCCATGTAACTAAATTTCTTTTCAGTTATAATTTTACCTACAGTTTGATGTTACATCTGGACACTTGTGGTTCTAAAAGCACATTAGGGACACAGAGATAAGCCTTAGATCCAATTTGAGTGTTATTGGGCAGGAAAACATTCAAGGGCCTGCTTTTTCCTCCGAGTACCAGCTGATGATGAGTGGCAGGTTCCTGTTACATGTCTTCGTTTGCTCTAATGAGTCTGAAAATGGCATCTCAGTTTAAAGCGCCTTTGGAAGATTATCAACCAGGGAACTCTGGTTGTTTTTAAAGGGATTTAGTAGCAAAGAAGACAATGTTTATTGTGAAAATACATAATATTGATGTCCCAGCAAGCTATTTATAGAGAAGAAAAATCACAATGTGTTTTATAACAACAGCAGCACAGCAAACTAGAAGTCTGAACAAATAAAGAGTCTCAATGAGCCTCAGGAACGGAGCTCAGGTTTCAGGGTGTGGATTAAGTGAAAAAAAAATTTTTTTGAGACAGAGTTTCTCTGTGTAGTTTTGGAGCCTTTCCTGGAACTCTCTGTAGCCCAGGCTGGCCTTGAACTCACAGAGATCCACCTGCCTCTGCCTCCTAAGTGCTAGGATTAATGGCAGGTGCTACCACTGCCTGGCAAGTGAAAATATTTTAATGAACTCATCACATACAATTTTTACTGAAAACTTTTACTGAATCTTTCCATTGGTTATCTACTAACAGGTTATACCACCCCAAATAACAGCAATAATTCCATAAAGAGATGGAAAACAAGGAATATTTTCATGAATATATCATGTGTACTAGTTCTATTTCCTATTACTATGACTATATACTCTGATAACAGCAACTTAAAAGTGAAGGGATTTATTTGGCTCACAATTCTTGGGTACCACCTATCATCGAAGGAGGCCATGGAGCCTGGAGCTGGAGAGTTGATGACATCATTCTCACAATCAGAAACAGACAGAATGCGTGAATGGTTGCACTCGCATTCCTTCTCCATTAGTAAACAGTGCAGGACACTCTGCCTGGAGAAGACTGACACTGACACTGGGTGAGTCTCCGCACATTAATGAATAGAATGACAATAATCTCCCATAGACATGCTCACTGGCCAATGGGCTCTAGAAAATCCCTCAATGAGCCGGGCTTTCCAGGTGACTCTAGAGTATTGGGTTAACAACTGACTACTACACCACGTACATACCATGAGGAATGTTCCCTGTTTTCTATAAGACATACGTTAGCTTCATGAATCTGGGTATACAAGAGCAAATAATGTTTTCTGTTGCTGTGTTCTCTGCAGCTTTTCCCCGGCCCTCTCTTTCATCTCCTTTTGTGGTTCCAGTCCTCTCCTTTCCCTCTCCTTCTCCTTCTCATGCCACCAACCCTTCTCTTGTTCTGGGTTCCTCCTTCCTTCACTCCTACTTCCCTGTCTCTAGAGATCCCACAGACATCATATCCATAGAAAAATACTTCTTACATAAGCTTCCCAGAAGACTGAGCAAGGAAAAAGGGAAGTGAGTGCCCTTTCCAGAGCCTTGAGTTTACACAACAAAGAACATTTTCTGCTTGTTTGTATTGCCCTTGCTCTTTTTAACATTGCTGATAAGCAGAAAGCCAATGTTCTTAATACAAGCAAAGACGCATCAATGGGTTTTGCCAGGGAACATTAATTGGTTTGATTGAGTCACCAGCCTAGAAATAGGTTAGGGTCTCTAAGCATTCACTAGAAACACAGTTCTGGAGTAAGGAAGAGACTCTGATTTCTATCTACCCGTTCAATGGATGTCTAAAGAGTAACATGAAGACAACGTGCTCAAGGAGCAATACATGGAAGATACTCATGATATTGAAGCAGACAAAGAAATGTTATGGAAGAGGCAGAAACAGAGATAGCAGATCTAGAGAATGCCCAGATATCAAGGAACTGAGAGGGGAGAGAAGGGAAAGTTTAACGGCGACTCTGACAAAAGCTCCAGGTAGTGTGACTGTGGAAGGAAAGACCCAAGGATTTCAGCTGTTAGCTAAAAAGAGTTTTTGAGACAATTGACTGCTTGTTCAGGATCAAAGACCAAAACCTGAGTAATAAATAGGAAGGAGTAAATGAGCATAACAGACATGGTGTAAATTTTTAAATAAAAAGCAATTAGGAGGAACAGAGATGGTCTGGCGGAGACAATAACAAGCGTGATTCATTTTGTTTCATTTCTCCTTAGAGACAAGCTAGATGGAATTCATTGTCAGAGGCAGGTGAGGTCACACAGAGAAAAGGACTATACAAACAAGAGAAGAGAAAACTGATGAGGTGTGTGGAAAACAGACCAAACTGGATGAAGACCATCCCTGAAAGCATTAAATCTAAATGGAGAAGAATCCTCATCACAGGAGCAGAATGCAAAGGATAGCCATGAAGACTAGGTTTGGGAGTTTCTAGCAGGTACATCAGCAAGGATCAGTGAAGTAGCAGATGGGCATCTCTAGAGTAAATTCTGTAATGCTTTTTAAGACTTAGAGGTCTTGGTTAAATGCGATTCACCTACAATGTTGGGATTGCACGTTAGCCTAAGGAAGGCAGTGTGGGTGCCCAGTACTGCCTATGCCTTCCGTTAGCACCAGAGCTAGATTCTCACTTGAGCCTCATGGCTCCCTTGCTCCTTCCCATGCGCTCCTGTTGAATGTTTTACTCTGGTCTCCATGTCCTCTCCACGCATGCTGAAACTTGGAGCAGTGTTGCACGAGAGCACAGAATGACATTTAATATAGAGAAATCCATTTTATTCATTGTTTCTGAGAAGATAAATTCAAACTTCTAGACATAGATAAGTGTACTTCTTCCATTGTGCATGAACGTCTTAGTCTGACTCCTTCACCAGATATTAAATTTTTCAGGTTCAAAATATGTATTAAAATATTTATATTCTGTGCTTTTAAACTATTTTACTTACTGGGAGTTTCTGAAGCGTATTTTATTCATTACCTTTTATTTAAAAAAAACAACAAAAACAAACAAACAGACAGACATCCAGCAACCCCTTTGATTTGCATGTGAAAGGGTCTCAGAATGTAACCCAGGCATGCCTGTAACTCAGATCATATTCTATTTTTTAATTATGTTCATGTGTGTGGGTAAATGCACAGGAGTGTCCGTGTTTGTGGCAGTCAGAGGTTTTGATCCCCTGGAACAGCGCTACTGGAGTTGTAGGTGACATCGAGCTGTCCTACCTGGAAGTAGGGACTAAATACAGGTCTTGTGTAGGAGCAGCATGTGCCCTTAACCACTGAGCCATCCCTTCAGCTACGTCATGCATTTAATTCTGTATTGATCAGGCAGAGGCATACTACACAGGTAGTTTTCACAGGGTATTATATATATTAATTGGGCAGGCCTTTTTCTGTGTGTTCTAATGTGTTTCCACAATATCAGCATCATTTTTACTTGCTTTTGATAATGTATAACTATTTAGTGGTCTGTGAAATGATAAGAAACTCCATGTTACAAATATCTTACTGTTAATCTTAGTAATAAGAAAATGCTTCCATGAAGGCCATTGTAGCACATGCCTTTAATTCCAGCACTTTGGAAGCAGAGGCAGGCAGATCTCCAAGTTTGAGGGCAGGCTGATCTACAAAGAGAGTTCCAGGAGAACCAAGGCTGCACAGAGAAACCATGTATCAAAGAAAAAAGGAAGAAAAGAAAGTATTTCCAATATTTAAATCTATCTGAATGAAATACTCAGATTCTGAAAAAACAAATCGCATAAGAACCAAAGGCATTCAAGGAGTAACAGAGCAGATACATTACACTTGTCCAGAATTGTAGAGGACATCTTAACACAATCAGAATTCATGTGTTCTTAGATATCTTTAAGCTTATTTAAAGTTATTTAAGAAAGGTCAAATGCACCAGGCGGTGGTGGTGCACGCATTTAATCCCAGCACTCGGGAGGCAGAGCCAGGCAGATAGGTCTCTGTGAGTTCGAGGACAGCCTGCCTGGTCTACAGAGTGAGATCCAGGACAGGCACCAAAACTACACAGAGAAAGCCTGTCTAGAAAAACAAAAAACAAAAAAACAAAACAAAACAAAAAAGATCAAATGCACGGTTTAATTAATATTTAAAATTCAGGACTGTGTTCAGTAAAGAACCTGGATGAGTGGTGGATGGCTCATGACTTACATTAGTTTATGAAACTTACAGACCTCATAACCAATTTTTGTCTTTAAGAAATATTTAAGGTCTTACTGAAAAATTAGAATTCACTCTTACGGAAATTCATTTAAAAATCTCTCGTTCTGGTTAGTAGTTATTTCTATTGACTCCCTATTGAAGTATTTTAAGTACTGATCTGATTGATTTACATTTACCAGAAATATATGTACATATGTGTATATATGTATATAATTTATTATCTAGCATATATTCATAACTATCATCACATGAATATTATCAGTTTATTGGTCTGCTGATTTCTTTCATTGATTAAAAATTAGATGGATAAAAGCATTTTCTGTGTTTCTAAAAATAGCTCAATTTTATAAGCATCCAAACTCTGACTGTAGTTAAGTTTCTATAAAAGATTTTCTATGGAAATAGAGTATTCTTTAAAAGGATGGTGTCAATCATGCATTCACAAATATATAGGAATCCAGTCCTTTATCCATCTAGGGCTTGCAACAACGGGTAATTTAGTCCTAGACACTAGACATTCATACTAACATGTGCATATGGCTTGAGTTCTAACTGAGTGCATTGTTCTTCATCTAATAACATTACTATGTGCATCTCTCTACACACATGAAATGAAAGGATGATTATACCAACTCCAAAAGTGTAGTTGTAAGATGAAAGGATATAATGCAATGTGATGTCCTGAAGCTTCCCAGTCTGAACTTCCTGTTACTTCTGTGGCCTTTTCCTTTTTTTTTTTTTTTGTTCTGATACATATCAACATTTATAAACAAACACTCAAAGATACAAACAAGCAGACATGTTTAAGCACACATCCATGCAAGAGTGAACTGAAGAAGTATGGCCATTCAGCATGTCCAGATCTTCAGAACATACAAAACACCAAATGCTGAAGAAACATTTAAGCTTTGCCTATTTTTTAAAAAAGTCTGAGAAAGGGCTTCCGGCTATAATTTTAGACAAAGTTATCAAAGAGACAAAACAAAAAGAAAGAGAGCCTGAAACAATTAGGTTTCTGCAGGCCTGTGAGATAGACTGGTAAGAACAGGTAATTAATTAGCACTGAATTTTCTAGCAAAATCGACTAAGTAAAACTTCCAGATGCATTGTCTCAGGTCATAACATAAAATTTATAAAGACATCTTTAAAGGAAAAGACCAACATATATAATAAAATATGTATTTTACAATGAGGTACATTTAATTTTGACTATATCTTGACAAGAATACAAAATCAACTCTATGGGCTGGTGAAATGGCTCAGGCAGTAATGTGATCTCTAGCACTCATGTAAAATGCATGTGTGTTGTGTGTGCATGTGATTCAAGAGCTAGGAAGAAGAAACAAAAAGACGTGCTTCAGGCACTCTGTCCAGGTTGTCTGGTTCACTCAGTGAATGTTGTCTCAGAACATAGGCAGGCTGTATCTATGTATTTAGGAATACAGCATTTAATGAAAAAGGAGGTCTTGAATGTGAGAGAAAGCAAGGAGAGGGTCTAGAGAGGATTTGGAGGAAAGGGAGAAATGAGGTAATTATATTATAACCTAAAAATTATTTTGAAAAATAGGCAGATGCAAATATCCAGTGCCAACCTCTGGCTTCTCAGACATCTGTGTACACAAACATGAAAATGTATACATGCATACAGCAAAGCAATTCCCAATGAAAAATACTAAAAACATTTTTTTGGCAATGTCCCACTATGTAGTCCTGGCTGGTCCAGAATGTACACAATCCTCCAGCCTCTGCTTCTGCCTCCTAGGTGCTGGGATTACAGGTAAAGGCCACTATGCCCAGCTCATCAAACTTTTCAAGTGCTGCGTTTCTACAAGAATTAAAGACATTGATTAATTCTATTTTAGTTTTTGTATATACATGTGGATTAGAAGGCAAAATTCTATTTTTTAAAATTTAAGGCCACTGAAAATTATAATTGATACTTGACAGTTTGTTACACTATCTTTAAATAATGTTTCTGAAATAAGACTTTTGTCAGAAGACAATAAATCTGTTGCTACGCTGTGGACAGTGATTTCAGCACTCCATATAAATGGAACAATTAGGTTCTTTTGTTTCGTGTTTTTTTTTTTTTTTCTTTCTCATGAAGATGTATTGGCACTTGTTCACTCTCAAATTACAGGTCAACGGACCTTAGTAGGGAATGGTCAACAGGAATGATTACAAATCAAACTAATTGTGTCCTAAACAACATCACATATTTTCAAATCAGTCACTCTAGTCCAAAAGAGAAGGAGGAGGAGGAACTGAAACATGATTCTCTTCTTTTCTAGATTGGCATTGAGGCAAAGGTTACTGTGTTCAGTCCATCAGAGAGCCATGTGAAGAACCATGCCTCAGCGCTTTCCTGAGAGCCAGTCTATATACAGAGCAGTCCTAGAACTATCTAATTGCAGGCCTCCGTCTGACCTAAAATCAATGATTGAGTATTCTTATTTAGTGCTTGGATGTAGGATTCCTCTGATGCTCAGTGAGAAATTTCTCAACCATATGCCGTGAAGTACATGACAAATCTATCTTCGGCCTGTCTTATGAAAAACACTGACAAAATTGCCCTCAAATTCTTAGCCAACATAATGTTTCAAACACAGATGAGCATTTCAATAATAGCTTAGGATAATTGTATCAACCAGAAATATGAAAATATCAACTGCAAGTATGAAATTCTCAAATTCAGGTACAATATTTTAAAATTATATATTGAAATGATGAGTTAATGATTATTGTGAAGAGCTGGGACACAAGCCAATACAAAATGTGTAATTTAGATGTAAACACAGACAGAATAACACAGAATCAGACAGCAGCATATCAAATGGACAGCGTGCAGCACTAACCTACAACATTCTTTTTAGTTTTCTCTATCAGGAATTATCTAAAATAAAACCTTGAAATTACAGGAAAAATACTGAATACTAATATTACACACTGCTTAGAAGTTAAATATTTTCATTACATATACAATAGATTGAATTTTTATTAAATATTTAACATGTAAGACACTGCTAAGTAAAATATTCTCAATTCAAAACATAATACTTAAAGTGATTATATATTAAAATGATGAGTTATTAAAATGGTATGTGTCTTCTGTATATTTTCCTCAGTTTATTTTGTAGTCTTCTATACAGGTTCTGTACTCTTTTTTTTTTTTTTTTTAATAATCTGCTTAACATTTTCAGTGGATTTTAATCTTTACTTCTAACAGGTTTTTCTTCTTTTTTTCTTATTTCTTTTATTCTTTATAGAAATGATAGTCTTCAATATAACACTTTCTCTGATAGTTTGAATGATAATACCCCCACACACACACCCCAGACTCATGTATTTGAATATTTGGTCCCCAGTTGTCAGAATAGTTTAGGAAGGACTAGTAGGTATGGTCTACTTAGATGAGATCCATCCCTGGAGATGGGCTTTGAGTTTTCAAAAGTCTAGGATCATTCCCAGCTAGCTTTCTCTGCATTGCATTTGTGTCTCAAGATGAGAATGCCTAGCTAACTGCTCCAGTGACATGACAGTCTGCCATGCCATGATGGTTATAGACTAACCCTCTGAAACCTTGAGACCCAAATAAAATTTATTTTATAAATATCCTTGGTCATAGTGTCTTACCACAGTAATAGCAAAACAACTAAAACATTTTTCATATATGTGTAACATATACTCCATTCTGATTTATATCCTTGTCTTCATTAGAGTTTCTATTGTTGTGAAGAGACACCATTTCCATGGCAATTCTTGTAAAGGAAAGCATTTAATTAGGGCTGCCTTGAAGTTCAGAGGTTTAGTCCATTGTCATCATGGCAGAAATCATGGCAACATGCAGGCAGACATGGTGCTAGAGAAAGACTGGGAGTCTTAAGTCAGGTTTGGCGGGTAGAAGGAAGAGAGAACGCCACACTGGGCCTGGCTTGAGCATCTGAGACCTCAAAGCCCATCTCAGTGACACATTTCCTCCTACAAAGCCACACCTACTCCCCAAAGCCACACCTCCTAATAGTGCCACTCCCTATGGGCCCATAGGGACCAGTTCTAGTCAAACCACCACACCTTCATTACTATGGTCCTCACTCCCCACTCTAGCCTGCTTCCTCTTCCAAATAGTCCCTCTTCTTCTCTTACATGATACATATTCTTTAAATATAGGTTCTTTGCATGAGACATAAGTAATATTTGTCTTCCTGAGTGTGGTTTAGTTTACTTAACACGATGGTCTCCAGTTCTGTCCATTTTCAGGCAAATTCAATGCTACCATTTCATCATCCTTTTGACTGAAAATTCAATTGCTACTATATATAAATTATAAATTGTAAAGAGTACAGCAATAAACATAAATTCTCAGGTATCACTTTTAAATGCTAATTTAGACTCCTTCTGGTATTTATTTTCCTATAAATGATATAGCTAGGTCATATGATAGTTATATTTTTAATTTCTGGAGGGACTTCCACATTGATTTCCATTGTGATTGTATTAATTTATATTCTCACCAGCAGCACATAAGGGTTTCTTCCCCCAACATCCTCACTAAAAATTGTTCTTTTTAATTAAAATATTTTTCATGCAGTATGCTTGACTATATTTTTCCCCTCTACAACTTCTTCTAGATCTCCTCCTCCTCCTTGTCCACTCAAATCTATGTTCTTTCTTTCTCTTGTTTTACGTTGTTGCTTATCTTCCTAATGACTTCTATTTGACCAAGGTGAGGTAGAATCTCTGTGAATTTGATTAATATTTCTCTGATGTCTAAGAAATCTCCAGCAAAATTTTAGGGCAGAAACAGAACAATAGGCAGGGAGTAGGGGGTGTTCAATAAATGAAATATTGACGGATTCTATTTCCTAAGCACCACATTATTTAGGCAAATACCTTACTTGCTTTAATACTAACATTGTTTCTCTGCATCCAGATGACTACCATCTTTGGTTCTAACTGAATTCCCCCCTCCACCCAACACAAATAAATACCACATATGAAATGAAAAAATTTAAAATTGTAATACAATTCAATAGCAGGATCCCCACCAACACTTCGAATGGCACACATACACACACAGAAGCATCAGACTCCTCTGTCTTCCAACGTTGAACTGGAACTGTGAAGTGGGTGTGACCTGCCTCAACTCAGCTACTAAACAATGAAACAGGAATAGCTCACAGATGTTCTGAGATTTCATTTCTCTGCTCCCTTCTCGTTTGTTTCTCATGGTGTCTGCACTATTTGACTCCTCTAGTATTTGAACCAAATCCTTTATTGTGAATCTGCCTTTGTTACACTCCCTGGAGTGTATGACACAAATGATTCTTTGTTATATTGAAAACTTACAGGCAGAATAAGTGAAACTTTTGTCTATAAGAGACATAATCTATAATCAAGACATCTTTGGGGGATATATTTTTAAACTTTTTTATATTTATTTATTTATTTATTTATTTATTTATTTATTCAGTATGAGTTTGAGTGAGTGAGTGTGTGTGTGTGTGCGTGCACATGCATATGCGGGTGTATAAGATTAATTGGGGTCATAAGGTTGTGGCTTCAAAGGTTGAGAGGAAGAAATCTAAAAGGGAAAGTTATGTCTGTTGTATACAATATCAAGGACTTATGTTAAGGAAAGAAATCCTCATTTTTGTGATGAGTCATCTTTTCACCAAGCATCTTTATAACATTTCAGTCTGTTATGCTTAAACTTAAAAATCATAAGGGCTGTTAGGTATCTGAGAGCCTAGCAACAAGGGGATTGTTTTAAGCCATTTGTTACTTTGCTTGTAAAACAAAGTCCTTTATATAGAAATGGGAAAAACAAAACTGTTCTCTCATGAATCTTCTAATTTATATTTCTGGCATTCACTCTTTTCTGGTTGAATTATTGTTAACATGTATACTTGTTTCTGAAGAGTTGTTCTTTGACTTGGTAAAACATATATTCAAAGTATACATATATTAACCTGGAACCCTTATATTAAAGTAATGAGATTATACTGAGAACTTGACAGTCAACTTAATGTAATTATATTATCATTAGTAAATATGAATAATACTACCTGTAGAATAAAAGTATTCTTCCAAGTTTGCATATATGAATAGCTTAAAAACAATCAAATAATCCTGGAGAGGTGTGTGTGTATGTGTATGTGTGATGTGCCTGAATTCCTTTTTAGCCCCTCTGTCCATAGGCATGTATTCTATAACCTCAGTGAATGGCTGAAGTAAAGGGTAGCACCAGACACTGCATATCCTATTTTTTTTATAAATATACTTTCTCATAATAGCTTAGATTATTTACTAGGTACAATAGGAGATCAACCATGAAGGTTCACCAATGAGTTCATCAACTTTTTCTGAAGGTTATGAAACATTTCAAAAATGTGCACATGTTCTGCTCTTCCCATTCCTATTCCACTCAGAAATTTATATACAAATATTTATGGCCCTTTCATTCACAGTTGTCAATACTTGAAAATGAATTTGATGTGCTTAGAAAGGTAAATGGATAAACTATGGCAAAATAAATGAGATTTCAAATGAGATGTGATGGGAGAACCTTAAATTACATATTGTCAGGAGAAAGAAGCCAATCAGAAAAAGGCTACATATTGTATGATTCAATTTGTGTGACATTCTAGAAAAGGCAAAGCTATGGAAACAATGAAAATATCAGTGGACGCCAGATGCCCACGGGTGGGGTGGGGGAAGGACGGTGAGTAGGTGAACCACAGAGAATCTTTAGAACAGCCAAACTATTCTACATGATACCGTAATGCTGGATATGAGTCATCATACATCTGTCAAAGCCCGTAGAATGAACAGCGCAGAGCCAGCTTCAGGATGCACTGTGGGCTTCGCCTGATAGCGCAGCGATGTTAATGTCGTCTCATCAGCCGTGAGCAGCGCACCGTGCCAACAGGCCATGCTAATGACAGAATTGAGGGGAGGGGAAGTGCTGAGTGAGTACATGGGGACTTTCTCTTCACTTGGCAAACATGAAACTATTAAAAATGAAGTTTATTAAAAATAAAAATACAGTTGTGTTTCTAATTCCTGTTACCTAATATTGTGAAAGAGAAAACCAACCCATTTGAAAAGTAGTCTTTTCATTTTCATCTATACATTGGTTCATCTTAGCACTGTAGACTCTTTCAGCCTGTGATGTTCCAGTAAGAGATCGCTTTTCGTTCCTTCAAGGTCAAGCTTCTATTTCTGTCTTCGATTTCATTTCTATAACATAAGCACCTCATAGCATCAGCACAGTTTCTGCCAGTAACAATGTATCTGTTATTTCTAGTCTTTTCTATTCAGTACATATCATAGATGAAATTATTGCCTTTAAAAGGAAAACTTAATTGCAAACATTATTATTTTGTCACCTTGGGCATTACTTCAACCTGAAAGTCTGCCTTGAGTTATTGTCTCTACTTTCTACCATTCCATCAGTTTCCATCACTCTACCTCTCACCTGACTATCATTTCAACAGAATGACTTTTTATGTCTCACAAGAACATAATTTGTCAACACTAAATATTTGAATTTTCAATTATTCACCAATTCATCCTCCTCTACATTCCATTATTTCAGTGATTTAATAAAAAGGAAAGTTTACCAAGGCTGACATGGTGACACATGTCAGTAATCTCAGCACTTGGGAGCCAGAAGCAGGTGGATGTTTGTTAGTTCAAGGCCTACCTAGTATATGTAGTTCCAGTCCATCCCAAGCTATATAGTGAGAACCTTGTCTCAAAAAAAAAAAAAAAAAAGCCACTGAGTGTCTCTTTTTGCGTGAAGTTGAGAAAGATGTTAATATATTCTTATTAACTCATGAGATAAATAGCTTTATAAAAGAAATATCAAATAGCCAAACAACCACATAGTCACAAACTTTAATGAGCCAGTTAAACAATACTCCATGGTCTAAGGTGAGAACATGTATGCCAGCTCACAGTATGTCTCAAACTTGGATAGGAGCAGAAATTACCTCATAGGATCTCATATTTGCCCATGTCTAAGTCCCACTCCCATAATCCTTTCGTGAGATTCTTAAAAGCACTGGTTCTTCAAGTGTGGTCCCTGGACCCACAGGAGCAGCCTCATCTGGGAACTGATAAGAAACCCACCGAAATGCTTCATAGCTTTCTAGACTGACTAAGTAAGATAATCTTGGTGGGGCCCAACAGTCTCCATTTTACTGAATCCTCCATATATAATTTTAATACTGCTCTAATTTGAGAATTGTTTGCGTGTAACCATTATGAGTTCCCGAATTTATTCAGAGATGGGAAGGGAAGGATGCATGGTTCTCCTTGCACAATAAAAAATGTTGACTGCACATCGACTTCCCCACATGCATGCTGAAACGTTCACCCTGTGCTAAGAATATGAATTGTAATAACTTGGCAACTGATGTCTATGGTTTGACCTGAAGGACAGTCTCTTGCTGAAGACAGAGACCATTTTGGCTTTTGACTCAGAGATATGGAACCCTGTAGGACTTCATTAACAGTCAAGTAGAGAAAAATGAGATGAGGCTATAGACAAGAAGAAAAAGCATGGAAAGCTTTCTAAGCAATCCCAAATTCTGAGTGCTCTGTCAAAGGAAGTTTATAAATAGAGCTAGCCGAGGAGCAGTGTGACTACATATGCATGCTGAGCAATGACTCCAGCAACAGAGTTGAGAATAAACTATGAGAAAAACCGTGGTGAAACGAGACTAACAGGAGATTGCAATTGCCTAGGCAAGTATGTTAGTTCTTATACCACACAGTAAAATACTCTTCTATTTTATGGTGACAGGACATGCATATGTGCATTTGCTTTTTGATATCACGTACAGAAAGAACCAATACTTCTTTATTTGTTAACTATAAATTAAAAGGAAATGAAGATACGAATAAGACATATACAATTATTTTTATTATTATTGTGCTCGTGTGTACATGGTGCATGTGTATGTGAGTGCAGGCACCAATACCACAGCAAATATGTGGAAGTTGAGAGAAAAGCTTTGGGAGATTTCTGTAAATATATATTCCAAGAAGAGAGATTTAGAACGCTACTGTTATCTATATAAAGAATCATTTTGTGTTGCCATGAGAGGGAAGTATAGTATGATTGAGTATTGGAGACATCTTTTGTATAAGCAAATATAACACAAGATAAAATGTGATATTACTGTGCAAAAGAACATTGGGAAAAGATTGAGATTAATTCTATCCAGAAATATTAAGGAAGAATTTTCAGAAAACTGTCTAGCAAAATGAATAGAGCCATGTGCATATATTCCCTGAGTAGCTATTATCATGTAATAATTGAAATCAGTCCTTATATTCCATATCATCATACATCTTACATGATAATCCCTTATTTTTTATGAGATTCATAGAATGTACTATTGTTCATATTATTATGTCTATATTATGGGTTTTAAATCCTTGCCCAAAACTTAATATATGTGTTTGCCTATCAATAAATAGTTGATAATTAATGTTAGTGGTCTATTTATGAAATTTTAATGGAGACATGTAAGTAAAATGAAAACATACAGTGAAATGTAAAGTATAATTCACACTCTATAGCCTATCAAAGCATACATTTTAAAAGTATTGATTTACAATTATTTTCAAAAAATATTGCTTAGTTAATAATAACTGTGTTTATGCAGTGTTTCACTGTAGAATTTGTTATGTTGTACACATAATTCAAAGGCAATGATTTATGTATGTATGTGTATGTGTTTCTGTGTGTGCAGACGCATGTCTGTACACAAATGCACATGTGTACACACACAGAGGTCAGAGGTCAACTTCAGATGATTTCTTAGCCACCATATGTCCTTTCTTCTTTTTTTGCAACAGCATCTGGCACAGGACTTGTACTTACCACACAGGCTAGGCTGGCTGGCCAGAGAGTGTCAGGCATCCTTCTGTCTCTGTGTACCCTGCCCTGAGATGGTAAATGTGTAGCAGCATACCTGTTTTTTTAAATGTCCATTGTGGAGATAAAAAGCAGCCATCGTTCTTAGGACAAGCACTTTACTTACTGAGCCTTCTACTCAGCCCTTAGATGCATTAGTTAGAAAGCTTTAAACAAGATCTATTTTTTTCCTTCTATTATTTAAACGATTATGGCTTCATCCACTCGAGAGAGTTAAATCATCCAGTCATGTCTGGCATCAGGTTCCTGCCCATGACTGCAGCAGCCAAACAGCAGTAGGCATTTCTTCTCTTTGAGCAGTCCAACTCTTCTATGCAGCTAAGAGGACCTCTGGAAGCTTCTCCTGTTCTCGTGAGGACGGTCCTTCCTGTCAAGACCATTTACGTAAAACATGGTGGTATGATTTTAGAGAAACGGAAAGAGTTAACGGGAGGAATCGATTGTATCTTATTGGGTGAGGTTTCCTGATTAAATCCATCACCAACCTCACTCTGAGCATGCATACCCCTGCATGCGCACCCACACACATCCTCACACACTACACTGACTCTCATAAATTACCAAAAAGGAAAAGGAAAAGTGGGGAAAGGGACAGGAAGGAAGGATTCGCTTCAAGAAATTTCATTTCCAGTAATTGAAGCCAAACATGCCTGACTTTTTCCATTATAGATGAGTTTTATTACCAGATGCCCCAAAATGACTTCCCTAATTAATCAATATTCCCATTGTCTTATTTTTTCTAGTTTCATTATTTATGCCCACGGGAGTGTTATGCACATTCTTAGCCATTTTGTGCAGATTCTTACATTGAAATACAACTACTGTCAAAAGGTAAGAATCCTGGTACCTAGTGGGCACCCAGCTGGATGCAGCTAGGATGTTATCAATTCCTGTTCTGGGGGGGGGTCTTGCTCTTCCCCCAGTAGTCTGACTACCTGAGCAGGGAACTTTAGAGGAGCTTAAGATCTATACAGAAGGAAATGCCCAAAGTTATCTCTGAGCACTTCATCTAGATTTGTATCAGAAACAAAAGAAAAATCTGACCACATAAATCCATAGTTCCATTCTGGAAATTATTCTTATAATTCATCCTTGTGATGGGGTTGAATAGTCATTGATGTTGCTTTCATAATTCTATTTTATTTGGGATTTTAGTGAATGTAGATCAACAGGAGCTAGTTGAAGCCTGAGATCTTTACCAACATGTCTTCTCATTTAGCAATATTGACTATCTTCATATCTTCTCAAATCTTATATTAGTCAGTAAAATGTAAATTTTTTCATGAAATGAATATATTTATCATCAAGCTTTTAAATATAGCTTTTATAGCTTTATTTCATTTACATTTTCTCATAGTTTATATAAAAGCTATTGGTATAGACAAACTGAGTTTAAACCTGGATTAGGGATTTTATTACACGTAGGTTTTTGAAAACCGTGTGTGTGTGTGTGTGTGTGTGTGTGTGTGTGTGTGTGTGTGAGAGAGAGAGAGAGAGAGAGAGAGAGAGAGAGAGAGAGAGAGAGAGAGAGGTTCTTTTAGGGTATTTGTTCTGGGAGAGGAGTTATATGTTCTTTTTAATTCTATCCACCACTATGATTCAGTTCCCTGCCTTCCTCCCTCCCTCCCTCCCTCCCTCCCTGCCTCCCTCCCTCCTTCATCACTTTTTCCTTCTCTCTTGCTTTGCAGGGGTTGAACACTGTACATATTAAGCACAAGCTCATGAGTGCTCAGGACATGATCTACAACCAAATGCACCCCCAGCTCTAGCTCTTGAAGTAAATATTTTTTAATTAGGGATTTGGAGGAGGAAACTGATTGGGTGCTCACAGCCCTTGAGTTCACTGAGGACAACATGACTCTTTTGCAACCTAGTAACCACACTCATGTCCTGCTAGCTAAGTAACTGCATCGTGTCAGACTAGGAGATGTCACTGGTCAACTGAGCTATTTAAACACTTCAGGTCTGGAGAGGTAATGGTAATGCTTCCGTGGGGTGGGGGTGGGGGGATGGAAAGTTATGCAGTATAGCATTTGTTTTCACTGAAAGAGAAAAAGTAGTTCGCTCCAGTATTTCCCCCTCACTTTAAATCTATTTACCCAAAATATTTTCCCACTGCATATGAAAGTTACTATGGGCATAGGAATATGTGAATAAATATACATATATATTTATCATATGACTAAGAAACATCCAGAGTTTCCTTCAGGCATAGTGAGTCGATTTTCATCTTTTCTCTTCCTTCACAGCTTCTCCACAAATTGATCATTTTTATATCTTTTTCACAGAGAAGACAAAGTTTATCACTGGTCACTTGTTACCATAGGTCTGATCCACAAGTTGAAGAGCCACCTGTTTGTGCCTCTTAGAGACCAATTTGCTTTCTAAACTCAAATATAAGAGAATATAACTTGGGACCTTTGTAGTTGGACGAGGCAGATAAGGTCAGGACACCTTCCCAGAAAAAGAGCCAAAGATGGGCCATAAATGATGTTTTCTGTTGGCTTAGTGGCGGCACATGAATCTACTGATATTTTAATTATCATCTGTAGCTCCATGGCCCCAGTCAGTGCCCCCACTGGCCACTCAGACTGCTGCCTGGCAAGCTTCTGGTACTGTGCCCAGAGTCTCTCTCATTCTATTTATTAATAAGAGTAAGGAGTCAAAGGCTGGGGTGAAAACCTGCTAGCTCAGAGAGGTTGAGTTAGCAACTAGCTGACCTTGATCTTTGGCCGGAGACACTGCAACTACAAGAGACAGGTCTCTTCTGGTGTCCAAGAGCCAAAAAAGAGGTTCCAAACTCAAGTCTCTACCCTTTCCTTCCTGTGCATCTTCTCTATCCAAATTGCTGGCTTCTTTATGGACAATTTTGGTCAGCTAGTCACTAGCTCCGACCCCTGATTCAAGGTTTAACTTTACAGCAAGTCTTAGTAGTGTCAGAGTCTTATCAAAACATCCCACAATAGAAAGAGCAAAGGAGATCTTAATGAATAAAGTGCAAAGGGAGGTTAACACAGCTTGGAAGAGGGTAAGCTGGGGAAGAACAGGAACTGGTTGGGTCAAGGCTGTCCGTTGAGGGTTTGATTGACAGAGGCATCAGAAGAACATTCCGCATTAGCCTTGGGCATGACAACTGTGCTGTACCTACTTGAGTCAACTGAGGAGGAAATTGTTAACCACATTTCAGTTATTATTGGATTAACTTTTCAGTTAGTGGCAGTCTAGAGTAGCTTGGTGTTTGGGATGGAAGATAGCTAATCACAATTGTTACCATGAGTTTACCTTTTGAAGTTTTGTTTGCTTTGTACCAGGAAAGGCTACAAATGACATGGTTTTTGTCATCAGTTTACTCAAGCTTGGTGACTCTGAGCAGCTATTCTGGTTTTATTTAACCAGCCTGTGACAAGCACTTGGAAGACAGCTTGTAGAAATTAGCCTTGGGGAGTTTGAAGCTGCTTCTTTGGGAGTCCCATTCTTCTCTAGTCCTTTCTTTGCTTACGTGCCCTGATGGTAAGGAAGATCCCACTCTCAACTTTCCTCAGTTGTTCCTATAAGCTCTGAAGATCCATGGGAAAAACATGGTTCAAATACTGTAGTGCACCGAAAGTGTTTCCTTAACTTTGTAGACTACTACGCTGCTCTTTAGTATGTGCCTAAAGACCATAGGGTATATCAGAGCACTGGCGTGAGAACCAAGAGCAAAGACCTCAGATTTTTTTTTTAACGACTCCAGTTTATTTTTTACTTTAGGCTTTCTAGAAAGAAATGTGTTTTTTTTTTTTTATGTGTCCATGTTTATCTGTCTGTGTCTGTGTATGCCCACATGTGTGCAGGTGCCCGTGGAAGCCATAAAAGGGGCTTAGGATCCTCTGGAGCTGGAGTACAGGCAGTTGTGAGGCCACCTGATATGGGTGCTGTGTGTAAAACCCTGCTCCTGTGGAAAGGCTGTGGGCATTCCTAACCTTGAGACTTTTATGCTGTGGGATGTTCTGTATGTCCTGTGGGAGCCCGTTCTTGGGTTCCTCGTGGCTTTACCCAGAAGGTCCGCATAGGGGATGATTAGGACCACGGGCCTGAGTGCAGGTGTCTGAGATGGTCTGCACTTGGCTGTGCTGGGGGATGGTCTGTATGTCAAATTGCTCTGATTGGTCAATAAATAAAACCTAATTGGCCAGTGGCTAGGCAGGAAAAATAGGCAGGACTAACAGAGAGGAGAAATAAAAGAACAGGAAGGCAGAAGGAGTCAATGCCAGCCGCCACCCTGACAAGCAGCATGAAAAGATGCCGGTAAGCCACGAGCCGTGTGGCAGGGTATAGATTTGTGGGAATGGATTAATTTAAGATATAAGAACAGATAGCAAGAAGCCTGCCATGGCCATACAGTTTGTAAGAAATATAAGTCTGTGTGTTTACTTGGCTGGGTCTGAGTGGCTGTGGGACTGGTGGGTGACAAAGATTTGTCCTGACTGTGGGCCAGGCTGGAAAACTCTAGCTACACTTTTATGTACTGTAGTTATTACAGCAACCAGCATTTGTCTTGTTATTTTAGAATGGATCAAAAATGTTTGCATATACTAGATCTTTAAACAATCTTCTGACTTAATTTTCTAGGTATTTTCTAAGAATAACCTAAGAACTTGATTATTTTCAAATAAAGTACACTTTAGAAGTATCCTTATGAATTACTATAGGAAAGACAAATGTAAATAGAAAATATAAATCTAAACACCTACATATTGCAATTTGAGGAAGAGAGGCTACAAAATCATCTTATATAATGAAGTCAGAGGAAATCTGGTAAAGGAATAGATTGACCATGATAGTGATAATTTCCCTCCACACTTCATGTGACACTATTTCATCCATCTGAGGGAGGGATTCTTGTACCAGTGTCACATAGCAGATCATTCTGCATCCATCCTAAAATCAATATGGGTTCCTTATATAGCATTATGAATCTATTTATCTTTTCTACAAGATTCTATAACTTATCACAACACATACTTCTCTTGCCTGCCTAATTGAGGCACTTTGAGCCATTGGTAAATGTTTCATTACCTGGAGTCTCAGACAGAATGGCCCAGAACAAACATGGATGAACATAGCACCCCAATTTAGAGATTTATGATATTACAGCTTATTGGATTCATGTATATTCCAGAAACTCCAGTCTTTGTGACATTAATCTTACTGTAAGTTTTGACTAGGGATCAATGACAATGAAGATTCTTTGATATGCATTGTTAAAAAATTACTTTTCTAGCCTCTTTCCTTATTCTACCATTCTTTCTTTGACCTACATCCACTAGTTTGTTTTTGTTTGCTTTATTTCCTCTTTTCCTCAAATTTTACTGAATTTTGAAAATGTTTTCTCTTAGTTTGCATTGTTTTGAATATTTAAACGCACAAAATTTACTTTAAATTAATAAAATGTATTGGGCAGAATATTAATTTCCAAATCTTTCTTTACTAATACATTCTCTTGTAGAAACCCATGACTCATAAAAATCAACCTTATGCACTTTAGAAATAAATCATTTGGGATTATTCTCAATGGTCATGGCTCTGTGACTTTTATCACATGGTCAAGATGCCCTCTTTTTTACTAGGCTGATGTATCTCAAATACAACATGAAGCAGAATTATAGAGCTGCAAAGAAGGCACTTTCACAGTGCCGAAGAGTGTTATGAGGAAAGTTTCCAGTGAGTGAACCCCAGTTCACCACAACTTCTGATTTACTCCTGATGAACAAATTATGAGATGAAATTCCAGCCATTCTTTCTCTATACATGATTTTATATAATAAAATAATATATTTTATATAATAAAATAATAAAAGAACAATAATGCCAATTGTTCTTTTTCACTTATCTGTTGGGCTCATGCATTTGCTTTAACAACCAATCTAGAGTCTGAACGTTTCTCCTATAGAAACTTCTTTTTTGTTTTGTTTTGTTTTATTTTTCAAAACAGGGTTTCTCTGTTTAGCTTTGGAGCCTGTCCTGGATCTCGCTCTGTAGACCAGTCTGGCCTTGAACTCACAGAGATCCACCTGGCTCTGCCTCCCGAGTGCTGGGATTAAAGGTGTGTGCCACCACCACCTGGCTTCCTATAGAAACTTCTTATTCTCCCATGCCCCCCTTTTAAATAGGAAATAAGAACAGATTAAAATTTCTAGCACTTTTAAACCCAAGCCTTGGTCTCTCCTACACAGGGGTCATAGGGCATCAAGATTTCGTCGGACAAAGAGTTTATCTCCTAGTAACATTAGCTCAAGGAAAGACAGACTAAGTAAACTGTCCATGATGCAAGCACATGACCACTTAGATTTGATGTATAATGCAGGATGGTGTTTATATATTTTTGAAATCTCAGTCTCAAAAACAATGAAATTTCATATCTAGAACTGCCAAAACTTATGACCTTGTCCTGTCTGTTCGGATTGACAGAATTTATGAACTTGACAGGAATGCTGTGTTCTTACACAGCTTGGGTCCAGAACCCTGACTGAAGACACTGAAGAAGTAGAGAAAGGACTGGCATACACAGATACATGGACAGAAAGAGCTGGGATCTGGTGGTCTGGGTTCATGAAATGGGAAGCTACAGTCTCCCAAAAGCTTAGCAGGTTTATTATGTACAGTTGAACTGGAAGACAGCATTATTGCACACAGCTGAACAAGGAGATGTGCTTTCTGGTACACAGCTGAATAAGGAAGCAGTTACCATACATAGGCAAACAAGGAGACAGGCTTGGCTCCTCTCAGTAGGAGCAGTCTTTATATCAGAGCCATCTTCAGACCATGAACATCCAGAAAGCTGTGGTGGACATTTTCTGGACCAACTGTGAACATCCTCACTCAGACCAGACATGCCTCGGAGACCCGCCTAGGGAACACTTTGCCACTCCCGTGGGTCTGAGGCATTGGTCTTTGGTATAGCTGCAGTCATAACATACAATCACTCAGGACTTCACTTGTTCCTCACACAGAAGCCTGCAGTCCTTTGGTTCCTGGGTATTTATTTGTAGATCATCAAAACATCAGGCAGATTCCTGCTTGCGTCTGTATTTGAGACAGTCTCCTGTCTCAACAGTGTCACAAGTGGATAGTGGCCTTGAAACTTCAGAATAGCTGTGCTTAACGACATTCCTTACTTCTGCAGCAGAGTTTGAGAGAAATTGCATGTCCTTTCCATCTAGGTATTAAAATAGCAACAGAGCGCAAAAGTTGACAAAGCCATACACCAACTGCCCTCTGCAAAATTCAAAATCACCCGAAGTGCTAGATTGTGAAGAAAGTTGTTCTTTCTAGGGTACAGGCTGGATGTTTGTGTTTAGAAACAGAAACCTTCCATGATGATTCTGATTGATCAAATATCTTTTTTGTTTCCCCTCACTCAACTGTAAGCCAAGTGTGATGTTTCAGGACTATTTAATCCCAGGGTTTTGGAGGCTGGAGACTGATTTGGGCTACGTAGTAGAGAAGGTCCTAGCTCAAATTAAAACAAAATGAAACAAAGAAAAAACCCACACAAAACCACAAAGCAAAAGAAATACAATGAAACAACTATCTGTGTGCTTTCACAAATTTTATTAATGTTTATTGAAAATAAAGTTATATATAAAAACATAAATATATACGTATGAATGGATTCCTGTGTGAATGTGTATGTGTGAACAGAAACATAATAGTACCTACAAGGCTAATGAGCAAATATTTCAAGTGACTTTTCATTTTCTTTTTGTTTTATTATTTTTATCAAACATTAAATCTCCTGACTGCCCATTTGTAACACACCTTCCTACTGGTTGCTGAGACAGTCATTCCAATGATGTCAGCTTCAGCCAGATGTTTATCATCCTGGTTCTTCAGAGTGACTGGATCAGAGAATGGGCCATTTCAGTCCTTAAGCTCTGCACTTCTCATACACGCTGTTCTTTGCAGGATTTCTTCCTTTTCTCCAATATCCATCTTGATGAACCCAGGGGAATCATTGACCCACCCATGTGCTAGGGTCTCATCTTTCAATGTGACCTCCCAAGATTCCCTTCTCTCTCTTTTTTTTTGTTGTTGTTGTTTGTTTTTTCATAGTTCTATCTTTAAAAATTCATGAAATGGGCCTTTGATGATTTTTCTTGCTCAGAGCTTCCTCCTGTGCCCTCTCAGGAGATTACTAATAGGGAAATCTCATGGAAAAATTTCATTTCTCTGCTAAGCACTTTGTGTGAAAACATATAAATATACAAACATACAAATTGTGCTTTCAGTTCCTACAAAAATGATGGCTAATGTATTACCTAGGGAAAGTTGATAGATGTCTAGTCTATTTCATTCCTTCTAACTTGGTGTAAGTTTCCATTAACTGTCAATTGAAGTAACTTATCAACTAGCCACAGTAAAAGCTACTGAAACAGATAGAACTTAGAAAATTTAGTCTATAAATTCCAAACAAATTAACAAATATGTGAGCATTTAAAATTTTAACCTCTTTATGAAAAAAATAGTCTGAATATATATTTAAAGCTGTATCAAAACCCACATATATAGAGTTCACATGTCAGATTTTTTAGAATTAGCTTATTTACTAAAACTCCAAGACAATTGTTTGAAAAATATCTGGTATCGTAGGAAGTGATAGAGGCAATTTCAGTCTCCATGCAGGTTGTCAGACCTCCTGGTTTTAATATCTACTGTTTTCGCATTCAAATTACCTTTGGAATTATTAGGGCTTTTCTGCAGTAACAGTAAACTTTCTCTAAGTAGACTTGATGAATCTTAACAAAATACACCACAGCCCAGGCACATTAGCCAACTGACTTTACCTACATAGCATATAGACATTGCCATGGAATACTACTTACTAAAATTAGTCAGATACAAAGCTAAAAAAAATAAAATTATAAAGTGTCTATGTACACCCACATAGGAATATTTGTTCTTAATAAAGTTACATTTAAAAACCACAATGATAATGATTTGTTATATTGGGGAAAACTAAAAATTAGAGGGTAGGAAGAGATTTTACATCAGATGAAATGCCTCATAAATACTTGAGAAAATGAACATGATTGAGTTAAAAATAAGATTAAGGCAAAAAGGAAATGATGTTGAGGCATAGATTGACAAAACTACAAGATATTTTGAAGAATTATAAGCATTTTGAATAAATAGTAAAACACAGGAGTGGGTTTTTATACTACTTAGCTAAGATCAGGGAAAAAAACACTTGCATTTTATATTGAAATTAATTTGAATTTAGATGAAATTTGGTAAATAGGAGTTGATTAACCTACAGAGAAATGAAAAGAATTTATTTTCATTTTTAAGAGAGCTTGATGGCAAAGATGTAGCAGAAATAAACATGAAAATATTAGCTATTAAAAAAAAATAGGAGGCAAGCAGTATAATTTTTTGAGCCAAATCTGTCATACTTAAGGACATGATAGGCTTTTACTGCATTCAGATTCTGTTAGTTGCCAGTGAGAGATACTAGACAGATTAACATAAGTAAGAGTGTTATTTATTAAGCGGCACAAGCAAGGTTATTCATTAAGCAGCGATGTTTACTGTGAGAGAAAAGCCACAAGGTGCAACAAAACCCACTATAAGAGTTTATTAGGAGAAGGAGAACAGAAAGGACGTGCTTAGGCCTATGGAAATGATCGTGCAGGAAGAGGGAGGGAGGGATATGTGGGACACGCTTTTATAGATTCCCCACACACATGTGTATGTGGGTTTACATAGCTACATCACTCATGTGCACAGATTACATGATCACATAGCATATGGATTATATAGGACATAAGGCCCTGGGATGACTAAGCCTCGTTCTTGCTTGGCTACTGGACAGCGCATGTGTGGTTATGTAGCTGGAGCAGTGGCTAGGAATTCTACCTAAGAGGAAATGTTGGCTCACATGATCTCAGTATGGATACAACTTGGAAAACATAAACAGATATTGTATGCATAGAGCAAGGCTATGGATTGGGTAGTTGAAAGCAGTGGGTAGCATAGCAAAAGAAGTGGTGGTTTCCGACCATGCCCCTTTTCACAATCTGTTCACAGTAACTTCCTTTGGGAAGTGGAGAGGACTGGGAGGTAAGCAGTGAGCCTGCAGAGAGCAAAGCTGGTTTTAGAGACATAGAATTCAAATGTTCCACACATAGAGCTCTCCCAGCAGTGGGGATTTGTGTAGGTTTAGAGGCGACAGGGTTAGTGTTGAAGCTATTTAGGAGACAATAATATTTGAAGAATAAACACACTCTAATAAGCATGTAGGCAACAGCTGGAAGCTGGTAGTGGAAATCAACCCTTAAGTATGAGCTCAGATCAGTAGGTAACATGCCAAATTACAGCTCAGCACACCTCTTTACTTGAGAAACTTTGGCCAAGCAGGCTTTATGGTTTAAAGACATCTTGTGAAGATTGCTTACAGAAACTTGAGCACTCTTTATGGCATGGCTTCTAAAAATATTTCCTCTAAAAATTAAAATAAACATTAAATAAAACAAATAAGCTGCATAAAAATATTTATCTCTTGATTACACAAGAATGGTGGTTTATATTTGTCATAGAAATGGAACAAAACCGAGTGATGTTATTTCTACTATGCATGGTTTGATAAGTTTATGTAGATCCGACATAAAGAAAAATATAGAATGTCATGAAAATGTTTTCTCATCCAAAGTCACATTCAGCTCTGCCATGTTCTCCACTATCTGGCAGCAGGCCTAGGTACTGAAAACCATTTCCAACTTATATATAAACATATTCAAAACAGCCATTCCTGGTTCCTCTTTGGATTATATTGTCTCCCATCATCCCAAGCCTCCATATTGCTGCCAACACTGCTATTGCCTCACCAACTCTATTTGCTGGCCATAGTCTCCTTCCTCTGTGAACATTTTAGGGTGGCATTCCATGCTGACAGCTCCCTTCTGTTTCCTACAAACGATGAGTAAAATCCAATTTCGATTTTAAAATTGTGTCCCAAGTGGGCAAGCCCTTGCTGGAAGCATTTGGTTTTAAAAGGCTGTCCAGTGCCTCACAGTCACGCCACACATACAAAATCATATAGAAAATGCTTACTGGATAAAGTGTAACAATCCCCACAGGTAAAATTACAATGGATTGTTATCATGCTCCTTATTCAAGAAAGGACTTAATATGGTTGCCCTGGCTGGTGTTTTGAAGAGGACAGCCAATAGATAATGTTTGCTGCCAGCCTGTGCAGCTTCCACTGAAACACACTGACCCATGACCAATCCCTTTGGAATTTTTGCTTGGCTCCATTCCATAATACACTCAGGCACTCTAATAACCTTTCTTCTCTCTCTCTCTCTCTCTCTCTCTCTCTCTCTCTCTCTCTCTCTCTCTCTCTCTCTCTTCTCTCTCTCCCTCCCTCCCTCCCTTGCTCCTTCCCTCTCTGTCTCTCTACCTCTCTCTTCTCTGTCTCTGTCTCTGTCTCTGTCTCTGTCTCTCTCTGTCTGTCTCTCTGTCTCTGTCTCTGTCTCTGTCTCTGTCTCTGTCTCTCTCTCTCTCTCTCTCTCTCTCTCTCTCTCTCCCTTTTGGTCAACTAGAATAAAGAGATGCTGGGAAGACAGTTGAGAATCAGAGGAGACAAAAATGCATTCTCCCATTAATAACATAATTTCACTAAAATATATGAGAAAAAGATTCCACTGTAGAACACCTAGAAATTAAGTGATGGAAGAGTGACAGCTGGATTCATCCGTAAGAGGGTCTGTTGTGCAGAAACAATGCTTTTCAGGACAGATCCTGACACATTTTGTTCATTGTAAACCGTTGCCAAATTGAGACAGTTATTTGGAATGAATCAGTCCAATGGTGTTTCTGATCACTGACTCAAATCACCGAATTAATTTTATCGTTTCGTTTTAGACTGGAGCTTCAGCTGGTTCACCGCACATTTTATTTTTTACGTGAAAGATGAGAGCATTTTCTAATGAAAAATTACTCCATATGTGCTGGAAAAAAGTCTAAAAGGATTAAAATAACTCCTATATAATGTAAACAAACAAGTATTTTCTCACTTTAAAAGCATAAGTTTGGCTTTTTAAAGAAGAATGACTGCTGTAATTAAGAAGAAGATGAGCTTTTGATTGACTTAGTTTCAGATTTTTTTTTTCCCAAAATGTAATTGAATTGAAGAAACTTGACTTCACTTTATTGGAAAACAATCTTCTTTAAAATGCTAAAAAGCCAGTAAAGAGTATTAGACTAATGAATTCTACCCAAGGATTTACCTAGATAACCATCACACTAAAGGCCATAAAGAGCCAGAGGGGAGGGTGGGGCAGAACTAGCTGAGGTCAAAAGGCTCAGCTCATTCTACTAACAAGGAGGACTGTGGTGTTAGCCTACATCTGAGGCGAGCCCTACAGGGGAGAGGATGAGATAGGGCAGCCACTGCCCACAGCTGTGACTCCGCTGTGAGCTACTTCTGCCCTCCTCTGCTTAACTCAGAGGTGGGGGGGTGCATGTCTCCACAAACATCTTTCTATTTTGCTTTGTTTGTAACATGGTTGATCCTTTTTTCTCTTAACTCCTTTTTAAAAAGAGTACTCTAGTGTAAGAATAATACAAAGATACTTCCATTTACTTATGATCAGTTTCTACTTTAAGCCCATTTTCAGCTAAAAAGTAACAAATGTAAGGTGTTGTGGAATATTACTTTAGCTGTGTAAAGGTGAGTTATGTGATACCTCAGTAAAACCCCCCACTCTATCCCCTACAGACAAAGAGAAGCTTAAACCAGGATTCCTAAGTGTAGATAAGAACTTAGACCCCTTTTCCCCAGGTGGCTGTATCTGCTACAGGGACTTTGGAAAACACAGTAAGGATATTTGACCAAAAGACTAAAAAGGGAGGCGGGTTAAAATAAATTATATGGTCTGTGCCTTTAAGAACTAGCCTCACAAAGAAAGGGGAGTGCTCCTTCCAACCTCCCTGCTGTGAGTGAGAGATTTAGAAGAGCCTCCCTGGAGGCTTGTATACTTAGACAACACCTTACTTTTGCATTCTGTACCTAAAGTCTCCAGTGGCGGCTTTGGGGATGTGATCTAGGCACAAAAAGACCCTCACTCTATTGTCTCAAAAAGGGGGCCTTAGACAAAGATATCTCAATATAGATAGACCCAGGCCAGTTTCAAGTCCCCAGAAATGATGGCGCCAGCCCCAGGAACAAAAGAACAGAGTCAGGATGTCTGATGGTAACCAATTAACCAAGAGATGCCCCTCTCCGGAGATAACATGACCAGACCCTGGAGAGGAGTTGTAAAACTCCTGACAGGGCAAACAGATAAGCTAGAATAAGATAAAGTCCAGGCGCGGGGAAAAACTGGACCAATCAAGGATGGACACGTACTAACCCCCTCCCCCTCTAAGAAATTTTATGGGTTTTGCCTATAAAAGCTAACTTCCCCAAGAGAGAATAACTCTTCTCTGCCTCACTTGAGATGGCTTGAGTTGAGTTCCTTGTCATGACTTGTAACAGATAAACCTTGCTTTTGCATTCAGGTATGCTCGTCCTTGGTGGTCTCTCTGGGGGTTACGATCTGGGCACAACAAGTTACATTTGTTTATGCTGCACTTGCTCCATTGTGTAAAGATGTGTTATCATTTCACCTTGCCTGCCTAAGGCACCTGATTGGTCTAATAAAAAGCAAAATGGCCAATAGCCAGGCAGAAGAGGGATAGGCGGGGCTGGCAGGCAGAGAGAATGAGCAGTAAGAGGAATGTAGTCTTGAGAGGAGAGAACAAGGGAGAAAGAGAGGGAGAGGCCTGGGTCAGACAGACAGACAGACACAGAGCAAGCAGTGAAAGTAGCCATATAGAGTGAAAAAAAAGTTAAAAAGACCCGAGGCAAAACATAGATGAAGAGAAACAGGTTGATTTAAGTTATAAGAGCCAGTGGACAAGCACACAGTACGGCTGAGCATTCACAACTAACAGTAAGTCTCCTGTCATGATTTGGAAGCTGATTGGTGGCCCAAAAGAAAGCCTGGACATAATGGGAGCAATATCTTTTAATATACATCTTATTTTACATGTGTGGGTGTTTTGCATGCATGTCTGTGCATGATGTACACATAGTGCCTGCAGGGCACAGAGGAAGGTGTCAGCCCCTGAGGCTAGCGTTACAGGCAGTTGTAAGGGCACCATGTGGATACTGAGAACTGGACAAGGGTTCAGTGGACTGGGTCACTGAACCCTTGTCAGTCAACTGGACATGGTGCCCTTACAACTGGAAGAGAAACAAGAGAGAGCTCGTAGACCCTGAGCTGCCTCTCCGTTGCCCCACATGAGCAATGCTTTTAAGTGAGTTCCTAACCTTAGGCCTTAGGACATTCTATTCAAATTGTTTTTCTTTTGAGATAGAATCTTGCTGTACAGTCCAGGTTAGTCTTGAACTTGTAGGCTTCCTCCCTCAGTCTCCAAATGCTGGGGTTATTGGGCTGTGCCACTATGCCCAGCTTAAGTGATAGCTGAATGATTGTGTGTGTGAGTATTTGAATCAAGCTACATCTGCCGTTGCTTGTATCCATGGTGAAGATAATTCACTGGTTTGTGCAGGTTTTAAAGATGACAGTGTAAGGTCCTCAGGAAAACTCTTAGTGGGGAAAGTATCCTTGATTCTATCCTTGAAGATAGGAAATAGCAAGAGTGTTACAGTTTTTCCTTACTCATCTTCTTGGACTTCTATTTTGGGACATCAATTCTGGAGGAATTTATCTGATAATCAGAATTTAGACTTGCCAGGAGCTTGAATTGTCATGAAGCTCTAAGGCCAACTGCAGAGAATTTCCAGCCAGCTTACCAAGGGTGCTTCCTTGTTTCTACTGAAACATCTTCCATGGTGAGTGTTAGGTGCTTTATGGGAACAAATCATGGTATAAATTAAACTGGTCCTATGCAAATGAAAGCAAATTGTATTATCTCCCTGGGATTGGAGTCAATCCATATATAGCACATGAAATTTCATGCTTTTATCACATTTACCTTACATTTATATTAAGCAAGTACCATGGTATGCTTTGTTTTGATATCAAAACTATTATTCTGAGTGTTAGCAGGTATTAGCATTTTTGAAAAATTCGAATACAAGGGATTCCGTTAATTTTTGTACAGCTGTAGTTTGTTTTAGCCATTTGTTTCTCTTGATGTGTTTTCCAGTTTGTGGAAATGACTTTGAGTGTTAATTGCCATGCCTAGCTTCATGCTGTTTGGAAAACAGCTTACAAAACAGCCTCGGCTTGAGCAGCAGGTGATGATTCCAGAGATCCCAAATGTTAAAGCCTGGTGGCACAGCAGCTCTCTCTCAGGCTCCATGAATCATAAATCAATGTAGGGGGATAGTCGCTTAATATTTTCAGATCTTGCAGAAAGAGACGGTGATCTATCTCTAAGCAGCATGTGCCTAGGGAGCAGTAGAGAGGAATTTATTGCAAATACCCTCTAGCTTTAGGAAAATCTGAGCTAACTTAAAGCGAAAATCGAGGAAGCAATAAATAGATCATTATATGACACAATCTGGGTCCAATTAATTTCAATAAATTCCACAGTGTGACTTTAATCATTCACTCTTTCATTTATTAATCAAACATCTTCGTATTTTGTAAAAATTAGCTGTTGCTGCCGGTGGTTAACCCTCCATGCACCATCTCAGCATGGCTGCAACCCCTTAGGCATGATGAGGATTACTGCAGCATCGTTGAACCACACATAGAATTTCCTTTTCTCCTTCAATTCACACTCCTGGGAGGGAAAGAAACAATGTATCAAACAAATGAGACAGTTCCAACAGGTGACAGATGCCCAAGAAATACCACAGGGCAATGAGAAACGACACAGTAGTCATAAAACTAACATGATCGGCAAACGGGAGTTCAGGGTATCCATGGAAATGAAAGATCAATAGCTCGAGGGAAAGTTGAATGAATGACGTACAGGAGAAAAAGGCCAGCAGGTTACAAATCATCCTCAAAGCACCATCATTTCATCAACCACAAAGGCAAGGCAGGTGAATTAGCTTCACACGTGCCCGCACACTCCTCCAAAGTGCCTGTTTTCCTGGCCTTTGCCTTCACCCAAAGCCGTTGCATTCACGTTTCTCTTGTTTTAACAAAGGTGTCAGTCTGGAGCCCAAGAACAGACAGCACATTCCTGAAACTTCTTCCCAAGCTTAAGCCAGACATCCCCCTGGTCATGGACCCCAGGCATGACTGGAGTTCAGAGAACAGCAAATGCTAGAACAAAAGCGAGAAGATACCACAGGGATTTCCATCTCTTTTCATGTCAAGTCCTACAGTGAAGTTTCAAATGTAGATTTGCTTGGAAAATAACTAGAATTTTCTTTCCTTTTCCCAGGGAGTCAAGTGAGGTAAACGATTATGCCACAATGAAAAGAGCTGTGCCTATGCTTGCTCCATGATGCTTTTCTTTGTTGGGATTAATTTCTCGGTTGCGCAGCATCTGCAGGTGGGATTAGTCTTTTTGCGGCTTTGTTCAACTCAAATGTATCCTGACAGATGGTGATAGCAAGTAAATAGGACCTGTGTATTTCAGAGGTGGGAGAATGCCTGGGCTCATCAAAAGAACAATTATCATAAATAAATAGACTTCAAGGTGTCTTAGGTTCACTGAGCTCTGGGATGTCAGCAGGGTCGGGGGAGGGACTCACTCACATTGCACAACAGATTTCTACCTCCTTTATCACTTCTGAGTACCATCCACACAGAGCTTGTGGTGAGTATTTGGCAGAAAACCTTAACCACAAGACATTGAACCCTTTGTGGGTGTTAAATATAGTAACTTTTAAATGATTATTCAGTTCAAGATTTGTAGCCGAGTAAAAGTATCTGGCCAATATTCCACATTATTTACTGTTTAACAGAGTCAACGGAGTTTAAAATAAACACTCCTGATGCCAATTAGGCTTACTCAGGGAGAAAAGTGTGAAGGAAAAAAAACAGCCATGAGCGCTAAGCTCAGCAAAGGCCTTAGTGCATGTGGGGATCCCAGGACAGATCAGAGTTTTCATTTATTTACTTTGTAAAGTCAGAGCAATGTCTAAACTTGCAACTTGGGGGGCATTGCTTCAGGCCACTTTATATTGGGACATAGCTCTCACCAAAGCCATTCTAGAATACTTACTCTAGTCATAAATATTGCTTATAATATAGGTTGTGAAATAGGTTAGGTGGATGATGGTAAAGAGGTGTGGTGTGTGCATGTGTCGTCTGCGTGAGATATGCAAAATGTGGTCTCTTAAAGACTTATTTTAGTGGAGGCTATGACTGGTAAGGAAACTATACCTCAGAAAACAAATGTCTCTGCAATGGATTTTTAAATATTTTCACTGGAAATTGAAGTCCATATTCCTTCTTGAAGCGCCTGCATAGCCAGCAGACATTTGACCATTTTTTTTCCTTGTTTGTATCTATGTTTATTCATATATACCCTTTTCTGTGAATTCTCTTTAGGTATTTCCAAAATATTCTTCATTGCAATTAAATTTACCTCTTCTTTTTATAGATGATAGGATATGAGAAATATTATTTAATTAAAACAAATAGCCACACTATGCCTAGCTAAGTTTTAAAATAGAATGATAGAATAAAATATAGATTGAGTACTAAGGTATCTGATCATATCAGTTACTGGGGAGAATTTAAGCTATTTTCCAATTTTCATTTTGCATTTTTTTTCTCATTTGTTATAGGTGTATTTGCCCAATACTGAAAACATTCTTGATGTTTTATATTAAATAATATACTCAGAATACCTCATTTTTCAGAAAGAATATTTTGTTTTTCTTTCAGTGTCTCTAATGCTAACTGATATATTTTGAAGGAAAAAACATGATCATCTTTACATTATGTTTGTGGGTCTACTAAGTTGGAAAAGGATCCAAGTGACCTTGGCCGTGATTCCAACCTATATTCATATATGAATGTAGTGGTCTCATAATTTCTCAAAGGAGGATTCGAATTTTAAGATGGAAACAGGTGATGTACATCGTAACCCAGCAAAGTCTCCGGGGAAGGAATCCCACTAAGAGTTTCAGATTTGCCTCCGATCAAACCGAAAGGCAAACATAACTGGGAAAATTGCCATTTGTCAACCGTTCTGTGTCGAATCGTGTGGTGACACTGTTCTTACACAGCAAATGTCAGAATACTGACACTCTACTGAACAAACCTAAACAAGCACAAAATGGAGCATAAATTATCCAAGAGTATTGGCAGGGTTCACGTGCAAATGAATGGTGTTGAGAGACTAGCAGAAGCTTCCCAGGCCTCCAGCAGCTTTGTGTTTCTTCTCTGTAGGACACCCCTGAGGGGAAGGGGCAGAAAACACGTGAGGTTAGAGTTATTTTTAAAGTTAGGAAAAAAAGACTTTAAGTCCTTGTTTAATTAAAAATGGAACAGTACAAGTGGATGACTCACTTCTATCTTAAAAAGCTGAAAATTAAAAATTATGCAATGCACTAAAAATACAAAGAGTGAATCAAATGTTGCTTCCCCTAAGAACCTTCCAGTAGATTCTGGAGCATGGTTACATAGGTAAACTGCTTATGGCTCTCACTGAGTTGTAGGTTATAAACACAAAGCAGAAATAAACAAACAAAGAGCTGTTTATATCCTTAAATAGTTTATTATATTATGATTGTAAAATAATGTTTTCCTTTCTAAATGACCAAAAATTCCAATATACGTTTTTCAATTATCCAAGTCTTACCTTAAGAGACTCGTTAGCCTGAGGTGTTTCTTTGTCCAGTGGTGATTTAACATTCCTTTACCATTCACATACTAATTTAGGTATTAAAGCACTGGTCCTATGTGTCTCATTTTTATTGAGAAATACAGATGACATTTCCTTTTACTAGGTAGCTTCCAGCAACTAGTTCTTGTCATAAGTTGTCATAGTGACAGCGACATCAAAGTACTTCATGGTAATCAGCACAGGGCTTTATCTGAAAAAAAAATCAGCACTGATTCCTGGTATATATTTTTTGAAACACTGTAAAATATGCTATTTAATATGCTAGTGAACGGGAGTCAAGTAGCTGCCAGGGGCATTGGATTAATTGATGGAGACATACATCTAGAAATGTGGATACAACACAAGTGCCTGAGGGATGATCAAGACACTGCTGAACATGGCCAAGAGATCATGGTTAACTGGTGGTGAAGCAGAATTTTTCTCTCAAGTGCCTTTGCCAAATACTAAAGCTTTTCTGTCAACAAGAGCTCATTTTAATTATTTTTAAATCCTTTTAAATATTTTTTTGGAGTCCTAGAATGATTTTTCGATGATAGTTCCACATGCTAGATTCCATCCTACACAACTTTGGCAAAATGTTCCCCGTCACCACCATTTATGCCAAAGGCTGTTATTGAAGTGCCAAATATTCTGCGTTCAGTGGTTCAGTTACCACTTACTCCAGGCTGTGCATGCTGGCATCATGATAAACAATGAAATAACATTGGCAGAATCTCTCCAGCAGGCATCCTACGTTTTTATGTCATCAGCACTTCAAGAATGAAAGAGAAATATCATCATCATTTATATAGTTTAAATGATTAATTTAAAAACTGTTTTTTAATACCAAACCATGGTATAACTGAATTTTCTAGAAAAAAAATTAAAAATTAGAGAATTCATTTTCTTCAGCAATATGGCCCAATGTAGATTGATCATGGGCCAGTGAATGACACTTTCCACATAGGGGATTGTGGACACAACTAATTGGATCCAGGTTATTAAAAGAAGAGGAGGAAGGCAGGAGGAAAAGAAGGGAGGAAAAAGAGAAAGGAAGAAAGGAAGGAAGGGAAGGAGAGAGGGAGGAAGGAAGGAAGGAAGGAAGGAAGGAAGGAAGGAAGGAAGGAAGGAAGGAAGGAAGGAAGAAAAAGAAAAGAAAGAGAAAAAAAAGAAGAAATGAAGTTCCACAGGGTTGTGAGGAAAATTCTGGAAGAGGCTGTGGGGTAAGGATAGATATAATTTAAAATACATTATATTCATGAATGAAATAAAAAAACAATGCATAAACAATTATTTGAATAACTAAGAACATTTTAAAATGAACCATGGGTGTTGGCTATTATGTGAACTCATGCTGAAATTTGGGGGTATAGTCTCCTCTTTCCCTGCTGGAGACCTGTGTCTGGGCTGACTGTGCCACATGTGGAAAAGGCTGTGATGGTCTTCATGAATACATGAACTTGAACAGAGAACAGGCCCCTGTCTGCTAAGCATAATTAATTCTGATGAAAATAGAGTGCAGAGCATGCATTATTATTCCTGAATTCTAGATCAGTAAAAGTTCATGTCTTAAAGATTTTCTGATTTGTTTTTAAGATGCCAATTTATAGAAGATAAAGTATGTAAACTTTAGTTGGATTACTTTCAATTAACTATTATCTTCATTGATCATTCTTTTTTTTTTTTTTTTTTTTTTTTTGGTTTTTCGAGACAGGGTTTCTCTGTGTAGCTTTGCGCCTTTCCTGGAGCTCACTTGGTAGCCCAGGCTGGCCTCAAACTCACAGAAATCCGCCTGCCTCTGCCTCCCTAGTGCTGGGATTAAAGGCGTGCGCCACCAATGCCCGGCCATTGATCATTCTTTTAAATTTACTGAAAAGTATCATTGCCGTTCCTTTTGTTTCCTTCAGAAAGAGTGACATAGACATGACCATACACAATAGCCACACTGAAGAGATCAGTGAGTCTCTCAATGCTCATTAGACAAGCGATTAATGATGGCTATTAATTTACAGATAACCAGTAAATGTGCCGACAATGAGACTATGGAACGCTTAGCTTTACATGGAATCTCTATGTCACACCCCTTAAATCCAAGGTTTTATGATCATCCTGGAAAAGAGAGCAGAAAGATTCTAAGAGCCAGAGGTAGTGACTGTCTGTGGTGACGTGACAGGACTGTTGCCCACACAAACTCCCAGCAGCTGGGAGAGCAGGTAATTGTACAAGATCAAGTCAAATTCTCAGCATGGCTGGGAGGAGCTCAGGGTTCCCATTCCTAGCTGAGGAACTGTGGGTTATTGATAACTTCAGGGGGAGGAGAGTCATTAAGGGTGGAGACCTTGGGAGGCTGTCCATGCTTTGCACACATGCAAACAGGAAGCTCTAAATACTCAGTAGATATTAACTTGTGTGTGTGTGTGTGTGTGTGTGTGTGTGTGTGTGTGTGTGTGTGTGTATGTGTGTGTGTGTGTGTGAGAGAGAGAGAGAGAGAGAGACAGACAGACAGACAGACAGACAGACAGACAGAACAGCAGCTTTTGTCTTCAACTGCTAGGAATTCTGAGCTGGAAACTAAATTCAGCAAGACAGGATGGCCACCTTGTACGTATGTGAGTATATCACATGATCATGACGTTCCCCACCTGTCTTCCCAGGAAAATGGATGGAATGAGCATTCTTGGAGTACAATTTGTCAGGGCCTTTTGCATATTTTAACTTTTCAACTTCACATAATCCCAGGATATATAACACTATTTTAATGCTAGGCAACCAAAGTCCAGAGTATGTCTTACCGATGTCCCCCAGAAAGTGAGAGCAGGCTGATTGAGCCATTCCTAGATCAGCATAAGATTGTCACTAAAGCAAAGTAAGTAAGTGAAGGTTTGAAATCCTCCAGAGAGTTTGCTTTGGACTTCCGCCTTACAGAAGGCAGCAGTCTGGTCTAAACAGTAGAGATCTGAGTGGTTTTATTCTAGAGTGATGCCTGTAACTACAGTTCAGGAGACACCCAGGGAATACAGAATTCTCCACAGTGATAGGGAACATAACAGAGATTGTCAACTCAAAGCCCACATTTCTCCTACACAAATCCACTTTTGTATGACATACCTCTGAGTGAGCACAGCCAAGGACTCAAACACAAACTTAGGAGAGCAGTAACAAGAACACAGTAGATGACTTTGTCTCCTGAGTCTAAGTTCTGTGAAGTAGAACAAGGAGGAGAGACGATTGTGTCATTTAGGCAAAACTTCTTTTGAATGATTTTATTTTATTTTTCTAACTTATGTGCATGTGGGTGTCTGTGTGTGACTATATGCACATGTATATGGATATTTACAGAGGCCAGAAAGAGGCATCAGATTCCCTGAACCCAGAGTAACAGGTGGTTGCGAGCTGCACCACTTGGATGATTGGAATCAACTCCAGTCCTCCGCAAGAGCAACAAGGGCAACAAGGGCTCTTCATCATCGAGCCATTTCTTCTGCTCCAAGACTTTTAATACATTACAATTTTGTGTGTATATGATGCATTTGAAGACTGGGCCAGAATAAACAAATGAAGACCACACAGTCCATTTGACCAGTGGCTTAACCACATGGCTGGGAGAGACTGAGAGCAGCGGTTAAGGATGGTGCTTGCATCATGTTCTTCTTCCTTATCCCTTTGCAAGCACACACAGGAATCTTTTCATATCCTTTAATAAAATGTGCCTTTGATCTATGGCAGCATTTGTGACTTGCCATTATGAAACCTTTCACAGCCTCCTTTTAGAGAGATGACTGTTAACTGGTGCTCCACAACTCTATAGACTGTTTCACCTCCAAGAAGACACTGGCAACATCTAAAGACATTTTTGTCCGGAGAACTTGGGTGAAAGTGTAAAAGGCTGTTACTGATTTCTAGAGAGCAGGGCTTAGAACGTGTCCTTCAACACAAGTTACGGCTGCTTCAAATTCCTTAGACGTTAGCCTTGCCGTGGCAGAGACACACTTACACACAGACACACATGAGAGAGGGGGTGGGAAACCAAGAGGGAGAGGGAAGGGGGACTATACAACTAACTGATAAACATGCCACAATTCATTTCCGTAAAGCACATGTCAGATAACCTATGCCATATGCAAATGATTCTTTAAGAATGATTAATCTACAAATGCCATGCAGTGCGCAGACCTAGTTCAACGACACTCTGAGCTAAAACACAGGACTGAACACCTGGGCTGTCTCAGGATTGAACATTCTCACGTTAACACCCTTCCTTCTTCCTTCCTTCATTCCTTCCTTTCTATCTGTCCATCTGTCTGTCTTTTTTTTTTTTTTTTTTTTTTTTTGCTTTCTTTCCTCTTCCTCTTTCTCCTTCTCCTCCTGAGACATGCTCTCTCTGTTATACATCTCTGGTTGTCCTGGAAGGTGATCTGTAGACCAGGCTATCATTGAGCTCACAGAGACCCACCTGCTCCTGCCTCTGGAGTGCTGGAATAAAAGGCATGCACTGCCACACTTTGAAAACTTTCCTTATATGTTATAGATGAGCTTATAACCTTATAACGTGTTGAACTGAAATATAATACTGTGGTCATGTCTCTACACCAGTGAATTTTGTCATGCTTCAGTTTGGCAAACTACATCACAAGGTCCAGTCACCAAGGATGGACTTCTCAATGGACATGCTTGTTCTGTAATGCTGTCTTATGAGTTTGTAGGCACATTTGTAGGCACATCCAAGGAGGCTTTTCTATGTTGTGAAAAACAGATAGTTACTTTGTTTGCATTTTTGTATTAGGAAACATTTACTAAGGAAAAAACCATCTAGAAAAGTGAAAGTGAAACCCATGGTTATGTACATTTGCTGATAAAAATAAATAAATGAGAGAACTTGTCTCAAATATGAGGTGCAGAGTGACTGGAAAAGATACCTGACTTTTGAAAAACCCCTACCAAAGGCCCAGACACAGTTCCCCTAAAAACCCAGAAGAGCTGAGGGAAGAGATATCTTAAAATAAACAGAACTGAGTCAGTTTTCCCTTCATGGAGAGGGTGAAGTCAGGTGTTTTCAAAAGAACAAAGTCAGGATGTCTGGTGGTGACCGATTAACCATGAGATGCTCCTCTCTGGAGATAACATGACCAGACCCCGGAGATGGGTTGTAAAACTCCTGACAGGGCAAACAGATAAGCTGAAATAAGACAAAGTCCAGGCCTGGGAAAAATTGGACCAATGAAGGATGGACTTGTACTAACCCCCTCCCCTCTAAGAAATTTTGTGGGTTTTGCCTATAAAAACTAACTTCCCCAGGAAAGAGTAACTCCTCCCTGCCAGTGAGTGCTTGTGATGAGTTCCCTGTCACGACTTGTAACAGAAATAAACCTTGCTTTTGCATTCTGGTACACTTGTACTTGGTGGTCTCTCTGGGGGTCACGATCTGGGCACAACAAATTTGACCTCCAGCCTCCACTCATGTGAACACCTGTTGACACAAATCTGCAGATATACTGCATTGTTAGTATACACAAGTCCCTCTCCACACACAGGGGGTCATAAATACCAATGTCACTAAATCTTTTATTATAAATATATATAACCACCTTCTTTATCTTAGGAAAATGAATTTTTTAGTTATATGCTTGCTCCTACTCCGAGAATTTCTCTGTCAACTGTCTCCAACAATGGACATTGAAACTCCTGCTTCACAAAATCAAGTAAAATGTTCTATTCTTCAGCTACAGCACTAACTCTTAGCTATATTTTGGTTCTCATTTTCCATTGCTTTCTTCCAGACTGTCCTGTCTCATTGATTAACCAATATTTCCCTAAATTACTTATGATACACTACACAAACTCTTTCCAATAAGCAAAGCTAGAAGCAACTGAGAACATTCCGAAGCTCACATTGTAGAAATCTCAGAGTAAAGGATATTGCTGTCTACTGCACCTGCCTCTAGACAGCCTAGGGCTTGGAGGGAATCCAAGGCACTGGCAAAGACCTTTTCTCTCTGAGGGGATTAGGAAAGAGACACTCACATTCTTTTGATCATTTCCTTGTTTATTCATCCATCTCTTCTGGTGTACTGACTGGGCTGGACCCGGCTGGTTTGGATTTGGCTGGCTTTGGGTGGCTGAACAGCTATACAAAAGTGTATTTATAGATTGTTATATAAAGTATTTCCTCATTCCAGGGTCCCTAACCTTAATTTATGTGTCTTGCTAAAGGGTAGCATTGCATGCCTCCATGACTCTATCTAGTCCTTTATTATGTATGTTGTGCAATACACAATGAAACAAGACCCAGGTGTGTCTGAAGTGTCTTGTGACCAAGCTCATGAGATGGTCGCAAGGCCCCCTCAGTAAAACAACCATTGTTTTACAAAAGGATACTTTAAGGTCAAGGTACTTCTGAAAAACATCTGTTCATTCCAATCTCTAGCCTGTGCAGTGATTTTGTTAAATTCCTACAGAGTACAGGTAGCATGTTATTCTTCTCCCTTACATACTTAAAAATGAAGTCATCCCACTATCCCATATACATTTATATCTAAGTAACTTATTAGAGATCAACAGAGCATGAGTAGACAGAAAGCATCTTTTTACAGCCAACTCCCTTGCTGGTAGGCCACATGCCAAGGCTACCAGGAAAGAATTCTACTGTTTATTTTGAAAGTTATTCTTACAAGGAATTATAAAGGAATCATAAACTTAAACTTTTGTACATAAAAGACAATCAGTCAGCTGTAATTTAGATCTTCATAGTGTATAATCATTTATCAATTGTTTCTTACAGCAAGAGATTGAGGGCAGGAATGGGCAGGAGTTAATCACCTTTGACCAACAACCAATCTTAATAATTGGGCTGCTTTGTATTTTTAACCTCATCTATGTACCTACATACATTAGATTGTTTTCTGTGGTTATTTCATTTTAAAGTTATTGTCAAAACACTTTATCAAATCTGAAGTTGTTACGAGGTTTATTTCAACCAAATGATGCACATCAAAAACTGCATCTTTTTAGCATTAAGAGAATTAAGACCAGCCTACCTCCCAGGGAATTCAATTGTTCTCCGAATTATGAACCTGAGCTGTGATCTAAAGCAGCTCCTAAGGTGAAAGTCATAGGTCTTTAGCTGTGGAACATATCGTTGTATATACATTTATTCATCAAAGCTCTGTATAAGCTAACATTATTATCAATTAGACTGTACAGCTTAGGGAGAAAGTCATCTTCATAATAATTTGCAGGCAAAACTGTCCAGTAAAACAGGAAGTTTCCATGAGATAAACACATTACCTTACAGGCAGTGGAGAATTTTCCCACACCCAATTCTGCCATGCCAGATATTAGGAAAAGATAGTAACAGCAACCATGCAAAGAACAGCAGGAGCAGAAGACATTCTGTGGTCTGTGGTCTCAGGGGTTTTGCCTACCCGAGAACTATACACCAGAAGGTTGCCTCCTGGTGGGCTGACACCCTGAACCTCAATCCTCACCTGTTGTCCTCCAACATGGCTACTGGCATCAGGACTTCTGTTATGAAGTAGATCTTTGTTGAATGGGCCAGCATGGCAGCAAGTAGCCACATTATGCACAGAGACATTGAAGTGTGACTGAGACAGGATCTCACCAGGCATCTTTGGCTGATCTGGAACTCACTATGTCAACCATGCTAATCTATAACTCACAGAGATCCTCCTGACCCTGCCTCCTGGGAACTGGGATTAGAGGAGTACCACCGCCCTTGGCTAGAAAATTAATTTTAAAATTCAATTTTTAATTGAAATTTTCAATTATTTTAATGAAATTATTTATCTACCAACTATTGTTTTAAATAATTCGGTTTACAAAACTGATGAGGAGGACTATTAACATGGCTCGACTCCTCAGAAGAACTGGATGCTGTGCAAACAGGAAGACCTCAGCTCAAGCCCCAGACCTTAAGGTAGAAGCAAAAGTAAAAGTTGTCCTCTGACTTCCATATGTCCCGTACCCTCCCTATGCACACATATCATACCTACACACTCCCATAGGAGAAGGAAAATAAAGAAAAAGATATTGAGTTTCAAAGAAGCAGATAAGACCTATTTAAACAAGAATAAAACAGAAATACTAAGCCAAAGAACTTTTTGATAAATCAATATCTAAGAAATGTAATCTTCCTTTGACATTTAGGTTACTTGAATGTATTGAAGTAGAAATGTCATATTATCTTTCTTTTTAAGAATGTGACTCTTTTGAGTTGTGATGAATCTAACACTTTAGAAAATTTCGGGTAGGGCTAAGACATTTCTCTAATTGCTTTACAGTTGAATTGACACCAACATTTGTATGGTGCAAAGAGAAACTATTTTATGGGAGGACATGGTACATTGACAGAGAGACAGACATGAAACTGCTAAACAGAGCTGGCAGTCGTGTACAGCTGACTGGCATCAAGACGGAGCTTGAACTCAGATCACAACAACAACAAAAATCTATGTTTATTGACATCCTTATTGTTTTGACACTGGTTTTAAGTTCAATTATATTGAAAATTCAAGCACCAAACCACAACAGAGAGTTTTAGAGGATAGAGTACACATTCCTCAGGAAAGTGCAGAGAAAAGAAGCCAACACATAGAAGTGAGGCATCTTTGTGACTCCTTGTGACCAGTCTGTAATCACATGTCCTACATAACTGACAAACATCTAGAAAGACAACATTGTGGATAAGTTGTTAATTATGTTTAATGTGATGAGTTTCAGAGGAAATGATCCTACATTGCTGTATACCTTGTACTAAGGTAACTCTTCATTGTTGAAGGATATGAATTGACAGTTGAGTTAGACTTGCATAAAGAATGCTGACATTTTCTGTGTTCAACATGGAGAATTATGTGTTCTTGTCACAGTCGCAGACAAGGGGAGAAGACAGTGTTGGCAAGATGGAGGGAAGAGCAGGAGAAAGTTTAGAAGAGAGAGGTCCAGTGTTCAGCACTTCAAGGTTCTTCAGTTCTCAGAATAGCACAGAAAGTAGTAGTTTTCTATATTTTCTTTTACTCATCAAAGTACATAGGATAATAGACTAAGTTGGGAATATTAGAGAATCCCTGCTATCAATGGCAGAAAGATAATAACATCTCTGTCCCACTTGGAAGCCTCAGAGAAGAGACTCCCAGGGTACTGACTGTGTGGTGGTCACAGGGTTTGGAGTGAAGTTGTATCCAGAATGGATGATGAAGCCATCTTTCATTATGAGACCTGGCTGTGGTGTGATATTATCTGAGGCAATGTTGTCTCCAAGGCAACGTACTTGTCCAGGTCCATGTAGTCATAATTTACAGCTGTGGTATTATTTCATATGTTGAGAATGGGCTCTCATGTAGTTCAGGCTGGCCTCAAACTCAGTATGTAGGCTTCGGATTCTATTGTCTCAGTCGACTCAGTGCTGCAGTTTAGGTATGCACAGCCCTGCCTTGTTTACAGACTTTGGGCATGCCAGGCAAGTACTTAACCAAACAAGCCACATGCCCAGCCCCTTGGAAAACCCTTTAAAGTGTATATACAGTAGAGGTGGTGTGGGTCCTGTTTCTTAGTATTATTCTTGGTATTGACACTGAGCCTCTTAAAGATGTTGATGGCAAGCTGGGCGGTGTGGCGCACGTCTTTAATCCCAGCACTCTCGAGGCAGAGCCAGGCATATTTCTGTGAGTTCGAGGCCAGCCTGGTCCACAGAGCAAGATTCAGGACAGGAACCAAAACTACACAGAGAAACCCTGTCTCAAAATAAGATAAAGAAAAAAGAAAAAAGAAAAATGATGATGGCAAAACTGAGCCTAGAAGCTTTTGACTTTAAGTGTTTTTTGTTTTTTCTTTTTTTAAGTCAAGATTTACAGTTAAGAAAAGAGACAGCCGGGCGGTGGTGGCGCACGCCTTTAATCCCAACACTCGGGAGGCAGAGCCAGGCGGATCCCTGTGAGTTCGAGGCCAGCCTGGGCTACCAAGTGAGTTCCAGGAAAGGCGCAAAGCTACACAGAGAAACCCTGTCTCGAAAAACCAAAAAAAAAAAAAAAAAAAAAAAAAAAGAAAGAAAGAAAGAAAGAAAAGAAAAGAGACATTGACATTTTGATATTGTTTTAATTTGCCCGATGACTATGTCCAAAGCAGCAAAGTGTGGCTCAGGGCAGGAGTGACACAATCAAAGCATAACTTAGGTGTGGCTGCACCGGAACGCCCTCTACAATCCCAGGTGGGGCCAGATGGGTGATGAGAGAGGATCTGCCGCAGTGTGGTTTAACAATCTGATCAGGGGTAGATGCCTCTCATTCGTGACATGCCACACAATTTATTAATAAAAATATCCATGCCTGGAGACCAGTGTTAGCCTGTGGGCGGTCCACAAATTTAGCTGAATGGCTTTATTACAGTTACTGGTGTCCCAGATAAGTCCAGTAGTTGCAAGGGCTAGCCAAATTCCCTGGAATGTGAAGGTCTGCATTTGCAATGTGGAAACAATGGCTGACTTGGAAAGTTTGAGCTGTGGACTGCAAAGCATTGGGAGCATCCAGAGCAGTAGTAACAGAGTCAGCAGCCAGCAGCCTAGTGTGTGGCTCCATTTGACAGGACCCTACTGTTCAGTGTTGATTATCCCACACTGTGATCACCAAGCATTGGGTTATCTCATTCCGTCGTTATGGGACACAGTGTCAATTTCCTTGTTATCTCAGAATGGTACTTCTATTTTGTTTATTAAATGGATCTTTCTGTTTCATTTCTTGATTGCCCACAATGTGATGAACTTAAAAATTAACTTTAATTTACTAAAAAGGACCTAGAAGGCAACCCTGGATCAGCCACACATTTTATAACCTAAATATTGAAGAAGGTATTTTGATTAGAGGATGGTTCATCTCAAATGGCTTCTATATCAGGTTATCAAGCTCCTGAACCATGGGGAAACCCTTACTTAATGGGTCCAAAGGAGTCCTTGCCTTACTTCTGGTATAATAACTTATGGAGTGGAGATAGGACTAAATATCCTCAGGAGGGTGTATTATTAACGGACCAAATATGTAATGAATCTTTATGATCACAGGTGTGAGGTACCCCACCCCCCCATCCCAGCACACATACTTTAAATGAAGGAAATGGAATAGGAGGGCATTTTGATGTTCCTGTGAGACATGCAGCCAAATAGCCTTGAATTAATAGATTTAAAATTCTTGGGCAAGACAGAGAATCACTGAGGAATCTAATGGTTATTTTGTAATTTACATGAGAGTTCTTGGAGGAGTTCGTTAAATCTCTCAAGTAAACAGTTATCTGTACTCTACTAGGCAAATGAAGCTTCCATTAGATGTGTCTTCAAAAAGTCCAGTGCTGGAATTCTGAATACTGAAGCATGTTTTGAGAGATAATGTCTGGAACTTAAATAATTCAGATAAAGGTTGTCCTGGTACAACCATGTACTGTGGTTTTAGCATGTTGAGACACAGGTGACTTTGCTTTATTATATATTCGGTATATCTGTTAAGTGGGAGGTTCACAATGTTTATTACTCAAGGGTAACCTCTTAGATAAAGACATGAAAATTTATAAATTGTGCAGATGAGCAATACATTGAGTAGGCCACACAGGGACACGATGACCACTAGAAGTTTGGCCAATATTACTGCCTTCAAGTCCTGTCCTTTATCATTGACATGATAAAGGATTGGAAAATAGCAACATTCCACTGAGTTATATCACCTATGGGAAGACGGGCCATTGGATAATCTGTAACTCTCATTGCTGCTTATTTAGTTAATATCATGGTACTCACATACCCAAGGGGTCCTTCCTACATGTGGCTGCAGACAAGAGAGTCTGAGGATAGAGTCAGCCACATCTTTCTCCAGGTAGATAATGACACAGGCACAGGTTTAGCTCTGTCCTGTATCAAGAAGGGCTTAGTAGCCTTTCTGATTTAGGGGGGTGCTAGTTTATGACCCAAGGAAGAGTAGGAAACTTGGCATGGAAGCGAAGAGATTGTGACTCCCTCTGTCGCTTGCTAGGAGGACCTAGTAGATGGCCAGCACCATTTGCTTACTGATGTGAAGCACAGCACAGAGAGCAGCAGTCCTGCTTTTGTCAGCAGCCCTGGGGCACCCATGGCAGTCAAGATCCTGTCATTTTCTCCTACCAAATATCCTTGTGCTGAGAAATGTGATTATAAAATAACTGATCTCATTGGATTTAGTTTTTTAGACAAAATGACCTGGCATTTATCTGTGGATATGTGCTATGGCTGCTGACATCAGAACAGATCAGTGCCCATTTTCAGACAGGGATAATCTTTATTCTTGCTTTTTGGAGAAGGGATAGGTCCATTTAGATGATGTGTAGTAGGAGATGGTTTTCCTTTGACTTTGTTTCCTCTTTCTCATGATCAGATATGATACACAGGTTGATAAGACTATTTCATGGCAGATTATCTCTACAGCTGTCATGTGTACATGTGAAAGGGTGTTTTACCACAGAAGGGGGGTATGGCTCTTGATGTTATACATCTGCATGGAGGTTCTGCCACAGTCTTCTCTGGATATGGGCATATGTCCAATTTTGAGACATGAGTTCAGATGTTATTGAAATAACTTTGCACTAGTGTGTCTCCAGGCATATTTCATATTATTTTCTCCCACTTATTTTGAAGCTCCTTCTTCAATTTTGCCATAAAAGAGCATCCCTATACATACATTGCCTTTGTGATCTGCCCACTCTGAACTGTCTCTGGGTGAAGTGAATGCCATGGTTCTGGCACTGATGGATATCCAGATGCTGGTGTTTTTAAATGACTTGTTACGGCCCTCTTCATTGCATACATTTCATTTTTTACTGATTTTATGTTTTCATGTAAAAACATTCCTTCCAATTAGACTTCCTGGTGAATTTTTGATCAGAGATTTTAACTGCATAAATGAAAGGCTTTCTCACCAGTGTGGATCAGTGAAATGATTCAGAGGATGATCCCTGAAGGTCTTGCCTCATGCAGCATAGTTAAGTGCAGGTAGGTGATCCTTTCTAATCTTATGTGTGTGTGAGGTGGGGTCAGCGAGGCACAGCCAAGATTGTGCCCATCTAGGTGAAAGGTATTTTCAACTCTCAAGACATCCAGGATTTCAGGACCTTTGCATAGGCTTTAGAAGCCTGGTCAATAAAAGCACATTGACATGAGAAGCCACCCAAGAGGAGCAGGTGAAGTCAGCTAATGCTGTGACTTGCTCTGGTTCTTCCAGACTAGTGCCTGTATAAACCAGGTGTGTGTCCCTTCAGAGGCAGGTGACTTTAATTTACAGATTTAATTTTGAGATGCTTTACTGAAGGTAGACTAATTTTTTTTTTAATTGCTGGCATGTAGCACAGAACCAAATAGGTTGACTTCCTATGGTAGCCACCCATCATCACCTAAGGCCAATACATGTTAAAGATAATTAATAGACCAACCAAGGATAACTGAAAACATATTTATATGTGGTACAAGTAATAATTTGATAAAATGTGCCAGATAAATGCAAATTTCTTTACCCTAGTAATATCACTTTGAAGTATTTATTTACAGATTACATTTATAAATGCACGTTTGACTGCTAAAAGTAGCAATAAAGAATTATTTAAATTATGGACAATTCCTACATCAATTCTTATCAATTAAAAAATACTATTGGACTAAAAACCTTAAAATATACGAACATGAACATTTATTATTTTAGAATTTGAATTTCAAATTCAGAGTCTTATATAGAGAGAGCTTTGCTATGTTCCCAACCACTACAACTGAGCCCAAAACACAGCTAATATTGAACCACAGCTAACATACACTGAATAAGTAAAAAGGTATTGGAATAGAATATTGTGTTCAAAAACTGAAATTTGTGTAAAAGATGTAATAAAATAACCACCATTAGGTAAGTGAGGTGAGTCTGTATACATCAGAATCGTCATTAATAATTATGATGGTGAATGAAAGTTTGGATGGAGGTGGGAGAGATCTATTAGATGGCTTCTGTAGTAAGCAAGGTAATTTAAACTCAGCAAATGTGTTTGGAGGCATGTGAGTTCATGACCTATGAAAATTTATATAATGACACAAATCATAATTCTGGTAAGTTCTATTGATGAAAATAACATGATGTATCTAAATGTAAAAACACATTGCAGTTTAGATAAAAATAAAGCACACATATTCTTTTATTACTTTTGTGAAGGATATAAAAAAACTTCATTCAATGACCTGTTCTTCTTTGATGGACCTAAAAAGACTCCGTACACTGACAATTTGAAGTTCGTATTGCTGCCTTATGATCCTCAATAAGACCTAGATTCCTCTATCCAATGATCGGTTTCACTGTATAATTTCAAATGATGATGTCAAACTGCATTGATCCTAATAAACCACTGGGGTTTAGCTTCTGTCACAGTTTGCACTCAGGACCTTATGCAAACAATTTTCCAGGGTGAGGAGGCAGGACTAGTCATCATGAATGTCCTATGGTTATCAGATTCACATTAAAAAACCTCTTGAGAAAACTTCAAAATAGGTCACAATTATACAGCCTCTCTTATTCTCTGTACCAGAATATCTTTTACATTGATTTTTAAAGCTTCATTTTTTAAAAAATTAATTGAAGTACAATCACATCACTTTCCTCCTCCCTTTATATGTTCCCTTTCAAACTGATAGCCTCTTTTTTATTATTGTTGTTGCATACACACACACGTATGTACATGCACAAACATATATGAATACAACCCACTGAGTCCTTTTGTTAGTTGTATGTACACAGTTTCCAGGCTGTGCTGGCTAGTTTCATGTCAATTTGATGAAAGCTAGGGTTATCTGAAAGGAGGGAACCTCAGTTGAGAAAATGGCTCCATAAGATCCGGTTGGAAGTAATTTCTTAATTAGTGATTAATGTGGGAGGACCCAGCCCATTGTGTCTGGTACCATCCTTGGATTGGCGGTCATGGGTTTCATAACAAAGCAGGTTGAGTAAACCATGATGAGCAAGCCAGTAAGGATCACTGCTTTATGGCCTATGCAGCAGCTCCTGCCTTCAGGTTGCACCCATGTATGAGTTCCTGTCCTGACTTCCTTCACTGATGAACAGTGATATGGAAGTATAGGTCAAATAAACCCTTCCCTCTCCAACTTGCTTTTGGTCATGGTTTTTCATCATTGTACATCAACCACAACTAAGACAAAATCTGATCATTCTGCATGGGAAACTTAATGATGCGCTCATTCCCTGGCAATGCTAATTCTCCTTATTCTAGAAGTCTTTAGTTGCCTGTAGTTATTTACCTAGGGGTGGGACCTTGCAAAACTTTCCCCTTCCACATTAGCATGTCCATGGACATTGTCTTGGTTCTAGTCTTGTTTGTCCAGCCATTTCTACAAGAGACTGCCTCACAGCAGATTTTCTACTGTTATGATTCTTACTGTCTTTCTGTCTCCTTTCCCTGGATGTTCCCTGAGAAGCATGAAGGACCTACCTGCACTGCAGATATATCCACTGGGGCTAGACTCCACAAGACCGGGTTATCTCTGCATTGTGTCTGCCTTTGCTCTTGTCTCCAGCTTTGTTTTCTGTGATGGTCTCTATTTGCTGTAAAGAGAGGCCTCTTTATTGAAGGTAGTAGACACACACACACACACACACACACACACACATATATATATATATATATATATATATGTATATATAGATATAGATATAAATGTACATATATATCTATATCTCCTTTGGGTATAAGAATACAATTTAAAATATAGTTAGAAATCATGCTGTTCTAGCACAGTGGTAGTAGTAAACTCCTTTCTAAGGTTTATGCCTTCACTGGCCCCAGGAAGCTAAGTATCCAGTACCATGCATTATTTCCCTCCTATTGAGTGGGTTATAAGTACAATTAGACAGGTGTTAGTTCTCAATGCCATGTGACTGCCACTTTTTGAACCTTTATATATATTGTCCATGTTGATAATTATTGTGATTCATAGGTAAAGCAGCTGGGTAGTATTATGTAATTATTTCCCTTCTTTACCAGCTTGGATGGTATTTTCTGGAACCATGGAAGCAAGACCACAGCAAAGAGGCTTGAAGGTCAGGTCCAACTTAAATCATGTGAGTTCTTCACCCTAAGTGTACAATCTATTTTTCAATAGCAGGTTGCCCACTTCTGAGAGGCAGTCAAGGACTACATCTACACTGATAATCTATACTGTTTTGGGAGCCACTTGGACTACCCTGACCAACCATTTGAAAGATTTCTTATGCTTGGTGCTGGGTTTTTTGTTATGTTAGCTCACGGTTTTGGGGGGGAACTTGGTCATCCCAAGTGGGTTAATTTTACATACATGTTATAATTTTAGGTATATTATAAAGTAATATTATTCCTTGGAACTTTATCAAACAGTCCTGGTGTTATTTGTTCCTCAGCCTTATAATCAGACATTTCTCTCCTGCCCACCTGTTTCCAAATACCTGGCAGCCACTTCCCAAATAATTGCTTGGAGGCTTAATACTACTTACAAATGTTTGGCCAATAGCTAGGGCTTGTTACTAGCTAAGTCTTACACTTAAATTAACCCATATGTCTATTTATGCTTTACCACATGGTAAACTTCATGAGCATGGCAGATTTATCTCCTGCTCCCTCTGTGTCTGGCTGGCTACTCCTAACTCCACCCTTCTCCTCCCCAGCATTCTCAGTTTGGTCACCCCACCCATACTTCCTGCTTGGCTACTGGCCAATCAGCATTTTATTAAAACAATTCGAGTGACATATCTTTACAGTGTACAAGAGGATTATTCCACAGTGCAGCCTTTCCTTTTTTCTGTACTGACCTCCCTTCCCACCCCAGTTGGAGCCCCTTCTCAATTATTCTGTTTCCTACTTCTTATCATTTATATCCCACTAATAACCTCCCAAGGCCCCTCTCCCTATCATGACACCCCCATACCAGTGGTTCTCAACCTTTCTAATGCTGTGATCCTTTAATACAGTTCTTCATGTGGTTGTGAACCCCAACCATAAAATTATTTTTGTTACTATTTTGTAACTGTAATTTTGTTGCTGTTATGAATCATAATATAAATAACTGTGTTTTTGATGGTCTTAGGTGACCTCTGTGAAAGGGTCCCTGGACCTCCAAAGGGGTCTTGACCCACAGGTTGAGAACCACTGATCTATACTTTGCTAGTTCCTATGGTTAAACCATGCTGGATATTCACCTCTGAGGATTTGTAGTTAGAAACCATAGTTAAGAGGGAATATGCTTCATTTGTCTTCCTGAGTCAAAGTTAATTCACTCAATATAGTCTTTTCTAGGTCTATCCATTTACCTGCAGATTTCATGATTGTATTTTTCTTTACAGCTGAATAGTATTCCATTATATACATTTCATTGTGCATATGTACCACATTTTCACTATTCACCCATCTGTTGAAGGACATTCAGGGTGTTTCCATTTCCTAGCTTTGGTGAATAGGGCACAATGAACTACAAGCAAATATCTGTGGAGCAGGATATCTGTCATTTGATTACATGCTGAGGAGAGGTGTAACTGGGTCATATGTAGGATTTTTAGTTTTAGTTTTTTGAGTATTCTACATATTAATTTCCAGAGTGGCTACACCATCTCCCCTTCAAAAATGTCTTTAATAATAAAATAAAACAATAAAGCAAAATAAAACATTCTTGTAACTAGTTTTCTATTTTAATTCATCTTCAGGGAATACATTGTACATCACAACTAAAAAAATCATTTCATAATTGAAACAAAAATTGTTTTTCTAATATAGAGACCCACTTCCAAATATTATGCAGAGAAAGAAAGACCTTAGAACACTCATTCCTAAATGGGTTGTCTCCATTAAATTCCTCCCCTCAGGGCAGGGAACCCTGTAGAAGAGGAGGCAGAAAGAGTATAAGAACCAGAGGAGATGGAGGCTACCAAGAAAACAAAGCCCTCTAACTCAACATGATCAAAGCACATATGAACTCACAGAGACTGAAGCAGCATGCACAGGGCCAGCACAGGTCTGCCCAAGGTTCTATGTGTGTACAGTATGGCTTCCATTTTAGAGTGTTTATGGGATTTGCAAGTGTGTGAACAAGTGTGTCTCTGTTTCTTGTGTCTTCTCTTGGGCACTTTCTTTCTTTCTTTTTTTTTTAATTTTTTGGTATCTAATTCCAATGTGTTAGTTTTGATTCATCCTATTCTATTTTATTGTATTATTATCCCTTAGAAGCCTGTTTGCTTTCTAATGAGAGAGTGGATTGGGATGGGAGGAGAGTTATGGAGGGAGTAAGAGTTGTTGAGGGAGGGGAAACGGTAATTAGGATTGTATTAGGTAAAAAAAAATATATTTTCAATAAAAGGAAAAAAATACAAAGTGTACTTCCTCTGCCCAACCCTTATAGATAGTGATCTCTTTAACCAGATTAACAGTCAAATCCTTACTGTGACCTCTAGCCCACATGAACTGTTTCATTTGTTGCCCCTAATGATGTCAACAAATTCTTGGGACTCCCTCTCTCACTGTACTTCCCCACCCTGATCCTCCTTGAATATGTTAGCCTAAATCTTTCATGTCTAAACTGGAAAGTCAACTGCTGCTGTGGTTTGAATGTAGACCCTATCAAAAATAATCTTTTATTGGTGACTTAGCCCCCAAATGTTAATTCTACTTGCAGGAAAGCCTTGTGAGGGTAACTAACGTTAGATAAGGTAATGAGCACTGGGACTCCCATGAGGCCATTCCTGTCTTTACAGTCAAAGGAAGAAAGGCTACATTAACATTCTTAGTGTGTTTTATCATGTGACACTTCCTGCCAAGCTATATCATGGAGCCAGCAGCACCTAGCACCTAACCAGATGCTGATCAAATACCAGCTCTAGGCTCTTTTCTTCTTGATTTCTGAAACCAGGTACTCCCACATAAAGCTCAACTCTTAACAAATTACACAGTTTCAGGTAGTTTTTTTTTTTTTTAATAGAAAGAAAGAACATACTAAGACATATGGTATAGACCCTATTCCTGCTGCACTTGGTATTAGAACTCTAGGATCTCAAGACTTTGGTTTTCAACTGAGACTCACATTGTTAGTTTTTTCTGTGAATGCTTTTGACCTGGACTAAGCAATGTTCACATAGTTTGATGTTTCCATCCTGCAGAACCTCATGCCACTGTAACTTCTCTGCTGCTGCAATCATGCATGCTAATTCTCCTAACAAATGTTCTCTCGAGTGGGTAGAACGTGTGATAGATGAGAGATGAAAGCTAAGTGGATATATATTAGATAGATAGACAGACAGACAGACAGATAGGTAAATAGATGAGGTTCTAGGTTCTTACCTCAGCAACCACATTAAAAAACTGGCTGGTAAATCTATGAGGACAGCACTGGGGATAAAGAAAAATGGCAGACCTCAGAGGCTGGCTGGCTAGCTATGGAGCTCCTGGTTCAATGAAAGATTTTGTCCCCAAAGAGTAGAGGATAACAGAGATAGGCATCAATGTTGACTCCTGTCTCCATATGTGCACATGGGAATATGTACTCTACACATTTACACACCACAAAGCACATATGCACAGATAGTTAAAACATCCATACTGTGAAGCGGTATAGCATGGCTCCGTATGGGTTTACAGATCACACTACAATAAGTAAGCACTTTGAGTTTTTATTTTTTAAATTAGATGCTTAATTATTGAGAAACTCATATTTTAGTTTCACTCCTTATAACTGAATCTGAATGTTAAAGTACATAATCAGTATTCTTAATTACCTTTTTATAAACCTGAACACTGGTTCATTTGATGGGTTTCCTTTTAGAATTTCCTGTAATTCCAATAAAAAGATGTCAGTTCTTGAAGCCTCCCATAGGAACCTTTGAAGACTTGAGAGGTCACTGAAATCTATAAAGGTCTGAATTTGTTATAAACAAACTGACTAGAGAATACCTTATACAGATTCATCAGGCAGGTTTGGGCAAAAGAGAATATCTTAGCTTTCCTTCCTGCAGAAATCTTAGCTTTCCTTCCTGCAGAAAGGGGAATTATTATTATTACTTTTTTACAGTAGGAAGACAGTAGTGAGAGAAATTCTAATATGCATAGGTTAGGACATTTTAGCATCCAAATAACTACAGTAATATGAATATGTGGCTCCCTTGGGTTTGGGTAAGTTTATTCAAATGATTTACCATACTGTCTATCACTGCTCAGTAACTCCTCAGTTATTCAGTAAACGTTCTGACTCAATTATCGTAAGGACTGCTTGCATTTTTTCTAGCCCCAAGTGTCTCCCAAATTTTTGTTATCTTTCTCTCTCATCCTATATGTATGTTTGGAGTCCATTAAACCTCAACCTGCCTTTCCTGAATATTCAGCTGCACCTCATCAGCCATATTTTACAAGGTGTAATTATTCTCAGGCCTCTGCTCCAGCTCTTTCCACACTTAGCCCTATTGTATCATGAATCTTAAAAGGTCTTATTAATAAAAACAAATCTGGGCCAGGTACTGGGGTCAATGCTGGAAGATCAGAGAAGCAGAACAATCCACAACTTCCTCACCTTTCCAATTCCTCAGCTGATCCTGTTTCCTCAGACTGGAAGCCTCTGTATCCTTATCCAAATGGATCTCAGCTGAACTGCTTCTTGAAAGCCTGAAAGCTTATCCTGCCAAAAGCTTCTAGTTTCTGGTCCTCACACTTATATACCTTTCTGCTTCCGGCCATCACTTCCTGAGATTAAAGGCTCTTGTTACCATGCCTAGCTGTTTCCAGTGTGGCTTTGAACTCAGGGAATCAGATGGATCTCCACCTCTGGGTTGCTAGGATTAAAGGTGTGAGTGCCACCATTTTCTGGCCTATATGTCTGTCTAGTGGCTGTTCTGTTCTCTGACCCCAGATAAATTTATTTGAGGTGCCCGATATATTGGGGAACACAATATCACCACACCCTATCTTTCTTCCACTCTACAGCTGATCTTCTAAAAATCACATTAATTTACTCTGTTCTTTTTCTGACTTCCTATATACTTCCTAAGACATTATATCAGCATACCTTCTGTAACATGACAGTCTCCTTCCTACAGATGCTAATGGCCTCTAACATAACAAATTTAGAGCACATTACTCTCCATGTAATTCATTTTCCAGCAGCTTCTAATACCACCAACTGTTCCTGCTTTCTTAAACTTCAATTTTTGTGATATTGTCCTCTTGAACAATGTCAGAGACAATGAGAAAGTAACTAAATTAATACAATGGCAATGAGAATGCAAGAAAAACTGAACAAAACACATCTTTGCAAACCAATTGTTACAATATAAACATGTAATCATGCCAAACACTATCAACCAACAATCCACAAAATCCCTTATCTTTTGTTTTTTTCCTTTGTCCTGTACTAACCACTTTCTCCTTCTTTCCTCTCTACCTCTCTCTCCTTCTCTTTCTATCTTTATTTTTAGATTTATTTTTAACTATATGTATCTGTGTGAATATGTGCATGTGAGTACAGTGCCTCCAGAGGCCAGCAGAGGGTATCAGACACCCAGAACTGGAGTTATAAGAACCTGTGAGCAGTCCAACATGGATGGTGGGAACGGAACTCTGATTCTCTGAAGAGCTGTGCATTAACAACAGTACATTCCCTTAAACCCTGAGCCAGCTCTCCTCCTTTTTTGTTTTTTGTTTTTTGTTTTTTGTTTTTTTGGGATAGTCTCAATCTGCTGCCTACTCTTTCCTGAAACTTTCTAGGTAGTCAGGCTGGACTCAGTGATCCTCCCAAATTGGGTCTTCCAAATGCCAGGATTACGGGTGTGCATTAACACACCTGGCTTCCTATGGCAATTTCTTTTATCATTTATAATAAAATAAAAGTTGGCAACAAATATTAAAGATGAAAACCTGAGATAATTGCAAGCGACCATGATATCACCAGTGTCCACTTCCCTTCCTCTTCCTCTTCCAAGGGCCTTTCTTTCTCTTGTCCTGAGTCGGCCAGTGAACTCCATGATCCATTCTGACCAGCTGAATGTGAACTCCAACTCTCAAACCAAATGCTCAGCTCCATTGGACATGGGACCACAACACAGAAAATGTTCCCATAACAGTTTCCCTCTGCCTTTGATTGTGGCCCCTGGGCATTATTGTTCATCTACGGTACGTTTCTCAGCCCACTGCAGTTTGGTGCGACTATATTGTGGACTTCCTCTCCAAAGTCACATGAGAAATATGGTAACTATCTGGGCCACACCTCATGTGCCTCACAATCTGCTCTTTCCCTTTAATGTGGGCATGTTGGGGATTGCAGATACTGACTGACAGCATGAGCTTGTGAGTCAGCGCATAGAGTAAAAGCAACTTCTGTGCACACACATATCCCCAAGTTGGAAAAACTGTTTGATGTACTTCACATTCTAACACATATCTGAATCACAGGGAAGGTTTGCTCCAGGTGGCTAGGTCTCCAGAATTCTCAGTTTGAGAAGCTCCCAAGTTATTTCTATCAGGGCCAGAATTGGGAATGTGCTACCTTGGACTTGCCTATGGACAAATGTGTGGTTTTTCTGCCCAGCCCTTTATATTTTGTGGGTAAAGACATTTAGCTTCTCTTAAGTGGTGTTCTGAAGGACAATGGCCTACAAAGGGAGTGGCACTATTAGGAGGTGTGGCCTTGATGGAGGAAGTGTGTCACTGTGGGGGGTAGCCTTTGAGGGTTCCTATGCTCAGGATACTGCCCAGTGTGTCAGTCAACTTCCTATTAGCTGCAAGATGTAGCCAGCACCATGGCTGCCCGTATGCTGCCATGCGCCCCGCCATGATGCTAATAGACTAAACCTCTGAACCTTTAAGTGAACCACCCCAACTAAATGTTTTCTCTTTAAGAGTTACCATGGTCATGATGTCTCTTCACAGCAATAGAAACTCTAAGACACCTTATCTAATTCAGGAAATACTATGGAAACCTGATCAAATTAATGCAATTTCCATATTAGTGTGCACATTTATTATGGCACAAAATAGAACAAACCACTGTACTGTTAATTAAACGAATAAAGCTTAGGTCTCTGCTTTCCAGCCTTTCTACTGGTTTCCCTGTTCCTCCTAACACCAGACCCAGCTCTCAAGCTGTAGCGTCAGCCCTGAGAGGCTCAAACGCATGATTAATTAAGGTATTAAGGCTCAGGAAGGCAGGGAGGCAAATAGAGGCAAGTCGGCCCTCACGAATACTTGGTTTTGAATTTTCAGCACAGCAAATACAAAATAAAAACTGTTCTATTCCATTTTTTTTTCTTTTACACCTTGGGACAGTGCCATCTGTGCTATCTGGAGACAAGAAGGAAATGTTTGTGAGGATAAATACTCTGGATATGGTCAACAGTTGGTAGAACTTCTCACTGATTCAACTCCTGCATTAGGTGAGGAGTCCTGCTCAGCCGAGCGAGCTTTGTCACAAACAGAGTGTTAGAGACAATGTGAGATGATGCCAACCAAATCTGATAGCCTGGGAGTCTGTAGTCAAACTGTGTTTTTGTTTTATGAGAAGTACAGGATAAGGCCTTTAATAATTTGTGATAACACATACTTGTAGGCTCAAAGTAGTTTCAATATACTCACGTAATTCTTATACAATGCTTAACTGAAATGGAGATACCCATCCTTAAACTTGGCATATGCCATTCAAATGCTCTAGGTTTTGTGGGGGTTTTTTGGTAATAATTTAAGAAGAAAAATATAAAGTGGGAAATTGAGAAATACCAGCTCTTAACAATTTACAAATATATAAATCAAAGGAAAGCTTTGTTTTAAAAAAACAGTTTTGTGTAACAGCTATACCAATATTTTTGTTTCAGTTATCTAAAGCATCAGAGATAATTTAAAGAATTAGCTACTAAATGTTCTTTAGGCTGTTTAATAACTAAATATGGATTTTTTTCTTTCTCATTAAAGTCTATTTTCCTATAAACAAGCCTATCCATAAGTAATCAAACAGAACGTACGTACGTTCCTACAAGAAACTTACCTTCTTACTTCCTCTTAGTTCTGTCTCTTCACTACTATAAAGAAACAAAAAGAAAAGAAGGAAAAATAACTGTATTTGAGCAAATACAGAATGTGGCAAGTCAGGCACCTAGAAATTGAAAGAATACATTGAAAAGAGAAGGGGGAAAAGCCTACTGAGGGCATCTTACTCCGCTCCCGTAAGTCAGGAACAGAACTGATGGGTGGCTGCTACAGTCAGTTCTCTTCAGTCTCCATTTAAAAGACAACATCACTGGCACTGAAATACATAAAAGATTAAGTTCCAACATTAAATTGATTTCTACCAAAAACTTGAGACTGTGGTTTAATACATATAAAACTTGATAACAGCATGAGAGGTCTGATCCTACATCTTAGAGATTAGCTGTTGCACTGAGTGGGCTACATCTGAGGGAAATGTGTTCAGAATGTACCTGTACTTTGCATCAACTATTCAGCCCTCCCACCCCCTGGTTGCACATCATGCAAATCTCATACCCTGCCAGGCACTTCACCTTCATTTGGATCATGACTCACTCAGTCTCTTGGATGCACATTCCTGTCAAAAGCGAGCCGCAGTCTTTAACTCCATTCAGATCATCTCCCTTTCCAAACCGAAGACAGACAAACGGCTCCAAGGCTTCCAGGGAAAAGAACACTTGGCATTTCTCTAATGTACCGTCATTGCATTTTCTCCTGCCTTCTCTACTGAAGAAAGGTCAATTTATAAGAGAAATGTCACAGACTTCCCAATTATTTTGATAGTCCAGCCTTTTCTTAGTCCTTGTACAAGGCAACATTCATAAAAGATTTTTTTAAGGCATGTGTATGACTCTTTAAGTGTTCTTATGGGAATATTCTCAATAAATACTTCCATCACTATGGCTGGTCGAGTTTGGCACACCCTTGTCCAGGTAAACAGACCCTGTGGCTTACATATTTTCAACTCCTTCTCCTTGTCCTAACTCTTACTGTGTCCTCCCATCCCAATTTCTCTTTCTAACTCAGTACCTCTTCTTCTATAATTACTATTTTTACACCACACACCCCTACACATCCACACATATACACTGTTGAGTTTATTTAATGTTGCCGCTTTGAATACTGCAAGTTTCTTCTGGCCTTCGCATCTGCACCATGGCATATGAAAATACACAAATAAATAAAAGCAATGAAATTTTTATTTAATTAATTTATTTACTTTACATCTTGACTGAAGTTTTCCCTCCCTCCTTTCTCCCATTCCCTCACCTCCCTCCCCCTGCCTCCGATCCACTTCTCTGTTTCTCTTCAGAAAGAGACAGGCTTTCTATGGTTATCACGAAAACATAGCATATCATGTTGCAGTAAGACTAACCACCTCCCCTTGTACTAAGGTTGGGAAAATCAATCCAGTATGAGGAATCGGTTCCCAGGAGCCAGCCAAAGCAATAGGGACAACCCCTGCTCCCATTGTTAGTAGTCCCACAAGTAGACTAAGCTACACAACTGTCACATATATATCAAGAGCCTAGGTCGGTCCCATGCAGGCTCCCGAGTTGTTGGTTCAGACTCTGAGTTCCTATGAGCCATGATACCTTTTTCTGTGGGTGGATTTTCTTGTGATGTCCTTGACCCCCTCTGGCTGCTACAATCTTTTCTCCCTCTTAGTTTGGCTGTGGGTCTCTGCATCTGTTTCCATCAGTTACTGGATGAAGGCTCTCTGATGAAAATTGAGGTAATTAACAACCTGATCACAGGAGATGACATGTTCAGGCTACTTAGGGCCCAAGGTTGGGGGTGGAGGGGCTTCCACTGGGAAGGGGAAACAGAACAGATCTCCTGGTCAACTGGGGATGGGGGTTGGAGATGGGAATTGAGGATCGGGTTTGGGGGTAGATGGAGGGGAAGAGTACTGAAAATACTGGAATGGAAGGAACATTTCAGGGTCCGGTAGAAACCTGCTACCAGGCAAATTCCCAGGGATCTAAAAGGGTGATCCCAGCTAAGACTCCTAGCAATGAAACTTTTAAAGGAAAATATTCCCCTTCCAATCTTCTTAAAGAAACAGAGACAGTGATGGACACTGGTGTTTATTTCTCTTTCCCCTTTTTGCACTCTATGTCCCCAGCCCACTTACATGTTTAAGGCTGACCAGTTGGGATTGGATTATCTGTCACAGAGCTCCTTCTTAGAGAAGATTGATTCTCCCTTTCACAGCAGCCATTAATTGTGGACAGTTTTTCACATAGGGATAGGGTTCTGTGAGATTTCTTCATCCATGTTTGCATGTCAACTTGAATGCTCAGAGAACTTTACAGAACGAAAGAGGCTGAAAGAGCTAGAGAACCAGGATGTCTGATGTAAGATAGTATCTTGGATATATGATACAGAAGCTGCACCCATGAAATCTTAATAAAATTTACCTAAAGAAACAGTGACTTTTAACTTAAAAATTTTCAGATGTAATTTAGTTTCAATTACATAGTTTATAACAGATTATTTAACTAAATCACATTACAAATTAGTAACTCTTAATTTATGGTTTTTAGCATGTTGAACATAAAATTGATGTTTTCATTAATAAGTAAGAGATTTCTAAAGAGCCCGATAGTTTAATTAGTCACTTAGATATATTACTTTGTTTTAATGTCTGCATTAATCTATAATGTGATTCTAAGCTCAAAAATGTCTTTGCATAAAAGATATTAAACAGAAAATAGTTATCTTGTTTTAAAAAAATCTTACTCAACAATCCATTTTAGCTTCAAAACCAAGGTTGATATAAGTTGCTAAAATAAAATTTAAAGTATTTTCCTAAATATATAACATTCTTGTCCACATTAAGTACAGCCCCACATGCTTTGGCACTCTTTAGAATAGGTGGAGTCTCTTAGATCTCCTTTTAAATTTTGGTGACCTGTGACAACTTTTATTTATGGTATTGGCAAAAGTAAAACTTTTCTAATTCTATGTTTAGTTATCAAAGTATGGGCAAGCCTGAGTTTCTGTGCTAAGGAAATTTTCTGTGGCAAACCTGAAGTCTACTAGGGAAAGAAGAAGGGCCTCACAGAGCCCAGCTGTACAGTCACATCCACTCTGGCACATAGCATGTGACTTATACAAGTTTGGACCCTTCAGTTCAACTCAGCCTTTGTCTGATCAATACCTAGTGAAACTATTTGTCTTTTTCATGCTTATGTGCAGCAGAAAAATACATATTATTTGTATGCAATTAAGATTAGGCAATATTCCTGATATAAATCTTTATTTCTTCTAAACTTTATCTTCTAGTGGCTCAAGGTCTGGGAACATAAATCTGAGTGTACTGTCAGGCAGAGATGTCATTGAATTGGGATGACTAATGCTAATTTGGAGGACTGAATAGAATTTTCATAGTCTATTGGCTTTTGAAACTAGAACTCAAATTGGATTCAGTGACCTTTCAAATTCCGTTGTCCTTATTAAATCATGATTTTTATCATCTAGGAAAAAATACTCAGTTTCCTGTACTCCTGATGTGATCAGAATTTGATCAACAATGTAGTTGAAAGTAAAGGGAAAGCTTTGGAGGAAATTTAAGACAAATGGGCAAAGTTTTAATAAAATGATGACAAAGTAATGAAAAAATGCATAGCATTTTCAATTTCCTGTTATAATGTGTGCAGTCTTGATATAATTAATTAAGGAGGATGCCAATGTCAAGGTCAGGCACTTGAGGAGGCTGAATGTGAGGTAGACATTTATAGAGAGTTGATGTATTGGGTAAAGCTCTTCAGAGAGGAGTTAGAGGGAGAAAGGAGGAAGTAAGAGAGAGAGAGAGAGAGAGAGAGAGAGAGAGAGAGAGAGAGAGAGAGAGAGAGAGAGAGAGAGAGAGAAACAGAGACAGATGACAGACAGAGACAGAGGCCCTGTTTTGAAGAACAGGATAGACAGAGAGAGAGCAGGTGGGCAGATTTAGCTGATGATTGGGATGTACTGTCATGACCCCTTAGAGTTTCCCCTAACTGAAGCATGAACCAGTGGAGAGCTTACTCTTTGCTGGGGAGTAAGTACTGGGGAAGGGCTCTGCTGTGAACCAGACAAATCCCAGCCACTTGAAATGTTGTTGCATTAGTCCCAAAGCAGCCTTCTTCAGTATCTACTCTAATGGAGTTATACTCTCCCACTTGGGGTGCCATAATATATTTAGCTCTTTTTCTTTTATTTGACCATTGAGAAAATAAACAATGTTAAAGAATTATTTAGAAAAAGATAGTTGAAATATGTCCATGTCACTTCTCTGGTCTATGTTTAATCTTTGAAATATTGCACTGGGTTACACTGAGATGCAGCAAACTGAATCCTGTACTGGATAGCTCATGCCTCTGTGATTTCAGCATATTTTATTTGGGTTCCTACTTATTATTTTGTCAATGGCATAACAGCTCAGTTCTAATTTTGTTCTTTTTCTTCCTCAAAATTGGTGGGGAGCTGCCTGAAACAAGTGGTGTACCAAAAACAGCAGCTATTAAATGATTTCCATCGAATATGCAATTGCTACTGCATGGACAGAGGGAACAATTTTAATGGGCTTCTTGTGGATGAGCATCAGCATCAATTCAGAAGCTGCCAACACATTTGGTTTGCACATGAAACGGTTGCCATTTGATTTATTTGAGATAATAAAGTGTAAAGCAGTGATTTATGATAGTTTCATATTTTGTTTATTGCTTCATTCAGTTTCTAAATATCACATACATGTTGATTTTAAATAGCCTATTTCCTGCTTCAGTGCAGTCCACAGGCCCATAAAGATGATGCCTATTACTTCATGAAGAACACAAGAGAATCTAAGGAATTATGTTATCATTGTGACTCAAATGACTAGGCAACAAATTATCTCCTAATGAAAAATTCTAGTTATTATGCTCTAATACATTTTATTTTAATACATCCATACATTTTGGGCATCCGTTTCTGTTGTATTCTCTCTGAGTTCTACCACTAAGGAAAAATGCTAACTGGAAAAGGGTGAAATGACCCCTTGCGGATATTTAAAACGAATTTTAAAGTCAAATAGATTTCTCAGTAAGACATGAGAATTGGGAACTTATAGAAGACCCTGTGAGGCAAACATCAGGTTGAAAAGCATAGTTTATTCTGCTTGAGACTAGAGACACACACGTTATGTAGCCCGTTTCTTGTCTCACGGCCCAAGGCTATTATTTATTCTCTGTCCCCTAGAGTCCTTTAAATAGATTGTGGAAAGGTAGAATCCCATTTTGACTTATCTATAGACAGACATTCATTTAGTCCTGTTCAGTTTCCATTCTCTGCTGATATTCTACAATGTCCATGGGCGTCTGATTTTATGACTTCATTAAGCCCCACAGCACTTGGGATGATAATCAGGGCCTGTGGGATGCTATTGTCCCTATAGCTGAATTTACAAAGAGTGACTTGGTACTATAAAGAAAAGCATTCTCACCGCCCATGTGGGAGATCTCTCATTTTAAGATGAAAAATCTTGATAATATTTTCAGAAAAACAAAGGTAAAAATACTTTATATTTGTTGTTACTGCTCTGTTTTGAGTGTGCTAATGTGCTAACAACCAACTTTACAATATCTAAAAGAATTCATGCATTTTAGGACATCTGCCATATTGCCTATTCGTACTATATAAGGCAAGTACTGCTATGATAATAATTTTCAAGTTAGTTAAAAGTATTGCATTGAAGTAGTTATACTGTGTTGTACTTTCACAGTGAGTGTAGCTGTGAATTTTTGAAGTAAACCTAGTTCCTTAAACTTTAGCATGCTAAGGCTTACTTACAATGTCAGAATAGCATGCTTTATGGGGACTTAATCTTGAGAGGCGCTATGGTAGGATCCATTGACTTAGAAGTCCTCAGCTGAACCATTCCCAAGAATGCACCAGAGTCCTTGTTTATCTCAAACTGTGATCACTGTAGTTATTGAGATAAAAAGGAAAATTTGTAATGTAGTTGAAAAAGTCTTCTCTTTGTGAAAGGATGTCTGAAATTCCACACTATTTGTCAGAACTAGGAGAGTCCACGGACAGTGAAGAAAGGAAAAATGGTAAAAGATCTACAACTGGAACTGATCACAGGAAGCAGAACATTAACTTCAGGTTATGTCTTTAACACAATAAGCATTATACTTCTTTTCTTCTAAATTATTCCATTTAATATGTTAAAGATGAATATGAGTAGATAATTTTCTGTAAACCTAAGGCCCTGTTTAAAGCTCTGTCTCTAATGCATAAACCCATGCCTAGAATGAAGTATTCCTAGTATATATTATGGAGAGAGAGAGAGAAAGTAGTTCAAAGAATCGAGAGAACCAGCCTAGAGAGTGATTGAGACAACATCTCAGATCATCTCAGCAAATTTCTAATTGGCTCTTTTGAACAGAAGAATAAAAATGTCTGCTATTTAAAATGACTCACTGCAGCCTGGTCTTGGCCACAGCAAATTTCCTGCTGTAGTGATTTGTAAAATGAATGCCACTGAAGGCACTGCTGATGATCTGAACTTGGATCTTGGCATGGTTCTTCTTACTGGCTGTCATGTTTTCTTTCTTCTTGAAGCATGGAGGTTTATGACTTCGGTTTTAATTAACCACTCCATTTCAAAAGGATGTTTTATAATTTGGTTACATAGAACAACAGGATGATCCTCTCTTGGGAAAGCAAACATCACAATTGTTTCAAACTTCCAAAAGCATATCATCACTACTTTTAGATTTGTAAAGCAACACTTTTAGTCAGTCAGTGTCAGAACTATTATAAATTCATTCCATTTGTGACTTGTAATGCTTTAAAATAATTCCGCCATCATTTCTAAAGTGAAATGGTTCTTGCATTTTATGTACTATTGGTGTGTGTGTGTGTGTGTGTGTGTGTGTGTGTGTGTGTGTGTGTGTGTGTGTGTTCATGGGAGCAGGTGTGCTGCCGCACATGTGAGGAACTCAGAGGGCAGTTTGCTACAGTTCATTCTTGCTTTTCCCAAGTTGGTTTTTAGGATCAGAAGCAGGCCATCACTCTTAGGCAGCAAACATTAGCTGCTTAGCAATCTTGCTGGCTCTTATACTTTCTTGAAAGAAAGTAATTTTGGCACTTTTGTGTGTGTGGTGTTTTTATACTTTGGGTTCAGTACATTAGCGTGAGTTGTTTACCTCTTCTTCCTGAGTTACTCACAGACAGTGATAACATAGTGAATGTGAAGTCATGCTCAGATAATTGGGAGGATTCCATTTACCTTTACACTGGAAAGAAGATGTGAGCTAGAAAGATGGTGTGACCTGCCCGTGGTAAGAAGCTTTGATTTCACCATCAGGGTTGGAAGGCATCCCCTTCTGCCCATTTTGCAGAGAAAGACTTCATCACTAGAGGATCATAACCTGTGAGAAACACTGGGGTCCTTTCTCCTGGCTCCAGGGTCTTACTCCCTTGTGGATCCAAGTATAGCTGCTATGACATTGCAGTTTCCAGATGTCCCCAACTTCCCTTAGCACTCTGGTGCTGTGGGATGGTCTATATGTCAAATTACTCTGATTGGTCAATAAAGAAAACACTGATTGGCCAGGGGCCAGGCAGGAAATATAGATGGGACTAACAGAGAGGAGAAAAGAAAGAACAGGAAGGCGGAAGGAGACACTGCCAGGACAAGCAGCATGTAAAGATGCCGGTAAGCCACGAGCCATGTGGCAAGGTATAGATTTATATAAATGGGTTAATTTAAGATATAAGAACAGTTAGCAAGAAGCCTGCCATGGCCATACAGTTTGTAAGCAATATAAGTTTCTGTGTTTACTTGGTTGGGTCTGAGCGGCTGTGGGACTGGCGGGTGACGAAGATTTGTCCTGACTGTGGGCAAAGCAGGAAAACTCTAGTTACACTCTGGTTTCTTAATTACCACATTCTTTCTTAGAAGGCCCATAAGAAATGAAATAAGTCTGTCAAGATCTCACTTATGGTCCATGGGTAAGGACAGCGAAGATAATTTAGAATTAATTTCTTAGGCTGTCTCTTAAACATGCTCACTCCCTGTCCAAATAACAACACCTGAGACTTACTACTTCTTCCTTGGTGACAGAAACTTTCTGTCTCATAGATGTGTCATCACCTCAAGATAAATCAGGGGTAGGTCTAGGTTATTCTATCCCACTCGAGGTAGTGACATTCTCCTGGCCAGTGATTCTGGAAGGTGAGGGCCAAGTCAACTGCCGTGGAGTCCAGGAAGAGCCCTGGCTTTTCAGAAGAAGGCTGATGAACTCTTTCTACACTGCCATCTGCCCTTCCTCTGGGACACTTGAGGATGTGATTCTTGGAAACACAAGATCATGCTGTGTTCATAGGGGACAAAGCCAAGGAACTAGGCCAACAATGTGGAGTTGGCAGAAGAGTGTGGCAATGAGGAACTCTGCCTTTAATTATCCTAGGCTCAGAAAGTGATAACTCCAAAGATAGACACTCTGGCATGCTGAGTTCTGTGAAGGGCATTAGAATGGCCTCAGAATGCATCTCTTCCTGTCTCCTGACTCCCTTTGTTCTCTAAACTGGTCGAAGTATTTAGAATTCTCTTTGCCCTACAGGAAGCGTAGAAACTAGTATGCTTCCTTTCCCTTGAAGCCCTGCATAAAGCTTAGGAACATTCCCCCACATTGCCCTAATCTTTCTCCATGTTTCTGAGTAAAATCTGCCCATAAAGAATTTTTCAGGCCTATCTCATTTGACAGTAGATCATTCTAGAATAAGGAGGTCGTTATGAGTAACTTATTATGTTTATGCTCATTCACCGTCTGTAACACCACCTCTTTCTCACCAAATCCCCATTTGGAAATCCCTCACCTCTGAGCTATAAAAACATTGTCTTCCTCATGTTCAATGCTGATCCCTTGAACCCCACCTTAGGGGGAGGTGGCCTCTGGGAAAAAAAAAGTACTTGCTGTAATTAATTTCTTGCTATAGTTAGTTTGGCCAAGATGATTTGGGTGAGTGGCCTTTTTCCTCACATCTTTGGTATTAACACATTTTCCCTTTCCCCTGGGCAGGATATTGAACTCAGGCTCTCACGTTGTCACGTTGTGTGTCAAACACTTTTCCAAGGAAGCCAGCACCTCAGCTCACTCTGGGTGTATGTAAAGTGAAGAAAGGAAAATCCACTGACATCTTAGAAAGGCACCTTGAGACAGAATTGAACTTTTGACTAATAAAATAGAAACTATTACAAAATATTAAAAGGTCTGGAGAGATAGCTCAGTATTTAGAAGTTCATGATGCTCCTGCAGAGGACCTGAGATTAGTTCCCAGCACACATGCCTGTCACTCCAGCTCCACAGGATGTGAGCCCTCTGGACTCCATGGGGACTCACTCACGTGAACAAACACACATATATAACTAAAAATAAACTAAATTAAAAAAGAAGTCATCTTTCATCATCACCACTTCTCATCCGGGTGTTACTACTCTGTGTGTTGAGGGCAGTGTGACAATAATTATAGGGGAAGAGGTCATGAATCAGAAAAGGAGCTTGGGGTTGAGGGGCCACAGGAAGAATCAGAACAGGGAGAGGGAGATGAAAAAGACGCACGCGGGCGTGCACTCCTTCCCTCCTTTTCTGGAGACCGGAAACACGAAAAATGAGTTGGAATATTGTTTGCTTCATAACACAGTACCTCTAATGAAGATTCAGACGCGTTCACTGAGAGCATGTGACAGAGAGCTTGAGCTGAGTGTGCATCTGTTTATTTGCAAGCTGCTGTACTGGCTGAACGGAAGAAAACCTATTTTACGTCAACTGATGGTCACAAGAAAAAATAAGGCTTTCCCACACTGGCATGAAGGTTGTTATCCCTAAAAGTGTGTGAGCCATCCAATTATAAAAATAACAGCCGCGCTGCCCCGATCTGCATTCTCTGCACATTCACCTCCTTGCCCCGCTTTACTCCTTCTCCACGCCCACCCAAGTTCATACAGGTGCAACCTGGTTAATACCGGTTCCAAGGAGGATGCAGTCAGCGGCTGAAAAGGGGAGAGAGTGGGAAAGGAGGGGGCTGCCTGGGTTGCCTTGGCAATACAAAGGAGAATGTCAAGGGGGAGGGATTTATATGCTGATGCTAATTGCATTTGCTAATTACATTCTATTGTGCTGACCCGCCTGCTTTTCCAGTTTCTTTCTGAGTCATTAAAGAGTCGCTAAAGCTTCCCTAAGAAGTGAGTCCCCTCCTCTTCTAATTTTATCCCCTTTCTTAGCTGTGGTGCTCAGGGAGCTACCGTCAGCGTGGTACTGGGAGAGGCTCTCCTGTAAATGAATGTGCAAGGTTTTAGCAATCCTGTATGAAAATGCATCCATGCTGAATCTCGCTCGAATGTGACTTAGCAACTCAACCGCAGGATGGATTTACAACATAGGAAAATTGCCGAGACACCAGAGAACATAAATTTGGAAAAAAAAAAATCCCACAGAGAAATGCAGGGTGCTAACGATCCACCAGCTGAAGAAGAACATTTAAAATATAAAATAAAAAAGTGAGCCATTTCCTCTGGAATCCAATGTTCCTAGAGTTGGAGAGGTGCCTGGACACCAGGCTTTGAAATTTGTTCCCTTCCTCCCCCTGGTGGCCGTTTGGTTTAATTACAAGTTTTTCCATGACTGCATCCTTTAAACACATCCATACTCAATGTGCAAAACGTATTCTCATATTCCTGAATCACTGTCATGAAATGTTATCTTTCAATGCTGTTGCATATAGTTAAAAATACATTAGGAGACTTTAATTCATGCAGTTCTTTGTCCCTAAACCGTGCAATAAATTTAAATATTGCAAAACTAATTTGCTTGAGCTTATTGTTAAGAGTTGGTTGTTCTTAGCAAGGTCTTTGCTTTCTCTGCATTTATCATCCCTACCGACCCCTCTTCATAAGCCAGTATTGTGAGATGACAGTCTTCAACCTGTCTGCAGTTTCCCCTTAGGATTTTTATTTGCTTTGATTGAAATCTTGTTATAACAGGCCATTCCTTCTCTACTAATTTCCCTATGAGGAGGATTTCTACTAATTCCATCTCTTCCATCTAGCACTGAATCTCTTCTGAAGACTCTCCTGGTGCTTCTGTAATGCTCAAGCACTGGCTCACTGCACGACTCAGAGCCTGAGTTGGCTTCTGGAAAGCTATAAAAGGCAGGGCAGGCTGTCTCTAGACTGCACAGAATCTAGCATCCTTTCTTTGGTCGTTATCTATGGCTAATTTACCAAATGGGATTTTGTTTGATTGTTTGTTTCTGTGAAGTTTGTTCTATGTACAGATACTGGTTTTTGTCTTGTTTTTGAGACAGGGTTTCTCTGTGTGACCTGGCTGCTCTGGAACTTACTCTGTAGACCAGAGCTGGCCTTGAACTCATTCACCTGCCTCTGCCTCCTGTGTGGTGGGATTAAAGGCGTGTGCCATCACACCCAGCCTACATGTAAAGATTTTAAAAATATTCCTCTCAAAGAGCAAATGACTCACTCATTCTTAGCTCTTGGCCTCATATTTCTGTTCCCTCCTTCATCTGTGTAGGAAATTTATTGGCATCACCGGAGGTGGTATGTGTGTATGTGTGTGGGGGGTGGTGGGTGGGCACTGTTTGAAATTGTCTAGTCCATGATGGGTTTGCCATACCCTGATCTACACTCCACACCATTACCTCCCCACCTGGAGCCAAACCATACTGACTATTTTGCCTGTGGAGAAGTACAGTGGATGGCAATTGAGGCCAGCTCTTTATGCTTGAGTTCTAGCATTTTCTGTGCTTTTCACTGGTGTGTCTACTTGTTTTCTCACTAAAACAAAATGTAAATGATTGTGGGATTCTCAGTGGTAGTCATATCCAAGAAATGGGGGAGAGATGTTTCTCAGTGATCTATGTGTGTGCTGGGTGGGAAAAGATTCTCCTAAGACTGATATATTGAAACACATCGAACTTTCAGTGATCAGAGGCAAAGACTGGTCTTAATAAAGTAGGAAATAGTCATTAAGTTTGCGGCCCCACTAAAAGCCTCATTCATTCAGGTCTGCATCCTAATAAGAGAGGTGGCCACAAACATATAAAATATAGAGACAGTCGGATTCTTGGAAAAATTTTCAGTCTACTAGAGTAAGATTACTGTAATGTTTATTTAATCCAAGAAAGCTTGGAACCTTCTTATTTTGTAAAAATATGGCTCAGTAGCATGGGTACCCCCCCATGTTCAAAATATTCAATATTTCCAGAACAGTTGTCAGATGTGATGTTGGAGATGAGCAAGGTACCAAAGATGGCAGATGAAGAAGTCTGCCTCACTTAGAGATTGGAGCACTGTTGCAAGAACTCTTCTCAGAGATCCGCTGCTCACAAATGTGGATTAGGCAATGGATGGAGAGAACAGGAACCAGCAAGTATGGAACAGGAGTAACTCCCAAGTATGCTTGTAAATTTCTCCAGAATACTATAGTTCACAGAATTGCAGCCCTATATTAATAACTGGAGGTGAGAACTTCCGCCATGCTAAGTGATTGCTGTTCACGCTATTGTGAATTCTAGGGCAACAGGTATGGCAGAGAAGTAAGTTCTGCATTGGTGGACTTCTCTTCCACAAACCTACATGCATTCCTTTGTCAACAAATACTGATTTCTTTTTCCAGGTTTGGCCATCTATCCACAATAAGCCAATTAAATAGCCAATTTAATAGTAGAAAATAGAAAAGGCAAATTTATCTATTCAATATAATGACAGTGGGGTAGGGGACAAAGAGATCCAGTAACCCCTCAAGTCTGCTTTTGGGGAGGTTCCTGAAGTGACTGAAGTTTAAACAAAAGATGAGGGATATGAACTTCTTGTGCATGTGTGGTCCTGTCCACCACAGCTCTAGTCTGCCATTGCCTGGTCTTTAGTCTCTCACCCTGTACCGTGGTCTGGTAAGTTGTCAGAACCATGGGACATCTCTTCTCTGAGACAAGTTTCCCTTGTCTCAGCATACCTGACTCCCTTATCCAGATGCTCCCTAAATCAACAAACACACACTTTCTTTCCATGGTGTCAGAATTTAGCCACAAAAATCACAAGGTTTAGCAGGTTTGATGGTGGTAATTTGTCATAAAGTCCACCCGTCACAGTAGCTTGGTTGAGGTGAACGCAGATTTTTTTATTTCTGTCTTATTTACTAATTGAGCGCTCATCACACAAACACACATGCATATGTTAGGGAGACTGTGGCAGGGCTCAAAAGGCTTTAGAAGTGACCTGAGAAGAAGTCTGTAGACTTCAGGTCAAAAGCCAGATTGGTGTCAGGAGGAGGAGTTGGCTGCTAGAGACTGTTGGTATCAGGTTTGAGGACTGGCATGTGGAATTCAAGGTATCAAGGGTGAGCCAGGTCCAGAACAGGAAATGGGTCGGGTTCAGGAGCAGACCATTAAACAAGCAGGCAGGCAGGCGGTTGAGTGGGCTGTGTGAACACTGGGGCAGATGCAAATCTGATCCCTGCCCCGTACATCAGGCATCCAATAGTACGTTGGTATGGACTATGCCATCACAGGGTTAGGCTTCTACCATAGATGGGAGGGCAAGCAAGGGAATTACCCCTTTCCTCTGTCTTATGTGTCCAACAAGTTGTCGGGCTTGCTTTCTCTGATAGGATTTTAACGTTCCCCACAGTTTCATGTCTCCCTCAGCAAACTTGTAGACTGGCTCCTTTGCTGTTCCTAGGAGTACGTCTTATTGCGGGTGGTGGCTGGCAGACAGTGCAGTTTCTGAGTCCACCCAGGAGCCAGTCAACCTTTCTTAGAGTGAAATCAACAGCTACTTGGAAAATGGAGTTTCTTGGGGCAAGTTACAGCTGGAAAAACCAGTTTTATACCAAGTAGAGTAACTTAGACTAGGGCATCATCTGTTTTTAAAAGTGAGGTTCCTAAAGAAATTCCCATTTCTTTAGGGTCTATTTTTAAACAGTATGATAGCCAGAGTGAGAGGCATAAATGTCTTTTTAGAATAGTTTTACCTGGCATGGAGCCTTCCCACTCCCATCCCTTAGAAATCTGTTATCTGCAGACATGCTAGGGTATTGCTACTTCCTCAATGCGATAATGTGCCTTTTCCTTCCCAGAAGCCCCTTCTTGGTCCCTTACAGTCTGTGCTCATAGGCTTGCCTACTTACCTGAGTCCTGACTCAGGCGAGCCTAATTTTTCCTTCTGTGGGATATTGACCCAAGCCTGGGGTGACGTCCATGACACTCTGGACCTCCTTCCTCATTCCCTGAGGCTCTGCTCCACACCCACATCTGCAATGCTGCTGTTTGCTAACCTCCATTGGGAAAAGCAGGCCAAAGCAGGCCTCCCCCCCCCACCCCCGCCTCTGGACAGCTGTGGATAGCTTGTCTGTTCTGCTGCTTTTCTGCCAGATGCTAATACAATTCTCATTGACCTTGCAAACCGTCTTATTAATGAGACAAAGAAGCTATTAGAGAGAACCTTGATTTCCCTGGTAACAGGAAGATAAGGGCAGGAATGTAACTGTGGAGATGCTAAAAGAGGCAGTTGTTTGGCTGGTTCAAAAGGCAGAGGAATGCTGGTACTGACCATTGTAGCCAGGTCAGGATGACTCAGACATCAGAGCTTCAGGTTTTTCATAAAATACTGATGTCTTCATGTGAAATTTTTTTTTTCTAATAGATACTCAAACCACTTGCCTCAAATATGCATGCTTTTAAAGTATTATGTGCCAGACATAGTAAAAAAAAAATGAGTAAAACCATATTGTAGCTATAGTATATTCATGAAGGCAGGAAAATCCGAAATTCAAAGACAGAGATACATAGCAAATTTCAGGCAAGCCTGAGATTGTATGGCAGTTTTGTTGTTGTTGTTGTTGTTGTTTTTAATTCCGGATGTAATATGGTGTTATGATGAAATTTTCCTTCTCAAGACCCCACCCCTATAACCATGGAAACTAGAGCAGGCGAATAGAGTGATAGCTAGTGGTAATGAAACAATTGACGCCCCTTGGGACAACCCAGACAGCCTCTCCTAGAATTCCAGCTATTATTTCCTCTCCCAGATACAAGGAATCTTGGGAGATAACCCAATACACAGGAGCAGAAGGTTGATTTTGAAAGGATCTGGATGGTGCAGCTTCCACACGGCGATCATCCAGAATGGAATGGGTTTGTTTCTGCAGTGATAAAGCTGTTGGGGGGGAAGGTTACTTGTGCTCCTGTAACTGTCCCTTAGCTGTGCTATTTAAACAAGCCCAACACACTCATTTGTTTCTCTTTGATGTGGTTTTTATTTGTTCATGTCTCCACAGGGAAAGTAAATGCAACACCTGGCTCTCATAATAAGACCATGTCTGAACAATCAAAAAAAAAAAAAAAAAAAGAAAAATCAAGGAACAGTCAGGGAATGCTGTTTGGGCTGAAGCATGGAAGGAAAACCCCTAACTATTCAAGTCCTCCGGGGAGAAGTAAATGCACCATCCTGAGATGGACAAGAGCAATGGTCAAGTGGACTCTAATGTGACTCAAGAATAGCAAATGAGGGAGTAACACTAGCAAGGGTGAAGGTCTGGAAAAATGTGACATTTAATGTAATTACAGCGAAAGTTCCAGAAAGATTTTATGGGTAAATTAATTTTGTTTCTGTTGATTTTCTTTCTGTCATCAAATATTTCTTCTATGCTGAAAGGGTTGAAGAGGGAGAAAATATCGAATCAGAAATTATTCTGATCCAGATTGGTACATAGAGGAGAATGAAATTGAGTCAAAAATCATAAATCGTCCTGAAGACAGGATAAAATGATTTTTTTTCTACATTTGGAAAATCTGAAAGCTGTGGATGAGTTGAATTGTGATATGAACAGAAAGGCATGATGCAGTCTAACTACTAAACTCATAACGGAGCCATTTTCTGAGACAGGAAAGTATGGAAGGACTAAAAACTCTGCTCTGGGTATGTTAAACATGAGGGGTCTTAGGTATTTGATAAATGTATCATAGCATCAGTTAGTTACAAATCCAGAAATCAAGAAGAAGGGAAGTGTCATGAGGTAGAGGAGATGAAAGATGTAGAACCCAGTAGTCCACTGGCAAAATCTGGCTCATGATGTGTTCAGTACTGTAGAATAGTATTTCCATTTTAAAATTTTTCAAATAGTCATAAGCTTTTATAAGTTGGAAGAGGTTACATTAAAGTAGAATTTGTTTAATGAAAGTTCTGAATTTTCCCATGCTTCTAATCAGTAGAGATAATAATATTTATCAACATAAAAATACAATTGTCACCTCCAAGGGGATAAGGGACAGTTTATTCTAGAACTCATTTGTGTACCAGTGTCAGGCCACCACACGTTCTACATTACAATGGGGTAACACTTGCAGAGCGTTTTTATAGAGGCAAAACAAAGAAGGTCATAGATCAACATTTCAGAATCATTGGGGAAAACATCAGGTTTCAACAGCGTGGGGAAAGCTCCATCGTAGGTCTTGGATTCCATCTAACTGCATTCCTAGCCCCTTTATTGATGGAGACTGGAAGTCTTCTTAAATATCCTGAAAAGGTTTACCCAATGGTCACAAATATGTTGGGCTACATGCAGAGGAGGGCATAATAAATAACTATGAATAAACAACTATGAAGGAACCTAAAGATGGCCCAGAATATTTGAATAATTTGGGTCTGGACTCACAACATGCCAAACTTTCCCTATCACTGCGGTTCTGATCAATCAATATTTCATCCAGTAGAACGATGCTTTTTTAAACTCATGTCTGAACTGCATAAGTGAATGGAGAAAGAGAGAGAGAGAAAAAAAAACTAAAACACAGGTGAACTCTTAATTTACATCAACTCTTCATTATTCCTCCATGCTTCCTGTGAAGCGTTTGTTGATGTTGAGGTAGTGAATCTCCCTATTCACTTTGATTGTTTCAGATTGAAGCAGCGAAGGAGAACTCAAGTGGAAGTGAGAATAGCGGCCAGAGTAGGGTTCAAGCTCTTGACACAGGAGGAGCAGCAGAATCTTCCTAGGATGTAATTTACTACAGGGAGTGACCAAACCATTTTAGAAACGGAACAATGCATGAGAAGCAAACATCAGAGGAATTGATGCCAAGAAGACAGTACCGGAAGAGGAAAAGAGACTGATACTGGAATTTCCTCAGATGGATGCAAGACGGATGCGGCTAAAAGGCCAATGAGTAAATAGGCAACAAATGATCTCCGACATCTGGGTCAGAGTGTGGAGTCCTGCTGCAGGAAGACTTTGATCATGATCATCAGACTCAATGCAAAGGCCATGTTATTGTCACAGGAAATAGTAATAAGAAAACTGGTGAAGGGATAGAGCAAAATGAATGCCCCTGCTTTCTGCCATGATGAGGAAACTGGCAGTCTATGTGGTAAACTCCTCTGAGGACAAGAGTGGCTATAGCACCAAAGGTGATGTAGTTAGTACATACACCGCAAATGTGTCTCCACACTTCTCCTTTCTGAACGTCATGGCTGGTCTCATTCAGAGAACTTCGCTGTTTCCACAGTGCTCACTCCATAAAATATGTTCATCAGCAGGCTGCCTGAGGCTTCAAACTTCAATTATTCTTTAGAACTAGAATAGCCTCTCTAAAACAAACTATAAGTATTCCTCCTTGACATCTCATACACTTTCCGCACCTGAGGGTCATTATTCTACTTTAAGTTGTCAGTGGAACAAAAGAGAGCACAAATGTCAAGTCATATTTCTAGGTGATTAAACAGCAGGTACTCGCTGCCTTTAGGAAAGTATGTTTAGTGTTCACAAGTGTTTATCATGTAAAGGAGCGGTAAAAGGTCATGTTGAAATGTAAACCATAAAGAAGAAATTTAAACACTTAAAGGTAATAAGTCAGCTCAGATTCGAAACTCCCCTAATGGGGTCCTTCTCCATGTCAAAAGTCTGAAATTTTCCTTTTCCTTTGAACCTACACAGGCCAGTAAGATAAGGTGGAGATGGTACTGTCAATTTTGTGCATATAGGACCAGCTCTACTTCACATATATCAATTGATGAAAGCTATCCAGCAAGACTTTGGTGGAAGAAAAAAGAATAAGTTATATGAAACATGGCATACTTATTGTCTTGTATATCAATATATTATAACAATATGATTATCTAGCAACTATTTGCATAATTTCTTACAGTTTAAAAGTTAGTTCTCAGCATATGTTGGAAGAGATGTGGAGAATGGGGAACAGTCCTCCATTGCTGATGGGAATGCAAACTTGTACAGCCACTCTGGAAATCAATATGGTGGTATCTCAGAAAATTGGGAATCAACCTACCTCAATAGAACTCCTAGGCATAAACACAAAAGATATTCAATCATACCACAAGGACATTTGCTCAATTATGTTCATAACAGCATTATTCATAACAGCCAGAACCTGGAAACAACCTAGATGTCCTTCAACCAAAGAATGGATAAAGAAAGTGTAGTACATTTACATATTGGAGTATCACACAGCAGTAAAAAACAATGTCATCATGAAATTTGTAGGCAAATGGATAGAACTAGAAAAAATCATACTGAGTGAGATAACCCAGACCCAGAAAGACAAACATGGTATGTACTCACTCATAAGTGAATATTAGATGCAAAGCAAAGGACAACCAGGCTACAATCCACAACCCTAGAGAAGTTAGCTAAAGAGGAGGACCCTAAGAGGGACACATATGGAAAGTGAAAGGGTCAAGATCTCTTGGGTAAACTGGGAGGGGGAATAGAGGGGAGGAAATGGGAGGTGGGAATGTGAGGGCTCTAGATGGCCGAGTTGGGGGAGAGACTGGTAGAGAGAGCAATGAAAGAGATAACTTGACAGAGTGTACCATTAAGGGGATAGGGAGAAATCTGCAGCTAGGGAAAACCCCAGGAACTCACAAGACTGTCCCCAGCTAAGACTCATAGCAATGGCAGAGAGGGTGCTTGAACTAGCCTTGGCCTGCACTGAGATTGGTGTCTACCCTAATTGTCATCAAAGAACCTACCTACATCCAGTGACTAATGGAAGCAGATGCAGAGACCCACAGCCAAGCACTTGACCAAGATCTTGGAGTTCAGGTGAAGAGAGGGAGGAAGGGTGATCAGAATCATGATGGGAAAAACCACAGAGACAGCTGACCTAAGCTAGTGGGAGCTCATGGACTCTGGACTGACAGCTGGGAAGCCTGCATGGGACCACACTAGGCCCGCTGAATGTGGGTGAAAGTTGCGTGGCTTGATATGCTTGTAGGTGCCCTGGCAGTGGGACCAGGACTTATCCCGGGTACATGAACTGGCTCTTTAGAGCCCATTCCCTAAGGTGCAGTGCCTTACTCAGCCTTGATGTAGCACGGAGGGGTTGGGTCCAGCCCCATCTTGGTGTGCCAGCCTGTGTTGATTACCCAAGGGAGGTTGGCTTACCCATAGGGGTGGGATGAGGGGAGGGGAGGGGGAGCAAAAGAAGGAGAGGAAGGGGAACAGGGGTTGGTATGTAAAAGGAAAGACATTTTTTTTAATTAAGAAAAAACACTTAGTCCTTAAAATTAATCCGTGGCATGCAAGTATCACCCCCGAATTATAAAGGACATGACTGAGGCTCAGAAGACAATGGAAATGCCAAGGTTACCATGTACTGTGCCAGGAACAACACTGATCTAAATTCCTGCCAGCTGCCTTCCAGAAAAAAGAGATGATCTTCTCATCTCAGCGTCCCCCACACCGTGACACTGTCCACATGAGCGGCAACACATCCAATCCCAGCTCTTGCCTAGTGTCTGTCTCTATGTGTTACAGGCCAGGATTTCTTAGAAACAATCCCATGAGCAACTGCAAAAGCCCCACAGGTGAATCGTTTTCACAATAACCAGAAGGCCAGCAAAGGACAGTTTATTTTTTGGGTTAAAGGACTTCAAAGGCACCAGAAATATGATTTAAACCAACTTAAATATGCGAATGGGAGTGATGATGGCCCAGTGTGTAAAAATATGTGTATTGTCACATATTTCTCTGTACTCACTACATTTTTCAAGAGCAGACAAAATATTTTCCCTGTGTATTTACTTAACTTCGGCACTGGGTGCTTTTAAAACTTCTCCTTGGGTATTTATTAAGCTTCTTCTGAGAGTTGAACAACATAAAATCTTGCAAAATCAGTTCCCTAGGCCGCCTTTCCCATGGTAAATAACAGTGTTAATGGAGCCATGGCCTAGAGGAATTATCATTACTGAATGATGACCCCTTGCACAGTTTTCTCCCAGTTTCTCACTAAGCCCTCTGATAACCAGTACAGCTACACTAAGGCCTACTATAACACAGACCTTTCAATCATGACTTTCTCTGGTTTCTAGGAAGAAGGGCACCAAGAGAAAATCATGCCCATGTCTCTGTATATGTTTCTAAAGACTACCCATGAAGCCTTCCCATTTCTCCTTGAAAACAATGTTCCATCTGGATTCACTTCCATAAAACTGTTTCAAGGAGAGGCAGAATTCACAAATTAGCATGGATGATTTATTTTGTTGTTTTATTTGCTTTTAAAGCATTTCATGCATGACGGGAAATATAGGTATCATTTCTTCAGAGCACCAAAAGGAAACCTTATCTCTCCTTGGCATGAAGTGCTGTGCAGTTGAGGGGTCTGGTGATGGGAGCAGGAGAGATTTAGTGTTGTTATGTCCTCTAAAAATATTCTGTTTGAACAGACTGTCATCCTTTGTTCTGAGGACACAGAGGCCATGGCTATTTGATGAATACTTTCGGCTAACTATACTAATACATTTTAGACTTTAGATCTCCCTGTGTTAAATAGTAGTATCTCTGCTTATATGATGCCCTCTGAAATATTATTATACTATTTTTTTCACTCTATAACTAAAAAAATACAATGCCTTAAAAATATTTCCTTCTTCTTTAGAGGTTTTCTTAACTTACCCTTTTCTCATCTGAACATGCATGCACTCTCTCACACACACACACACTCACACACACACACACACACACACACACACACACACACACACACACACCCATATATACACATGTATACAATCCTCGGTAGGAACTCCGATTGTTGCAAAATATTATTTGATTATGCTCTGAACCCTGAGATTGTGTCATTTACTGGAAAAATCTGTTTCCAATTGTGTGGCTCAGTTCTATAGCCTTGTAAACTGGATTAAAGTCAAGCCCTGGTCAAGAGGTGGGGTGAGCACTTGACAGGAAGTGAACACAGGATAATTGAGGAAAAACCAGAGAGAGTAAGGGGGGGTCAGGAGGATGGCTAGAGAGACAAACAGGAAGTAGAAGGGAGGGACATTGAGTCATGGGAGATTCTTTTGAGATGGGATAGGAGAAGGAGGCTTCAGGGACTTTGGCTGAGGAGGAAGGTTAGCTGGGTGCTTTGTCTGCGTCTCTGAGCTAGCAGGCTTTGACCCCAGCATCTGACTCCAGAGGTATTTTAGTTAGGGTTTCTATTGCTGGGAAGAGCAGTCTTTTTTATTTTAAATAATTTTATCCATTTTACATCCTGGCCTCAGTTTCCCCTCCTCTCCTCCCAGTCCCTTCCCCATCCCTGCTTTGTTCCCACCCCCAACCCACTCTTCCTCCATTTCCATTTAGGAACAGCAGGTCTCCCATTAGAATCAACAAAACATGGCCTATCTTGGTAAGACAAAGCACCTTTCCATGAAATTAAGGCTGGACAAGGTGACAAAGTCTGAGGAGTAGGGTCCCAAAAGCCTGTAAAAATGTCAGAGACAGCCCCTATACCCACTGTTAGGAGTCCCACAAGAGGACCACACTACACAACTGTAACATATGCAGAGGGTCTAGGGCAGTCCCATTCAGGCCCCTGGTTGTTTGTCACAAGAAATGATCAGTTCAGGCTGGGGACTGGGTTTCTTCCTTGTAGATTCCTGGGATATTCTCTTGCACCAGGCTTTTACCTGACCCCTAAATGCCCACCTTTCCTGTATTCTCTTTCAGTATTCTCCCCTTCCATCACAACCTGATGGCTCATGTTCTCATCCCCACCTACCCTTAGTCTACTCACAAAACCTCTTCTATTTTCCTTTCAGAAGGAGAACTGAGTGTCTCCCCATGAACTCTCCTTGTTATATAGCTTCTCTGAGACAGTGGATTGTAGCATTGTTGTCTTTGATTTCACAGCTAATGTGCACTTATGAGTCAATATGTACTGTGTTTGTCTTTCTCAGTCTAGGTTACCTCACTCAGGATGATTTTTTTTCTAGTTCCATCCATTTGCCTTCAGATTTCCCCAAGTCTGTAATGAAATCTGTGCACCCCAATAAAGTTTATTTGAGGATCAGAGGAAAATGCCAGCCACTATAGTAAACATAGAGGTCAGGCAATGGTAGCACATGCCTTTAATCCTATCACTCAGAAGGCAGAGATCCAGGATCTCTTCCAGTTCAAGGCCACACTGGGAACAGAGCCAGGAATGGTGGTACATACCTTTGATCCCAGCATTAACCATAAAGACAGACAGGAAGTGACAGAGCTGGGTAGGAAGAGGAAGTGATTTATCTGGGCAGAGAGAGGAAATGAGAAAGAAGAACAGAAGGAAGAACAGAAAGGCATATAGGCATGGGTATACAGGAAATTGGTCTCTTTGGCTGAGGTTCTCCAAGTAGTGAGAGCGTGTCTGGCTTCTTTCTGCTTTTCTGATCTCTTGGTTTTAACCCCAATATCAGGCTCTGGGTTTTTTATTAATAAGACCATTTAGCACTTCGTCTTACAGATGTTCTTGTTTTTAACATTTGAGTAATACTCCATTGTGTAAATGTACCACATTTTCTTTATCCATTCTTCAGTTGAGGAACATCTAGTTTTCTTCTAAGTTCTGGTTATTACAAATAAAGCTGCTATGAACATAGTTGACAAGTGTCCTTGTGGGATGATTAAGCATTCTTTGGATATATAAACCATGGCAACTTTTATAAAGTAAACATTTAGTTGGGGTGACTCACAGTTTCATAGGTTCAGTCCATTATCATCATGGTGGGGAGCATGGTGGCATGCAGGCAGACATGGTGCTGGAGGAGTAGCTGAGATTCCTACATCTTGCAGGTAACAGGCAGTCGACAGACACACTGGGTGCCTATCCTGAGCATAAGAACCCCGAAAGTTCACTCCGATGGTGACACACTTCCTGCAACAAGGCCATACCCACTTCAACAAAGCCACACTTCCTAATGGCGCCACTCTCTATGAAATGATGGGGCCCAATTACATTCAAACTACCACATGAGACTTTATTTAAAAAAAATCAAATGATTGAGATTTTCTTAAAAACAACATAAAATATTTTACCACCCCTTGACTCTCAAACTGCTTACCTATCTGTTATTAGTATCTTTTCCACTCTTTCAGTTTCTAATATTCATAAAACCTCAAAACTCTAGATTTGTTGTTCAGTATTTCACTAGGCATATTTTATTCCCATGCACTAAATATGTGAAAGATTCATACCAAATTCCTTTTCTTTGGAAATTAAATCAGTCATTTTAAATTCCTCTGTTTCAAGATAATGCAAAAACAACATATTACCAAAGATAGTATAAAAGTTTTCAAACAAAATTTTTTTAAAGATTTATTTATTTACTATGTGTACAGTGAGTATTCTGCTTTCACCAGAAGAGGGCATCAGATCTCATTATAGATGGTTGTGAGCCACCATGTGGTTGGTGGGAATTGAACTCAGGACCTCTGGAAGAGCAGCCATTGCTCTTAATCTCTGAACCATCTCTCCAGCCCCACACCAAGTTTCTTATTCTTTTTCTGGTGTAATTGGCAAATGCCTTCCACGCTCAAATTACTGAAGATTCATCAATCTAATACTTCAGTGTCCAAATCATATGGGCCAAACTATTGTTCAGCTCCATAAACGAAACACTATTGAGACAAACTGTGATCTATGCTCAAAGTGCCCAAGTTTACATGAGTTGATAGAATCTCTCTCTCTCTCTCTCTCTCTCTCTCTCTCTCTCTCTCTCTCTCTCTCTCTCTCTCTCTCCCTCTCTCCCCCCTCTCTTTTAATTGAAAGTAGATTTTTTCATACAATATGTTCTGATTATATCCTCCCCTCCCCCAACACTTCCCAGATCTTCCCTACTTCCCCATCCACACAAATCCATATCCTTTCTTGCTCTCATTATAAAACAAACAGGTATCTAAAAATAATAAAATGAAAGAAGATTAAAATGAAAACAAACAAACCTGAATAGGGCAAAACTGACAGATCTTATTTTCAATTAAGCCTTCACATACTGGAGATATCAATTTAGATTTAATGGATTTTGAAGGGCAACCAGACTGTAAAGACAACAAAATAGATAAAAAAGTTGAGCAGAGAAAGCAAGGAAAGGAGCTTGCATGCCTCTTAGAATGCTTGGCCTACATTAACATTTTTTCTTGGACCATTTTTATCCTAAGGAGTGATGAAGATGAATAACAACTGGGAGGTGATACTAAGGTCTGCCATCTGTTAAGTTATGGATACTGAAAGTGCTCAGGTTTTGACCTAATTAAAGTCAAAAATTAACATCTTAGCTTATGAAGAAACATAGAGCCTTACACAAAAATATAGTCAATTTTCCTACACATTTTTTTTTCCTAGCAGGCGAATGTTTGTTTCCTTTAGGAGTCAAACAGACAGGCACGCATGAATTGCACCTAGATGCAGATGTTCCAAATTTCATGGAACAACTTATTCTTCTATTTTTGTTTCAGTTAATGAGCTTTCTAAAAGGAAATAACTGCAGTGATTTAAAAGAAATTGAGTAAAATGTCTTTTCTGAATCAAATTAACCATAATCTATTAGACTTGGAATATGTTCATAATAGTATTAATAATAGCTCATCTGTATTAAAATTCAGTGGGCAATATTTGCCTGTCCTTTCTAAAAAGTTTTTTACTGTTCCCTTCTCACAATTAATGTGATCAAGGTGTGTCAAGAGGGAGAGGCGAATGCTCTGCTTTAGACATCACAGCTCTTGGTGCTTGGCTCTGCTTGAGCTAACTCCGTTCTGTGACTTCTTATAAATTATTAAACAGCTACTTTTTTACATTTCTTCATGTTTTAGAAAGCATTAGTACACCTTACCCCCACTGAAAACTTTTGTAGATGAGCAAATTAATAAAAGCAGCAATGCAAAACATGCTTATTATATAAAGCTGCAGAGGCCAAGCCATGGCCGTGTGTGTGTGTGTGTGTGTGTGTGTGTGTGTGTGTGTGTGTGTGTGTGTGTGTGTGTAGTACAGATATACAGATCTTCAAGTATGAAGATGAGTAGTTGATCATATGTGAATTATCAGTATCTGGATAGATATACAATTCAAAGAAAAGTTTACTGTTATGACTGTGGAAAGAGGAAGTTGAAACAGACTGATGGATTTTGGTCACCTTGTAGCATCCATCATTGCAAGAATAAAATAAGTCTAGGAATGTTGCTCTTATGATAAGCATAGAAGGATACAGGGTGAGAAAGATATGCTATTAAGGTTAATTCTCAAAGGAAAATGGCCATCATGACAGCTACTAGAAATGAATAGCCTTTTGGATTGTTTTGAGGGGCAAGATTTTTTCCCTCACAATTAATAAGACTAACACTATGATAATGATGATAATGTTTGTTCTTTAGTTATAGTTTTTGTGGCTTTCCAACACCAGCTAATGGTGTCAACTAAGCAATTGCAGCAGATTTCTTCTCTCAATTGAACAATTAATCTCATGTTAAATCTCTAATTAGGGTTTTTTTGTTTGTTTGTTTTGTTTTTTTGGCTTTCCGAGACAGGGTTTCTCTGTGTAGTTTTGATGCTTGTCCTGGTACTCACTCTAGCCCAGGCTGGCCTCGAACTCACAGAGATCCGCTTGCCTCTGCCTTCTGAGTGCTGGGATTAATAGCCTGCGCCACCACCACCCAGCTCTAATTATGTTTTATTCTTTTTGTCTGAACTGGCTTAAAGTTTGCCAACTGATAAAATGCTTTTAAAAATATTATAATTTAAATTATAGTTTCATATGCCATTCAATTTTTATCAAGAAAATTTCATATCTATCTATCTGTCTGTCTATCCGTCTATAATCTTTCATTTAGCTATGGTCTATCTAACTAATGTATTTTGCTCATGTTAGAGATGCTTGAAATAGCAGTGAAATGATAATCTGATCATTAATGGTATTTGTGTACAAGATATTACATGATCTACTTTTCTCTTTTTATTTATGAATTTTTAAATATTATATTTATATTAAGATATTTATATTTTAAATATTATAAGCACTGAATCTTTTAAGAATAATCATTCTCAAAGTATTATTGAGTCTCTGAATATACTTCTCACACTATTGTCAAAATATAACATGTATTTTATTTATCCCCTCCCCAAAGCTTAGGGATCCTTGCAGAAGCTGAGGTGGAAAAAGCACAAGAGCCCGGAGCAGTGGATGAGTTAAGGAAAGAAACTTATTCCAGGCAGAACTTATCAGTTGAACATGGGGAAGGAAGTTGGCCACAAAGTTCCCCTGTAGCTGAGAATCCTTCTACAACTGATCATTGCTGGAAGAGGGAGAATCAATTTTCTATAAGAGTGGAGCTTCTGGTAAGTCAACCACACTTCAGAGGAAAAACACACAGCTAGGAATACATAGGCAATACACATTTGACTTGATGGGTAGGTAGAAGAGAGGACACGGGTTTGGTGGGTAGGAAATCGAGTTGGATTTGGTAGGAGTTAGAATGAGGGTTGAATACAGTCAAAACACCATCTATGAAATTATCAAAGCTATCCATTTTTTTAAAGAGAAACTAATACACACACATTTATCCATGTAAATATATTAACTGGAGTCAATTGGATAAAAACCATATCAAATGTTTAAATGTTTCAAGAAAACCTGGGCAATTATTCAACTATTTATGATACATTTACTTGCTTATTTTTTATTTATTTTGTCGTTTTAATTATATATATGTGTGTACATATGCAAGTGTAGGTGTTCACCTTTCTGGAAGGGAAAGTCAGATCCCTTGGAGTTGGAATTATATTAAGCTGTGTGTTATATGGGAACCAAACTTGAGTCCTTTGGAAGAGTAGTACATGCACTTAACTGATGAGTCATTTCTCTAACCCCTTTATCTGTTTTTTTTGTTATTATTATCAAATAAATAACAAGCTTTTGCACAAAATATTATTCCTCCTTTACCTTCAAGCTTGTAATATGTGAAAATGATGTTAAATATGTACAGTCACTGTTGCATGATCTGAAAACATCTACTTTCTATTTCAGACAAAGCATTATGATCTTGCCCTGATTCTTGCCTACATCCAAAACATGAGAAAAATATAATAAAACTATAATTATTTCCTTGTCTAAATTCACAACTCTTAGAAATAGCATTCTAAGAGCAAAACTGAGGCACGTGAGTCTCAATATCTGGTTTAGAATGACAGAGGCCCAGGGCTGAGGGCGACTAATCCTGTGCGGATCATGGGGAGGTGGACTTGGAGGGGCCAATGGAGACAGTGGCATCCACCAGCAGGTAGTGAGAACCATAGGAGGTGATGCCGGAAAGAAACCCAGGAAAATGAAGACTGAACAGCAAGGAAGTTTAGCAGCTGCTGATTAATTGATGTTCCATCTCAATTAAATGCACAAGTGATCATTTGAAGCCCAAAGCTGAACTTAAGAGGTATTTAATGAGCCAATTAGTCAGGTGATTTTTATTGCATACATCAGATGTCATAGCTATTTCAGAACAGTTTCAAATTAAACCAATTCAGATGAGAACAGATGGACATTTATAGATTGTTAGGTCTAACTGGATCATAGCATATCTCTGAGATACTCAATTTATATTACTAAGTAATTAAATATATAATCCAAGCACATGAAGAAATAACTCCAGGCCTTCATAAAAAAGTACAAACATGCTCCCATCACACACAGTACTTCCCCACAAAGGCTAGTTATATTAGTCATTTATATATGCACCAGGGGTTTTTATATGTGGGATTGGAGCTCAATTGGTAATTCATTTGCTGCTTAAGCATGCAAAATCAGGTCTGATGCTAAATGCTTCTCGTCCTAGAGATGAGAAGGCAGAGACAGGAGGATCCAGGCCGCTATCTGGTCATCCAGCCTAACCTACTCAGTGACCCCCAGGCCAGTAGTTGGTAACAGATACTGTCTTCAACATGGGAGGCTCCTGAGGAATGATACATAAGCTTGTACTCTGGTCTCCATATACATATGTGCACACACACTTGCAAAAGAATTTTATATGCAAAATTACTTTATATGAAGGCTGTTTGTAATTTTAGATTTTACTTCATACTTAATAGATCATATAGATAGAACTAATCGCATTTTATAATATATTGTGCTGTGGGATGGTCTGTATGTCAAATTGCTCTGATTGGTCAATAAATAAAACACTGATTGGCCAGTGGTCAGGCAGGAAGTAGGTGGGACAAGGAGAGAGGAGAATGCTGGGAAGCAGAAGGCTGAAGCAGAGAGACACTGCCAGCAGCCGCCATGACCAGCAGCATGTGAAGACACCAGTAAGCCACCAGCCACGTGGCAAGGTATAGATTTATGGAAATGGATTAATTTAAGCTATAAGAACAGTTAGCAAGAAGCCTGCCATGGCCATACAGTTTGTAAGCAATATAAGTCTCTGTGTTTACTTGGTTGGGTCTGAGCGGCTGTGGGACTGGCGGGTGACAAAGATTTGTCCTGACTGTGGGCAAGGCTGGAAAACTCAAGCTACAATATTGTATAGTAACTTATTGATAAACCTACAGATCTGTGAATATAAATAGTAGATAAAAAGTTTATTCAACCAATAAACATATAGGTATTTAGGTTGTATTTGGGGTTTTCTTTCCAAATAAAGAGGGAATATGCATATCCTTACATTTGAAAGATGCCTGTAAGGCTTTTGGGATATTTTGAGTACTATAATTTTACAAATATAAGCTAAAATACTATTTCTAATATGTATAGTTCTAAAAATGTATTCTCCCATTGTCAAATTCTGTACAAAATGTCTGCCTTCTTACATCTTGTTACCACGTATACTATGAAACTTCATGCTTTAGCCAAATTGATAAAAGGAACATAACATTACATAGATTTATTCACATTTATTTGAGTAAAGTTAAGCACCCTCTCGATATTTCAAGATACTATCTGCCCAGTGAAATACGGGAGTTGAAGGTCACCCTCAGCTATATAGAGAGTTGGAGAGATGAAATAATCCAGGTGAATACAACTGACCTAATTCTTCAGGAGATTTCTACGATAGACACAGAAACACATTCTCTACAAAGCTGCTTCTGTAGAATGCCTGAGGTATCTGGATGGCAAGATTAGAACTAATCTTTTTGTATGAACTATATCCTTTCTGTCTATAAAACCTTTAACCACACTCCGACACTTCCCACCATCATTCTCCAGCTCACTTTATCCAGCACTCCAGCTCTTCTTCTCACCATTCTCCAGCTCACTTTATCCACACTCCGGCTCTTCTCACCATCATTCTCCAGCTCACTTTATCCACACTCCAGCTCTTCTCACCGGTCTTCAGCTCCACTTTATTCACACTCCAGCTCTTCTTCTCCCCAGTCTCCAGCTCCACTTTAGTCCCAAACTCTTTCAACTCCTCCCTGGGCATTGGAATGTGTCCTCTGAATAGATTGTGCTTACTTACTTCCTTTGAACCTGGATTCTATTCTTAGTACCCATGCAGAAGAATTATACTGAAATACAGAGGTCAAGCGCCGAGTCTTCACAGGGCAAAGACCCCCTCTGAACAGGACCTCTAACTTCATCTGATGCTTTGCTACTATGGCTCAGCCACATCAATCTTCTCTTTGCCATATAGTTAACTTGCAAATCAACACAAAAATCAGACATTTGATTAAATTCATCTTCTCAGACAGCAGGGCTAAGTTTGAAGTGGCAAAGAGTGAGCATTTGTTGTGATATTTTGTTTGTGTTGTGACAAATAAAACTTGTCTGAAGATCAGAGAGTAGAGTAGCCACTAAATAATCACAGAGGTCTGGAGGGCTGTACAGACAGGAGACAGGAAGTGATAAGGTAGGGCGGAAATGAGAGCTAAACCTTTTTCAGTCGGAGAAGTCGGAGAGGTAAGAGGTGACTGTGGCTGCTCCTTTATTTCTCTGGTATTTCAGCTTTTACCCTGATATCTGACTCTGGGTTTTTATTATTAAGACTAATTAGGATCATGCATCAAGCATTGAGCTGCTGCTTTCTAATGGAGTGCTTTACTTTTGACACTTGGTATAGAAAATTAGTAGCATGAAACAATGCAAAGCCAAACTATGGTGATTTTCTGTTAGAAATGCCAATTGCATCTGATTCTTAATAATATACATTCATATAGACAGTAAATAAGTACAGACTTGCCTTTTTTTGTCTGGTGTATCTTTCTCTCCAAGGCACTTGATCTGTAGTGTGAGTTTGGGAAATTCTAATACAGGAAGCATAAATACTTAGTCTAAGAAAGAACCATTCACAGAGGACTCTAGTAGACATTATATATATATATATATATATATATATATATATATATTATACATATAATCAATGTGTCTGTTCCAAAGCTTTTCAAAAGTATCTATAAGTGATTAAAATTATTTTCTTGGACAACCTATTCAGTTGTCCAAGGTAAAAACACCCCAACTGGCCTCCTTGCTGGCAGGCAACTGATAGGAGAGGAAAGACAATGACTTTCACAAAAGCTGTCGGTAGCTTTGATTTTTCTTCATCCTGATATATTTTAGAGATATTGTATCTTTATGTTGCGTTGTTGTATGCAAGAAGTCAATAGATTGACATATCTTTTATACAAGTGTAAGAATTATTCAAAAGTAAGCTATACAGAGCTAAGGGTGTTGGTGCATGGCTCAACTCTCAGCAGTTGTGTTGTGGAGGCAGAAGGATGACACACTGAAGGTCAGACTTATCCACACAGAAGGTCAAGTCCAATCTGAGTTACATGAGAACTTATCTCAAAAAAGAACAATCTGATTCACACACACACACACACACACACACACACACACACACACACACACACATATATATATATACATACAATCTGATACATATATATGCATGTGTATATGCATGCGTGCGTGTAAGGCTAATCTTAAAAGGTCTTATTAATAAAAATCCCAGAGCCAGATATTAGGGTGAAAACTGAGAGATCAGAGAAACAGAAAGAAGTCAGCCATGTTCTTACTGCTAGGAAATCCTCAGCCAAAGAGAGAGCTGCTTCCTGTGTATTCATACCTATATCTTTTCTGTGCCCTGCCATCTCACTTCCTCTCTCCACTCAGCTACATCATTTCCTCTTTCTGCCCAGTTCTATCACTTCCTGTCTGTCTGTACAGACCTCCAAATCTCTATGGTTAACTAGTGCTGGGAATTAAAGGCGTGTGCCACCACACCTGGCTCTGTTCCCAGTGTGGCCTTGAACTCATAGGATACAGATGAAGCTCTGCCTTCTGAATGCTAGGATTAAAGGCATGTGCTGCCATTGCCTGGCCTCTATGTCTAATCAAGTAGCTGGCTCTGTCCTCTAATCGACAGATAAGCTTTATTGGGGTACACAAATAAAATATTTTGTCTAAGATAAAGTTATAAAGTTATAACTAATATAAGAAAAACTACATACAATAAGTATAACTATATACAATATATAAGGCAATAAATACATCAATAATGTCTAGTCCATTTGCATTTGATAAATTCAGAGAAAATACTCCATTATCTATCTTATTTTGGTGAGTCCAAAATTTACCTAATTCACTTTCTATCCTAACTTGTTTTACCAACTGAACACTACCTTTTGGTGTCTTTCAAACTTTCACACTTTACACCTCTTAGTGAGTTTCTTTTCTGAATTTCTTAACAAGTAAAACTATAACTATCTAGTCTTCAACTCCCTCAGAGACCCGAGAAGGAAATAATATTAACTGAGTAAGCAGGAAGTGCAAACAAGAGACTTCCAAAAACTGTGAGCCAGCTTCCTGGACAGTCACCTGAGGTCCTCTGCAATGTTGGGACATCCATTCTTTGGCCTACAGCATATCTGACCGACTCATCTGTGAAGCAGGGTTTTCTTTAGAGCCTTCCTACCTTGTCTTGGCAAGGATCAGCAGTCCTTACTTTTGTGTCCTGCTTGTCCATTTTGGACAGCATACTGTCAACAGTTGATGCAAGGGCATTTTCTTGCCCAGTGGCTAACTTTTACTACAATGAAAGTAAACTCCATAAGAAGTTTCTTCAATGCCCATCATCTTCTCTGAAGTAGATTTGTGCTGCCAGGAGCAGACATGTCTCATTATCATAAAAAACATGTTATTGAAACATCTTCAATGCCATATTCTTCAGATCTCTGAAGTGTTTGAAGATGACCTATTTAAAAGATATCTCTGTTTGACCTTGAAAACATACATAATATGACTACAAGTTCAATTGTAATGACTAATTACTAACTTACATTTCTTTTTATCATAATTATTTGGTAATAATAATTTTCAAGGATTAGCAATTTGCATTACATTGTTAAATGAACTGTATATGTACAATACCTTAAACAAGATTAGAAATATATATACAATATTTTCTAACAAAATCAATCTCAAATTTGTATCAATATGCATAATTTGTGTACAATATACAAAAATCCAATCAAATATAAAATATTTAAAACTAGTAATTGCTTTCTAAAAGTAGATTCAATAATCTACCTTTTTATCTTATCATATCTATATAAATCAATCTCAAATTTGTAACAATATACATAAATTGTATACAATATACAAAAATCCAATCCAATATAAAATATTTAAAACTAGTAATTGCCTTTTAAAAATAGATTCAATAATTTACCTTTTTATCTGATCGTGTATGAGTGTGTTCTTTATTTTTATAATAGTGGAGAACTTGTACTAACTTTATCTTTATACACACACATATATACATATATATATATTTTAATATAGTTATTTTATATATATATAGTTATTAATTAAAGTTATTTTTACACATATATACATTGATCATATCCATTCCCAGTACTCCCCTGCTTTATGCCCCCAGACTCCTTCCAACATGCCCTTCCTACCATCCTTCTACCTTCCCCCTTCACATCTACACTTCTTTTTAAAATTTAATGAATCCATTGAGTCCATTTAGTGTGGTGATATTTTGTGTACCTCAATAAAGCTTACCTGGGCATCAGAGGACAGAGCCAGCCACTAAATTAGACATAGAGGTCAGGCAGTGGTGGCACAAACCTTTAATCCTATCACTCAGGAGGCAGTGATCTGTCTAGATCTCTTTGAGTTCAAGACCACACTGGGCTACATGAGAGAAAAAGAACCAGGCAGTGGTGACACACGCCTTTAACCCCAGGAAGTAATATGGCAGGACACAGAAAGGAATATAAGGCACGAGGAAACAGGAACTTTCTCTCTTGAGCCTGAGGATTTCATAGAGATAAGCTAGTGGCTGGCTGTTCCACTTCTCTGATCTTTCAACTTTCACCCCAATATCTGGCTCTGGGTTTTTTACTATAAGACTGTTTAAGACTCATCTTATAACTTAGAGTTGCCAAAATTATTTAAATGAGCTCTTTGTGCATTTTTAAACAAATTTTACTGTATTTTAATCATGCTCAGTCCCAACTCCTTTAAGATTCTCCCTCCTCTACTCATCCAATTCTGTGTCCTCTTCCTTGAAAGAAAAATTCATACTCATAAAGCACAATTTGTGCTGCCCATATGTCTATGGCCTTATACCAGAGTACGGTCTACTTACCATCCTTTCTTAGGGACACACTCCTAAAGATAACTAAACCTCCCTGTCCCCTAAGCTATTAATTGGCAATAGCTCCTTAGTTAGGGATAGGACTACCTACCTATTTCCCCTCTTCACAAGAATTTTGTCTGGCTTAAGTTATCACAGGTCTTGTTCATGTGGTCACAACCACTGAGAGATCATGCATGCAGCTGCCCTGCTGTGTCCAGAAGACACCTTTTCCATGCAGTAATCCATTCTTCTGGCTCCTATAGTCTTTCTTCCTGATCTTGTACAATGATACCTTGGGATAAGGAGTTGTAGGAAAAATGTCCACGTTAGGGGTGATTTTTTTACAGTCCCTTACCCTCTGCACCTGGGCCAGTCGTGGGTCTCTGTGTTAATCACTGTCTACTGCAAAAAAAAAAAAATGATTTTCTGATGAGGGTTGAGAGGAGCACTGATCTCTGGGTATAATGACAAGTCATTAGGAGTATCCATTCAGCAGAATGTTAGCAGTAGATTCTTCTCCAGTGCCTATGACCTATCTGCCACAGGTTCTACATTCTGAAAATGGTATAAGGTATAGGCTTTAAGTTGTGGAGTGGTCTCAATTTCAATCAGGAAGTAGTTGGGTACTCACATGATGTTTATGCCACCGTTGTACCAATGGGTACAAATTTGGGTAAGACCAAAGGTCACTTTTCTCCTCTGGTAGTGTGTAAAGAACCTTCTAGCACTATGAGAGCTGGTCAGTGGGGATGAGGCTCTCATGTGTGTACCAGTTATTCTTCTATATTCCATGGGTCAAATACCTAGTACCTTCATTAATAATCTAAAGTTCATGCTGAAAGCTGCAGGAAAACGTAATGGAATTCAGCCACTATCACAAAAGCTACTACTTGGAAAAGTCAAGGACTTCTCCAAAGGTCAAGCAATGGCTTAAGAAGTCTTGGTGATATTTTAGCATATATATATATGTATATATATATATATATATGTATATATACATACAAACAAAAATAGTTACCCTAAAAAGGGGTAGCAAAGTATATATATGTATGCGTGTGTGTGTGTGTGTGTGTGTGTGTGTGTGTGTGTGTACACACACATGCATACTAATATATATATTAGCTGGTTCCTACAGTGATTTTCTTTTAATGTTATGTGTGCTTCCAAGAACTCCTAACAGTGTATTTATCTAAAATATCTCTCAAGCATCCAAAGCCATATGAAACACCACCTGTCTCCTAAGTCTGGTGGATAGCTTTATTTCTTATACAATTTAGGGTGAGACCCTCCTTCCTTATAGCCTTACTAATAGACTACTAATTTCTTACCTAACTACTTCTAGGAATGTAGGTTGAGCACTTAAATTCCCTTCTTGATATACTTACTGATCATTAGCTCTCTATTGACCTCCTTTACCACTCTCCTTTTGAGTTGTAAAAGAAAGCCTGGTGGTCACTGCCTGAGGAAAATTCTTACCTGCCTTTATGACCCCATTAGAATTCAAGCCTAGTGACCTTGCTCTGTGGGAGGATTGCTATTGCTTGGGTTTATAACTGGATTCCTGAGAGACTTAGAGAGAACTGAGAGAATAAGGAGACTGAGAGGAGGAGAGAGAAAAAAGAGAGAATGGAAGAACTAGATGGGCAGGAACTGGAGAGGAATGGAGTAGATGGGAAGAAATAGATTGAAAGGCTAAATGAGAGTACTAGAGGAACAAGATGGAAGATGAGGAAGAGAAAGATGGGAAGAACAAGATGAGGGAGAAGACGAAGGGAGAGGAGCTACGATGGGAAGGAACTAGATCGATGAGAACCTAGATGGGGCAGAACTAAGATGAGAGAATTAAGATAGAACTTAGAGGGGACAACAGATAAATATAGAGAGAATTAAACAGAAAGGAATAGGCTTGAGTACAGAACTGAAGCTGTGTAGATAGGATTTTATCTCAGAGGAATAAAGTAGATGGACAAAGAGCTTGGTGAACTTGATTTATTTCCCGAAAATAGTTTTTGCTGTTCATAGTTTCTCTTCTGAGTCTCTGGGAAGTATATTATTAAGGCTGGTCCTTTAATAATATACAAGAAGTTCAAGTTCTGGAGAGTAAAAAAGAACAGGGAATACTCTGTAATGCTTAGAGTCTATGAGACCTCACTAACCAACAACCCCTAAAGAAGTAACTCATTCTCAGCTCTTTTTATTTGTTAACCTATGGTATCTGGTAAGGGACTTTGCTACCCCTTTTTAGGGTAACTACTTTTAAACTTTTTGTTTGTATGTATATGATTATCCTTTAGGGAGCTTCTACAGTAGTGGGTTTCCATATGACTTTTTACAAACTTCCTGTTGATTATCACTCTCCATGTTTCCTTCTCTACCCTGTCCACACATTTGCTACCTCACTTTATCCCTTCCTATTCCATTACTTACCTTCAGTGATTTATACCACTGTTTTATCTACCTTCCTCTAAGGTCCCATCCTATGGAAAAAAATGTGCTGACCTCTATGGGTATTCCAAGCAATGAACACATATATAAAGATTCAAAGTTAATATCCAGAAATGAGATAAAATGTGTGACATCTGTCTTTCAGCATTTAAGTTACCTCACTCAAAATGATTGCTGCAAATTCCATCCATGTACCTTTCAATCTCATAATTTTATGTTTCTTGAAAGCTGACTAATATTCTTTTGTGTGAATGTACCACATTTTCACTATCCATTCATGGACATTTAGGTTGCCTTCATTTCCTGATAAAGCAATAGTGAATACAGATGAAAAGGCATCAGTACAGCAGGATATAATGTCCTTTGGGTTCATGCCCAAGACTGGTTTAACTGGATTACATTGATGATATATGTTGTTGGTTGTTTTTACGTTTTTGGCTCTTTTGGAGGCCCACCACCCAGCTCCCAAACAAATCACACATGGAGGTTTATTCTTATTTATAAATACCTGGCCTTGGCTTGGCTTGTTTCTAGCCAGCTTTTCTTAACTTTAAATTATCTCATCTATCTTTTGCCTCTGGAATTTTGCCTTTCTCTGTTTCTGTATACCTTTTCTTTCCTTCTTTACTCCATGTCTGGCTATGTAGCTGAGTGACTGGATGGCTGGCCCTTGAAGTCCTCTCCTTGTTCTCTTGCTCTTCTTTTTACTCCCAGATTTCTCCTTCCATTTATTCTCTCTGCCTGCCAGCCCCACCTGTTTCTCTCTCCTGCCTTGCTATTGGCCGTTCAGCTCTTTATTAGACCAATCAGGTGTTTTAGACAGGCACAGTAACACAGCTTCACAGAGTTAAACAAATCCAACATAAAAGAATGCAACACATCTTTGCATCATTAAACCAAATTCCACAGTAGTTCCTGATCACACAGAGTCTGCCTGAAGGCCTAGCAACAGGTGCTGTCAGAGTTCCTGATCATACCTAGCTAATGAGGGGTGACCACACAGTATCACCAGATCATGGTCAGTTTCTGATTGTGCCCAGCCAATGAGGGATGATCATGACATGTCACCAGATTGGGACACAGCCTGGGTGTTGGGAGGAGGGTGTATAAGGCCTTCCCTGTTATTAAATAAATGAGTCTGCTGTTTGCCTTCACCTGACTGCTGGTGTCTGTGTTGTTGATGCCATGCTTTCTCACCTTCTCGCCTGAGGGAGCCATTAGGACCCAGCAACATCTGTCTCCTGAACATGGGACTTCTGTTACTGTCACTTCCCTGCACCAGATCTGATCATCTCCCTTCCTTCACTCATGGTGCTGGACAGCACTGTAAAGATGGTGTATTTTGGTGAGAAGACCCCTCAGTATTGTGTTCTTTCGGTACCTTTGGCAGGGAAGCATTAGGATCCCCATTTCTTTCCTTCATTTGTGTTGTCTGTCACGGTTGTCTGGCAGTCTCATTAGGAAGGCACATTTTTTCTGTATTGGTTCACCCAATACCTGCACAAAAGGACTGATCTCCCAGGAGGTGGAACCAAGGCTCAGCTCCCAAACGCCATCCATCATTCAGAGATACTGTGTAGGTTATCAGCCATGGCATTAAAAAAACACACACACATACACAGAAGTCCCCCACTAAGCACAAGACATGAGTCTGATACAAATTTCCACCCCTGTTGGTTGTCATCTTCTCTCTGACTGTTAGTTGCTTGCTGTCCCCCTCAACAAGAAGGGCAACCTCTTCATCACCTCCTCCACTTCCATGTCTGACCTCTCTACAGCATCTGATGAGGAGGAGGCAGATGGTTCAGGCCCCATGACATCTGTCAAGGAGAATGCATCTGCCATTAAGACCTCATGTGTTGCTCCCTCATCGGCCCCACTTCCGCCATGAGTGTCAAAACTCCACCACCACTGGGGTATCTCTGGGGTGATCTGCCCCAAGCTCCACCTGCCTCAGAGGATGGCCACTCCCTTGCTTCACTGTATATTCCTCACTACCCACAGCCAGCCCCATTCATAAATGGGAGGCCTGAGGAGGCTTATCTGGTTAACCTGGGTCCAAATGTCACTGTCCAGCCCAGGATTCCCACCCCCATAGCTGAACTCTCCCTCATCCAGAAGGCAGCTAATGAGTCAGCCCAGACTTACCTTACTTCAAACAGGTCACTTAATGGGCAATGCAACTATAAACACACTTTGATTGGTATAGTGTGCTCAAAGCTGTGCTAGAGCTAGCAGCCTTTCTTAGCTGTAAATCCTCTTACAACAATCAAGCAGAAGCTTAAGCATGAATGAACCTCCTAATTAACATTCCATTGACCCTTGACATGACCACTGGATGAGATAACATTGCCTGTCCCATCTATCAGGCAAAGATTGGTCATCTAATCTTTTACCAACAGGTTTCTTACCTGGCCTCAAAGCTCTTAAGGAATGCAGCCCAGGGGACCACTGAGCTTACTTTTTCAATCTTATCCAACAGCCAGGGGAGCTCTTCACCAACCTCCTGGCCCATGTCAATGAGCAGTAGAGTGCAGAGTGGTTGTGGGCCCCACTAGAGAGATGTTGATTACACAGCTGACTTGGGAGGGGCTCACTGCCCAAACCCATATGCGGTTGCAGCCATGCCAATGAGGACATACATAAATGGGTGCAGGCCACCAGAGCACTGGACCCCATCACCGGTCCCATCGCCACTCTTACCACCTCCCTGGACACTCTCCTGGCTGATGGGTAGTGTGCTAATGACACCCTCAGGGGCCCCCAGGTAGATGGAGCTTGCTGGGGATGCCGCAAACCAGGGAGGCCATTTGTGGTATGGTTTACCCTGGGCATAACCTGGGACTGGATGCTCTAGATGCAATAAGGGATTTCATTGGGCAAAGGATTGCAGGTCACAGCCTGCTGAAACACCAGCCCCTTTAAACTCGGGGGTAGGGGGGCACAATCCTTAGCCCTACCAGTAATACAAAGTCTGTTGGACAATGCCCATTTATCAACACTCCCCGATCCTGACTATCTATCTTGATGGACATGCTGTCAAAGGCTTGGTTACATGGGTGTAGATGCTATCATTTTTATTGAGACTGAAACACTTCATTTCTCTCATTGGAAGTTTAAACCCAGCCCCTCTATCAGTGGTATGGGAAACCAACAAGATTCTAAGATGACCATGAGTCTGGTCCATTGGAAGGCCCTTGATGGCAATTGAGGAACCATTCACCCTATCATTTCCACTGTACCTAGGAACCTGTGTGGCAGAGATATTTTGGAGGATATGGGTGTTATCCTAACTACAGATGACAGGACCTTTTTAGATGACATTGAGGTCAATGAAAAGGCAGGCATTATGGTCCACAACCCTGTACAAGATTCACACCCCTAATTCTAAGGGTCACTGTCTCCATAAGATCCACCACCACTGATCAAGCCCTCTAGTTCCATTCCATTGATGTGGCTCTTGGATCAAAAAGTATGGGTGGAACAGAGGCCTATAACTGAACCCAAGCTGTCAATGCTAAAGTAATTAGTTACAGAACAGTTAAAGATGGGGTACATAGAACCATCCACAAGTAAGCATAATACCCCCAAATTTGTTATCCCCAAGGGATCAGGACACTACTACCTCCTACAGGATCTTCATGAAGTTAATGGTCTAATGGAAAAAATGAGGTCTACACAGCCAGGCCTCCCCCACCCTAGCACTATTCCTCCATCTTATTATGTATTAGTTTTAGGTATTAAGGACTGCTTTTTTCAAATTCCTCTGGCACCACAGGATCAAGATCATTTTGCCTTTACTCTGTGGGAACCTAATATGCATAAACCAGCTAAGAGATATCAATGGACTGTTTTATCCCAAGGAATGAAAAACAGCCCCACTTTTTGCCAGTTATATGTTCCTCAAGCTTTGGCCAATGTCCCCAGGGATGTCCTTTTGATCCATTATATGGACGATCTCCTCCTGGCCCACCCAGATGCAGCCTACCTGAAAAGACTGCCAAGGGAGTATTAGAAGATCTTGAATCATTACATCTGATGGTGGCTCCAGATAAGGTCCAAATGGTACCCCTTTTGCCTTTTTAGGATTTTCCATTGCTAAGCAGGTATGACCCCTTTCCTTTAAATGGGAAATGAAGGAATTGTACTCACTCTCAGAACTACAATTACATGGCATTAGGTTAATTGGCTTAAACCTCTCCTATCCATCCCTGACCACAAGATGAGACACCTATTTTCATTGTTGGAGGTCCTTACCTGTCCTTCCACTAGGGTTAGTATTACCCAGGAAGCCAATGATTTGCTACAAAAGGTTTTGGCCATTCTAGCCACCTCTAGCATGCAAGGTCATGATCCCCAATGGCCCTTATTGGCAATGGTCCTCTGGACACTCAAGGGATTCTTAGGGAGTGTTATGGCAATCTGAGCCCCTTCTATGGATACATTAAGCACATTCTGACCTGCACAAGGTCACCTCTAAGTTTGACCAGTCCTTCCAACTTGGTCTTAAGGCAGGGATGCTGGCACAGAGAACATATGGATGAGAGTCAGATAAGCTTGCCTTCCCCTTGTCTTTAAAGAATACCCAGTCCCTCATGGCAGATTCTATCTCATTCCAGGAAATGGTTGCAGGATTCACAGGAACTATTGACAATTGTTTGCCAAAAATCAAGATCTTAGCAGAACTCCCCACAGTTCCAATTCAGATACAGCCCCATGCAGTCCCCTCCTCCACTCCCATCCCTCACGCCACTCTGGCCTTTTCAGATTCTAATAAAAACAGATATGGTGTCCTTATCCAGCGTCCTGGCTCCGAAGATGTTACACATGTTATCCCTAACCCTGGTTCCATTCAGCTGGGAGAGCTATTGGCCCTCTTATAGTTTCTAGTACAGTGCCAGACTGAGCCTGTTAATATTTTTTCTGACAGCCAGTATGCTGTACAGTAGGCAATCCGTGTTCTGGCCTTTTCTTCAGTCAAAGACTCACTGACCCCCATCGCTAGCACCATGCTGCTCATACAAGATGTCCTAAATCAGAGGACTGAGCATTGTTACCTGTCACATATTAGTCTCACTTAAAATCACCCTGAATATTGGCCCAAGGAAATAACAACCAGTATGGATCTCCTAGAGCAAGCCAGGACTCTTCACTAGCAGCTCCATCTGTCTCCATAGAATTTACATAGACTTCTTACCATTTCCCAATGCAAACATTGGTCCTGGACATGTGCAACATGTGCCTCTCTTGCCCCCTTAGGACCATTTCAACATGCAGAAGCTAATCCCTGGGGCTTGTTGCCTAAAACCATCTGGCAGATGAATATCACACATCATGCCCCTTTGGCAATCTTAAATATGTTCATATAATAATAGATACCTGTTCCTCCTTTGTCTATGCCCTTTCCCTTTCTAGAGAGAAGGCCATTAATGCTATCAAGGACCTTAAATTGGCCATGGTAGTTATAGGGGTATCTTGGGCACTTAAGACTGACAATGGATCTGCCTATGCCTCTCAACCATTCAATGACTTTCTGGACTCCTGGAAGATTTCCCATACAACTGGCATTTCCTATAATCCACAGGAACAAACCATTGTGGAGAGGACCAACTGTTCTTAAGGCTGTTGGCAGGGACTATCTTACCAGAGGCTAGGAGAGATCCTTAGCTTGCCTTAACAGAGGTCCTTTTCCATATGAACTTTCTCAGTTTTGATGACAAGGGGCTCAGCCCAACCTATAAGTATTGGGCATCTCTGCCAAGGAACACGCTCCTGTCTCTGGTGAGATGGAGAGATCCTATCTCCCTTCAATGGCAGCCACCAACCCCCTTGCTGACCCATGGGAGAGGGTATGCTTGTGTGTTTCCTCTGAGTGCCACTATGCCAATATGGGTCCCAGCAAGAGATGTGCACCTGGCCACAGATCAATCTGCTTCCACCAAGGAGGAAATCACCCAGGATGGGTAATGTTTATACTGCCATTTCTTGCTCTCACTGCCTCAATAAAAGCTGAAGACTTGTTGACCCTCACTTTTCCTCATTTTGTGTGATGCCTTTTGAGATGAGGAACATTGGTGACATTCCTGGGAGCTAGCTAAATATGTTAAGGGCCCATGGTCAGCTAAGTTTCTTATTCATTACAGCGAACACACAACATTTCTCAATTAAATCAGACAAGGACAGAGGTTGTGGCCTTTGACTCTTTATTTTTTGAAAGGTTTGACATAATATAAAAAGGCTGTTTGATCCCTCCTAGATTCTCACTTATGTTTTGAATGATGGGCTGGTGCTTTTAATCTGTCTCCTTTTTAAATATCTCCTACAGCACATCCAGCAACAATGGGCAGCCACTAAGGCAACACTACAGGTATTAATGGCTCTTAGACATCCAACTAATAGCCCTCCACAGGAGGTTATGCATGCCTGGCTTTCTGAAATTCAAAAGGCTACTGCCTAATCCTCCCCACCGGGGATGACACTTCAGGGATGGATGCTCTTCGAGGGCTGACAGTCAATTATGGGTTAGAGCTTGTTTGGCAAGCCAACCTAAGACAGGCACAGTCCAGTTGCTGAGCCCCCCCACCCCCACCCCCAAGGCAGGGTCATCAAGGCTGGAGCAAAGAACTCCTACTCCCACTGAGCACTCATGTAATAAAATAAAAGGGTAGAAATATAGTAGGACAGGCCCATAGGGTTAAGGAAATTGGCTCAAATCAGTTGCCAAGGTGTGCACATGACATAGTTCCTTACGAGTCAACATAGAGTCTGCCTGAGGGCCTAGCAATGGGTCCTGATCATACCTCAATGATGAAGGGCAACTACACAATGTCCCCAGAATGCTGTCAGCTCTTGATCATGCCCAGCCAATGAGGGATGACCATACAATGTCAACAAATTGCTGTCAGTTCCTGATCATGCCTAGCCAATGAAAGTCAACCATGAAATGTTGCCAGATTGGGACACAGCCTGGGTGCTGGGAGGAGCGTATATAAGGCCTTCCTCATTATTAAATAAACAAATCTACTGTTTGCCTTCACCTGACTCCCAGTGTCTGTTTTTGACACTGCACCTTCTCACCCTCTCCCTCAAGGGAGCGGTTAGGACTCAGCAACACACAGCATAAAAACATATAACACACCTTAATATAATATTCCACATCAGATATATTTAGAGCTTTCTGAGGAACTTCCATAGATCTGTGTAGAGGATGTTTCCAATGAATGCAGCCATTTATAATCCCACCAGCAATAAATAAATGTTTCTCTTTCCCCATCCATGCCAATGTTTGTCATCATTGTTTTTAACACAGCGGAAGGTGGTTTTAATTTAAATTTCCGTGATGGCTTAGAACATTGAATATTTAAAAAAAAAAAAACATTTCTCAGCCATTTGTATTTCATAGTGTGAGAACTCTCTGTTTAGTTACATGCCCCATTTTTAAATAGGTTGTTTTCTTTATATTTAACTTTTTGACTTCTTTGCTATGGCTAGTTTTGTTGGATTGAGTTTGCACAGGTCTTTTGAAGGCAATGATGACTGCATGAGTTTCTGTATACAACAGTCACAGAGCATGTCATGTCCAGAAGACTGCATTTCAGAGCACTCTTCCCTATCCTCTGACTCTTGCATTCATTTCCCCTCTTCTTCTCATGTGTATATGTGTGTATGCAAGGTGAAGGCATTGTATAGATGTTCCATTTAGGGCTGAGTACTCAATAGTTGCTTATTCTCAGCACTTTGACCAGTTGTGAGTCTTTTCATTTACTGCTGTCTTCTGCAGAAGAAGCTTCTCTGGGCAGGATTCAGAGTAGTATTAATCTATAAATATTAATGCAAATATTTAGAAGACACTTTGATAACATGTCCATTTAGTTAAACAATATTAGTGAGTTCTTCCACTAGAGTCATGACCTTCTGAACCATGGGCCTTTGAACAGGTTAAAGCACCATTTATGGACTCCTTCCTGAGAAGAATATATATTTGTATGTTTATTTTGTCACCGTCAATCAACATTTTAAAGGCTACCATAGATTAGCCCAGAGTTGTACATGTGAGAGAATGGGTTTCCTAGTTTGTTCTTTTAGAAGAGTTTTTATTTCAATGGCAAACAGACTAATCTAAAGCCTATAGTTTATTTATCTATTCCTCAGTTCTGGTAAGCAACATGGAAAATCCTTTGTCCTGGTTTTACTCTTCTCCACTTTTAATGATACTGAGCAAGAAGAATAAATGAGCATTGAATAATGCTGTAGTAAACAATCTTAAGATTGTTTCCACAACAGACCAGAAACCATCAGAACTATTTCTGTATTAGAGTAATGTAGTCTTTCTTGGTGAACTACTGGGCCAAGGGTATATGTGAGACACCATCTGGAGAATGTTGGGCTACAGCTGGAGGAGAGTGTTAACCAGTCCAATAAGGTAATGGAAATATTAAGACTTACTTTTCTCTAAGTACATTTTAAAGTTCCTGAAGAGATTTTCTCATCTTCTTGTTCCTGCTTGTGATTCTTTCTCTCTCATGCCCCTTTTTCTGTTTGTTTGTTTTGGTTTTTCAAGACAGGATTTCCCTGTGTAGCCCTGGCTGTCCAAATTTGCTCTGTAAACCAGTCTGGTCTTGAACTCAGAGAGATCCACCTGCCTCTGCCTTCTGAGAGCTGAGATTAAAGGCGTGCACCACTGCTACCCCTGCTTGTGATTCTGTGTCCTTTGGGTAATCTCTTGAGAGAACTTTCACAGAGAAAGAGACTGAGCCTTAGCCAGGAAATTGCAATTATCACCATCAACACTGGGTCATTGGCTGTCTGAGTGCAATAGAAGATAGCAGCTTGTTCTGTGGAAAATGGTATAAAAAAATAAGGAAGAAAGTAGGGGGCTAACGTGAAGACTATGGATAAGAAAGACAACTGAAATTATTCACGGAAGTGAAATGAAACACAATAGATAGCAGGATGATTGGGAGGGCATACTCTACATATTATTTGATTTAATTTAGCACTAACATATTTGGAGGAATCAAATAATTCTATAATAAACACATACGTCAATGTTCATATGCTACAGTGAAATACATTAAAATTTCTTAACAGTTCTCTTAACCATTCAAAAATTACATACTCAAGATGATTAGGTTTCTTTGAACAACTTTCCATTTTGTGTTTTTTTTCTTATTTTACATTTAAAAAATATAATAAAATGATCACATAACCATATATTTAAAATAAGAAAAACACCATAAATCATGTTCGAGTAGAAGTAATTTTCTAGTAATCAACAGTTAAATTATGTTCATGTTCATGGTCATCATACATTAGGAAATAATTATTTTTATTTCTATGTTTCCTTCTTGAATAATAGCCTCAGAATTTAATAAACAGTTTGAAATCTAGATGAATTTTTCCACTGTCAAACAGCTCTAGGAAAAGAGATTAAATTCTAAGGTACTTTGCTTTTAAAAGAAATGTATTCTGTCTCAACTTCTGTACCTAGGGTTTTAATGGATGGCATATTTCTAAAGTAATGAACTTTGAAATGAATTATTCAGCAGTGCCTGGAAATGACATGCATCTTGCCCATTCTCATATCAGTTATTGTATGTACCTAAAATTGTTGTAATAAAAGGAACATTGAGAAAGCTATAGTACACATATAGATGCTGTAAAACAAAAATCACTTTCAATATCAACCCTAGAGGATTGTTTTTTCCATGATTGAAGGGGGCTGAGTCTCAGTGAGACCACGGATATTTCCTCATATGACACAGTGAAGGAGACACGAGGCTAAGTCACTGCATAACAGCAGAAGCCAGTTCTTACAGAATATTGTGTGGGGTTCATGGACCATGCCAAGAAACACATAGGATGTCCGCAGTTGAACATTAAGATTTACTCCTCTGTGCTTATCATTCAGTCTTTGCTAATGTGGTGGAATGCTTTGTCTGAGCAGCTGAACAAACTAAATTTTAAGCCACAGAGAGAAGGTGATGGGAGCTGAACTAAATGTAGACATCAGTGGGAAATGTGATCTCAAAAGACAACGTGTCAGATGAAACATGAGCCTAAACAAAACAATGAAACCACTGAGTTTGATGCAAGGAATCGGTGACACCGTGAAGACAAAGATGGGCTGTTTCTATTGTATTAGAGCTGGTAGGTAAAACTGACAGCAAATATACATGAAAATTGCAGTAGATTCTACTGTTTTCATTGTAGTTATAAGATTCAGTGCTCAATGTTTAAATGTTATTAACATCCACTCCTCAATAGATTACTCATATATTGACCTCTAAATATTACTAATAAACTATGTGTTTCTTCTCTCCTTTTTTGCAATTAAAATATACATTTGCTTATATGTGAGTGTGTATTGTGTGCATATGTTCATGTGCATATGTTCATGTGATTGTGCATAGCTGTGCACATGTGTGGAGGCCAGAGGAGGGTCACGGCTGCCTTCTTCTGCTCCTTCCATCATGTGGTCTCAAGACTAGTCTCTGACTGAAACCCGGGTTAGGCTGTCTGTCAGCAAGCCCAATAGTCCTCCTGCCTCCACCCCATACAGCGCTGGGGTTACAAGCCCACACTCAGCTAAGTTCAGCTTTCTATGTGAGTGCTAGGGATTTGAACTCAGGCCTTCTTCATGATTCCAATAGTACTCTCATCCACAAAGCCATATCTCTGGTCTCATATTATCCATTTCAATTCCACATATTTTATGATTTTCCTTCCATATTCCATAATTTATCACCAGAGTGTGAAACTTTATAAGCTAAGGCAGTGAAATTAAATTTTCTTACATTTTAATATTTGAGAAGCATTATAACATGACTGTACTTTTCACTCCTATCCACTCCAGAATGCTAATTCATTTTTCTCTCCTTGTACAACTGAATTTTAAGTTCATATATTAAGTTCTAAAAAATAAATAAGGACACTAGACAAAATCCAAAATGTTAAGAAAAAAGCAATATCAATAACTGAAAAAAATGTACATTATTAAACACTTGAGAAATACAGGGACTTAAAATTTAGTTTTATCTGGAGAAAGCAAATCAGTGAAATTATTCTGACTTCTTACCAAAATATTGATTGATTTCAAATGAGTTTAAAGTGTTCGTGTGTGTGTGTGTGTGTGTGTGTGTGTGTGTGTGTGTGTTTATGTGTGTGGGGGGTAGCTCTATACATTCCTAAAATGCTACAAACTGTAAAGAAACTCCATGTATCCATCATAAATTTTGAACTGGGTTTTCAGAGGAACATGAAGTTTTGGTTTAACACTGTTATATTTTCTGTGATGTCATCTAGCAAGAGACAAAGGCTCTGCAATCCATTATTTTCTGCACTTTCCCTCTGTTTACTTCCCAGGTTGGTAGGTAGATCTGAGAGAAGGGTGAGGGGAAGCTTGCCATTCCTCGTTAGACACTCTGTACACTCTGTTCTTCCTAGCAATCATCAAGAATGATGTGTGCATTCTGTGCTCTCAGCATGTACTGCAGAGTAACGTCAGAGGAGGCAAAATGATTCACACAACAACTTGGAGCTGGGAATCTTTAAAACCTCATGTTGCAAATATTTGCAACTTGCCTATAACTCCTGCTTTATAATGCCATGCTTTACAAACAATCTGACAACTATTGTTTTGCTGCGTTCTAATTTTATCCACAGAGAAAATTAATTGTTCATTTTCTGTACAGCCGTCTCAGTCATTTTCAATTAACTCAGGAAATTGGTATTTTTGTTGTATTTGCTGGTGTCTAAGAATTTTGCTAATTGAATTCTGTAAAAGGTGATGTACCATATAATATATTTGATATTGGGGTTCTTTAATCTCTATTGTATTCCAGATGAGGCAGTGAGCTGATCTCTACAAGATAATGGAAAATTTGATGGGGATTAGTAGATAGATATAACATGCCAGGTGCTCTAATTACTGGAAGTTTTGAAATCTCTATATAAATACTTAATGGAATCTTCTAGAACATAATCCCTACAAATACAGACAAGTTCACATAATTTATCGACATATCCAAAGTGTCCAGAATAGTTCATAACATAGATTAAGTGTTCTATAAATCTGTGTTGGAATACTTTCATTAAATGAAATGTTATTTGGCTGGAAGAAAAGCACAAAATTATGAACTTTGCAGGTAAGTGAATGGAACTAGAAAAGATCATATTGAGTGAGGTTAGCCAGACACAGAATGATAAACATTGCTTGTTCTCTGTCATTGGAGGCTACTAGCTCCATTTTCATATGAGTACTAAGACTGGAATATGAACATTGCTTGTTCTCTGTCATTTGTGGTCACTAGCTCCATTTTCATATAAATACTAAGACTGGAATAACTGCAGGAACCAGAAGAATAAAATGGGGTCTATGCCAGGAGAAAAGACAGAAGGGAACAAGGGATCAGAGAAGTGTGAGAAAGAGTGGTCTCCTTATGGACTGAGAAGGAGGGAAGAAACAGACGAAGGGGGGCAAAGGGGAATAACAAGTTACAAGTGACCCAATGGGATGTGGAAAAGGGGGCCACTGAGGGAGGGGGAAGGAAGCATATAACGAAGGGGGTAAAATAACAACAAGGATGTCTGAAAAATCAAAAGGAATCATGCCATTAATTATTTATCCTAAACTCTACAGGTCTGTATATGTACACACACACACACACACACACACACACACACACACACACACACACACACACAGTTCTAATGAACCTTCCTCACCTGAGATTAAAATGCACCCCCTGGCCCGAGCTGATGACCACCTAACAAAAACCCCAATACCAGGCATGAGAAACCCTTTTCTTTGAGTTGCTGTCTAGGGATGTCTGAGAGACTCCCCAAACCTACAGTCAATGACTGTTGCTCCTGCTTCGCCCCCCACCCCCAGAGGTGGAAGGTAAGTCCCTATTGATGAAGACATCACACACTTTAGACACAGGGCCCAGAGGTCCCTGACCTGGAACAAACGTGAATGCCTTCTCCCTGAGGACTGACTTTAATGATACCAGAAGGCACTATGTGAAAGGAAGGAGACACCCAACGGTCCTATGAGGCCTTTGAACCACACCAATGACAAGCATTGAATAATAAATAACCCTGAGCGTGCAGTAGTGGCAGTCATCCCCTGGCATTTGTCAACAACTCTCTAATTGGACTTAAGACCCAGGCAACAAGGGATAGACCATGCCTGGTACTAGAACTCTAGCTAACTACTCAGTGCTAATGGAGTCATGGATGTTAGGGTAGTGCCTATAACCACTACTGTACTAAATCAGCATAATCCCTAACAATAATTTAATTATTTGTCTTTATACTCACAGGTAAGTGTAGTCCTCATCTCTTATCAAAGAAACTTCACTTTGCAGCAGATAGAGACACTACAGAAAAACACAACCAATCAAAATGCAGAGTGATAGAGCACAGTCCCAGTGGATATGTCTACAAGAGACTCTAGCACCTAAGGGTCATACACTATTATGGAAGAGGGGGCAGAAGAAGCATAAGCCCTAACATACCAGGCAGCTTGCTGTGAGATTGTTTTTCCTAGTAACACCAGAAGCTGCACCCACAAAGTCTCACTGACATATGTACCCACACATAAGCTAAACAAGGGTGACACCAAGGGGAATGACAAAAGGTGTGGGGAACGCCCACAGGCCTTTTAACCCACACAAAGAACTACAGGCAACTAAGGAATCCTGAGAGCAGACGGAAGAGTCTTCTCAGGGAAGAGCACATGAATCGGCTTCCCAATACCAAATGGTCCTGAAAACACACACACAGACACAGACACAGACACACACACACACACACACACACACACACACACACACACACACACACACACAGACACAGACACACACACACATACATATGATAGATGTACATATACATATGCATTCCGAAATTTAACCTTCTTAGTCTTTATAATGTATATGTGCAACACATGTATAATGTATATGTGTAACATTATACAGACTGAGAAGGTTAAATTTAGTAATATGTATGTATGTATCTATCTATCTATATATCTATACATACATACATACATTCAATAACAATTAATAGAGTAAGAGGCCATGAATCTGAAAGAGAGCATGAAAGAATATAAGGAGGAAGGAAAGGTTTGGGAAAAATATAATTATAATTTCAAAAATTAAAAAATTAAAATTATTGCTATTTAGATTTAGCACAACTGAGAAAAATATATTTCTACAGACAACTTGGGACTGTTGGTTTATTTTTCATACCCTTGAATGAGGCCTAGGGATTTTGAAAGAATAAGGCAAATGCTCTCTATTCTCTGAAATTTATTATGACAAGTAACATAGATTGGAACCTAACACAGTTAATGCCTACTGTGTCTGAACCTATCTATTTAATCATGGACCATTTATAATCTTTATTCAGATTTTTATCCATATTATATTGTATTGAGGATGGTGGACTATTTCCATAATCAATGCACTATTTTCCCTGTGAAGAATTTACCATATGTTAAAGGATTTCATGGGTAAAACTGCAATTTGCAATAGAAATGGAAATGTTAGTGTGACCAGTTCTTGTTTTATGAGTGAGTGCAGAAAAAGACTTAAGCTGGAAAGTCTAGTTTAAATCTGCCTCTTTCTCTAGTGGTTATAAAATGCTTCTCAATTCTAATATGATTTCAAGTGTTTCTTTACAACACATTTCTGTGGAAAACCACACTTGAAATTAAGTTTAATATGTTTACATTAGTCAACTTTTAAATGGATTTTAGTGTTTTACTTTTAATGTGTCCTTTTCCTAAATATTTGAAGAAGCCTTTCAAACTGAGTAGGACTCCCATAGAACCCAGAATGAGTCTGAAATCAGTGGAGTGTGTAAGGGCTTGAGCGTGCCTGAGGACTCTCATGATGATTGTGGGCGGGTGTCTAGCACAGTTGTTCCCTGTGTGCTTTAGTCTGGTAACAGACCTTGGCCCTGGGTTACAACAGTGAGCACAGAACCCAGGTCAAGCAAACAATGATGCCAAGCACATCACCTGTCAGGGCCATTGATGTTCTTCTCTGGACTTCATAATCTAAATACTGCCTGCATGAAACCACCCATCCACCCAAGCAACAGACAGAGGAATCAACCCTGACATAGAAACTTAACTGGGAGACAGAGAGGATCAGGAGGAGGACAGAGAATGATGACAATCATTTGTAGGGACATCTCAGCACTCATTTCAGGGCTTGAGATGGAAAGGAAACTTCCAGGAATTGTAATCCATGTGTTTACTTCCAGTCTTTTTGCTGTGGTTCTCTTCATTTTGTCTCCTGAGCTGATAATTTATTCACATTTCGGTAATAAGCATTCCTTCTGGGCAATTTGTCTGGCTTCTTTCTTAGCTAACATCTCGGTATAATGTGCTCATCACATGTTCTTGTAACACATTTTGTTCCTGAGTAAACTTGCATCAGTACCTGCTGAGTGTTGACTTTTGTCCCTGTGCTGTGGTTGCCTCAGGGGAAGGACTGTATCTGATGTTACTCATCAAAATTACCACAGGAACTTGGGAACTGTACATGGTCGACTCACTTCCTAAAGTGGCCTGGAAGCACCAAACCAATCAGCTTATAATGTTTATATAATTAGTGAGTTTTAAGCAAAGAAAATACCGTATGAAAGAATTTAAAAAATATGTTAGAATCTTATCTCAGTAGAGGACTTGTTTAAGACAAGCACGATGTATCCAAGAGCTTTCTCTTGCAAGGCCAGTCTCATGTGAACCATCAACACTGTCAAGCCAGATGACATTCACGGTGGCCTGGTAAGTAAGGTTATCAATTGTTTCAGACAGAAAACATTCTACCTTCTGGTCATGAACTTCCTTTGGGCCTATGGAGAATACCCAAGTCAGCACTGCTGACCTGGAAATCAGTATGCGGTTCAAGCCAAAAGAGCTGATTGACTATAAGCCCTTTGCCCATGACTAAGTCTGAATAGAAGTGGACAAAACTGGATCCTGTTCAGCATTATTGATGGGCACCTGCACACAGCTATTCATTCTATTGAACATAAGTGATAGGATACATCATCTTTTCTAACTCATGTTTAGCAAGAAATCCCTTGGAACTGGGAAAAGGAAATAAACTACAAGAGTGGGTGGAAAAGTGAGAGTAAAAGAACTCAGAACATTGAAAGATATTATCTTTAGGCCAGAGAAATGGCACATAATTTGGCAAAGTATTAGACTGTCTGACTCCTGTCTGAAAAGTAACTGGATGAGGGTAGGGTGAATATAAACAGAACAGAGGAGGTCTTCTACGGGTCCAGGAAGGAAACTGGGGCAATGGCAATGGATATGGAGAGCCAAGAGTATAGGTTTTTGAAAAACACTTGTAGGAGCTTATATTTAACAAGAAAGGCAGTCCAATAGTTTTACTATAACTGTTCTGCTCCCTTTCACAAACAATATGTCAATTTTCCATTTGCATCAAAGCTACTCAACTCAATACACTTCTCAGACTAGGTTATTTGGTGCCAAGAAAACAGAAATGAGGAATAGTAGTAATAAATGCATGGAAAGTCGATTATTTGCTATTAAAATCTTTCAGGCATTTAATTTTTTCAGACATTTAATTTTATGGAAGCTTTGCTACTAACTGAATAAGAAACCAATTCATAAAACTCACCAATTTACTTCTCAGTGTTCAAAACCTGCTCACATCTATCTACTTACATTAATAATACATTCTAGTTCTTAAATCAATAGGTATACAAATTACCAACTCTTTAACAAAGGCTTTGTTGTATACAATCCTTTTAGAAAATATGAAATGCTAAATTTCAATAGACATGAAAAAAAAAAAAACCCAAACCAGCACCATGGATATAAATACTTCCAAATAACGAGGAAAAATCACAAATGTTTTTAAAAATTTTAGAAACTTTGCTCTTTCTCTTAATCTTTTGACTTAGTCATTAGTTGGTCACCATAAGTTGTTGATGTAACCAACCGTCTTATTAAATAAGAAACACAGAAACAATGTAAAAGAGAAAGCCGAGAGGTCAGAACTCAGAGCTAAAATCTCACCCTTCTGCCTGCGGTGTCCCAGCTTCCCGAAAAGAGACCTATTTCCTGTCTGTTCGTCTATTTATAGTATTTTGTTCTGCCTTCTCATTGGTTGTAAACCCAAACACGTGACTGCCTCGTCACTGTCTGAATGTATAGCCCCCTAGGTCTTAAAGCTATATGTCTCCAATGCTGGCTGTATCCCTGAACACACAGAGATCTATAGGATTAAAGGCGTGTGCCACCACCGCCACACTCTTGCTATGGCTCTAATAGCTCTGACCCCCGGACAACTTTATTTATTAACATACAATCAAAATCACATTTCAGTACAATTAGATTACCACCACAATAAGTCTTCTTAAGATTCAAAACCAGTCACCTCAAGACCAGTCATACTGGCAGGCAATACCAACAGAGTTATGAAAGCTCTAGGTCAAGATGGGACATTAAAAATACACGTATTTTGTAATTTCTATTGAAAAACTTAATGAAATGCCAAAAATAAGCATTAATAAAATATATCTGCACTTGCGATGTATAATTATTTCAGAGTCCTAGCACCCAAAAGGACCAAAGAGCTAAGGGTAAATATGAACTCAATAGGTCCATGTCAAAGGGAAACTCAAGATAAATGAGCAATTGGGAACTCCATGGAATGCAAGATCGGAGTGGCTTTATAGTTTTCACAACATAGCCAAGGAACCTACATCATCATGGAGGAAATGAATCCAACTTCCCCCAGGGCTGGTAATGAGTAGCTCAATAAGTTCATTTCTTCCTCTGAGGGCTCGTTGATTCTGTAGTTTTTGATATGGCGTCATAGGCAGAGCATAATCTTCAGGTGAAATGTAGGTGTTCTGATGCTGGAAAGGACAGAAAGAAACATTGAGCTGTAGAAGATCAGTGCTACCTGAGAGACTGCACTGGAAAGTCAGACAGGAGAATGCACCTAAGTAGATCTGTTATCATTCTGTCTGTATAGGGTTGGATAACTTCTAGACTGATCTCTTTTAATCCCCATGAAAGTAGCCAGCCAGCATTTTAGTATGGGTTTTACAAAACACAGAAAAACTTGAGGAGAAATGACATCGGTATGTCATATTATTAATATTAACCTTCTAGCTAATTAATAGTAGGACATATCTTGCATCGTAGTTAGGCTTTTAATTCTCTCAACAATAATTTGTAAACTTCAGCTGTAGTAAAATTTTTGTTGCATATGTATTTTTATATTTATGCTCAGTTACTGTTTTGATAGTAATTTCAATACTTCCACTTGAAATGATTTTCTATTAGTTGTATTATCTGGAAATGAAACAAAATCTTATTTATAGACCCGTTGCCAAATAATCTTAATGAATTAACAGGTTTATGATGCCATGGGCTGAATTTCTTAGATTTTCCATTCATAAAGCTTTCCCACTTACAATTGCACATTTTTCATCTTTAGTATCCTTATGCAATATATTTTATATTTTGATATTTTTTACCTAATTTATACTCTTAGAATAGTGGCTGCCAGGAGACTGCATCTTGGTGGTCTTCCTGATCTAAGAAAGAAGAGTTTTAAACCTTGTAGCTATGCTGTGCTATATTGAAAAAATTAAGTTTTGGGTTTTTTTTGCCTAAGTTATGTTTTGCTGCAAAATTTATCCAATGTTTGCTCTGTAGCCATTAATAAAATCAGGTCAGTTTTTCTTATTTTCATCCCAATAATGTATGAAAACTTTTGACTGATAAATCTATGTATTTACTCCTAAAATAAATGCAATTTTGTTTTGATTTACCATATGTTTTCTTCATTTTGGATATTTTGGAGACAGGATTTCACTATGTAGCCTTATCTGGCCTGTAATTTGCTATGTAGACCAGGCTGGCCTCAAACTCACAGAGATCTGCCTAAGTATTGGGATAAAAGCTGCATAAAATCATGCCCATTTGGGATTTTTAAAGAAATTTTTAGCACTTATGTAATAAGAAAATTAGGCTGTAACTTCACCTTCAAAGTGTGTTGGTTTTGATATCAATGTTACATTGACTTTATAAAATAAACCAAGAAAGTATTGGGTTTTTTTTTCTCTACATTCTGAAATATTTTACCAGACAATTGTAGGACATGTTTCTTGGCTAAACAATGAAATCCTCCACCCTACAGATTCTTTCTAGAAAGACATTTATTTTGTATTTTTAGAATTTATTTTGTTTTAAATTATTTAAATGTATGTGTTTGTTGTAGCATACAAGTGTGCTTAGAGTCCAGACGAGGATATCAGGTTATAGATGATATATAACTCTGCAGCAGTTATAGATGGCAGTGAGCTGCCGGAGATGGGTCCTAGGAACCAAACTCTTGTCCTCTGCAAGAACAGTAAGAATTCATAACTGATGAGCCATTTCTCCAGCCTCTATTAGGATGCTTATTGTTGCTTAATGTAACAGCTTTATTAATGCATAGCACACCACACAATGTACTCATTTCAACCATGAAATTAATTCATTTTTATTGTATTCACAAATTGGAAACTCATAATTATAGTACATTTAGAAAATTACTCCCCAAAAGAAATTATAGACCGAGTAATAGCCACTTTGTATTTCCAAACCCCCAAGACCTCTACAACTACTAACTCTACTATAGACTTCCTTTTTCAAGATATTCCACATAAACGAGATACTTGGCTTTGTAACACTAAGCATACTGTTATCAAGGTTTATTTCTTTTGTAACACATTAGTTCTTCATTTCTTATTACAAAATATTTCATTGCATGAATATACAGCACTGTATTTTACCACTCATAAACTGCTAGATATGTGGATGTTTACATCATTTTGTTGCTTTGAATGATGCTTCTTCTATAGCAAGCATGAACTGACTCTGATTTGGGTACTAGCTTAAGCATTTAATATACTAAGCATTAACCTGAAAATGTTCCTATTTTTCCTTGTAATCCTTTGTGGTTTTGATATCAGTCACCGTAAGTTTTTATTTGCACTTACCTGATGAATGAAATGTATTGTTCATTTAGGACATCTTCCTTGTGCTTATTAAACAATATTTTCTTGTGCTTAATTTGAAGTAATGCTTTTTCAAGCTCTTTATTCATTTGTAAATTTATGTTTATATAGTGAGTTGTATCTTTACACAGTCTAGATACACATCCTCTATCACATGTATGATTTTCAATTAGCAATATAAAGCAACTTGGTTTTTGAGAAGAGGTAATGGACTTAAATATTAACATGACTTTTAACAGAGCTTTAAAATATATTTGGCAAAATGTTAGAATCCACCAATGGTGTGAGGTCTACAATTAAGCCCACTCTTCTGCTCTCCTATGACATCTAGTGAAAGCACACCCTGAGTGGTCTAAGGGCAAGCTCTCTTCCCACTCCCTCTTTTGTAGAGTTTCTGAGCCAAAGACACAGGCACAATTCCTATTTCTTTCTGAATAGCAGGTTTCCACTTTCTTACTCCCACACTCCTGCTAATACACAGTTCTCAAAGGTAAAGTCTGTGTTGTCTCCTAGAGCATACAGTGTCCTCCTCTCTGGGTCTCTGCGTATACATGGCTACTAAATTGCCACTGATAACATCTGTACAGTATCAGGTACCATCACTTCTTTGTTACTGTTATTCTTGATAACATATTTCTTTGTTATTTATGCTGTCAGTTTGTTGTGAATAAATTGTCCCTGATCGCTTGCAATCTATATGAGCCTTTATTTCAATTCCACTAGGAAAAAAAAAGGCCAGGAACCTAAAAATATTCAGCCCAACTGTGCTGGTTAGTTTTATGTCAACTTAACACAAGGTACGGTTATCAGAGGAGTCTTAATTAGGAAAATGCATCTATAAGAGCAGGCTCTAGGCAAGCATGTAGGGCATTTTCTTAATTAGTGGCTGATGGGGAGAGCCCAGCCCATTGTGGGTGGTGCTATCCCTGGGCTGGTGGTCCTGGGTTCTATAAGAAAGCAGGCTGAACAAGTCATGAGGAGCAAGCTAGAAAGCAGCACCACTCCATAGTCTCTGCATCAGCTCCTGCCTCCAGATTCCTATCATGTCTGAGTTCTTTTCCTGCCTTCCTTTGATTATGGTGAATAGTGATATCAAAATGTAAGCTAAATAAACACTTTCTTCTCAAGTTGCTTTGGTTGTCTTATTTCAAGACAGCAGTTAGTAACTCTGATTAAGACACCAAGCAATGGTTAAAAAGAAAAACAAACCAACTAGAATATTTATCCTTCTCGTTCAGAATATTCCATTGCATGTTTATGTGCCATGTTCATAGCAGTGCTATAAAGTGACTGTACCAGAAAGACTGCCAGGTCTATTGTGAGCTTTTTGTGTTATTCTGACAATTCAGTGCCTCCAGTGGTAGAAGGGTCAGCCAATATGCAACTATAAAATAGCAAAGGCATTATTAGCTCAAGCATGATTTGAGTCCTTCATGTTTAAGTCCAATATGGCAAACCATCAGCTTTGGAGGAACCACTAACCAAAGTGATCGTGATGTAGGGGTCTCTGAAACAATAAGTGTATGAGTCATGGCAATGTAGAGTGGACCCTTTAAACACGAAAACATAGGCACCTGCATACATACATAAGGACATACACACAAGCTGATATCACAGCAAAATCCTAGAGGAAGGACAGAAAAGACGGACAAGTGGCAGAAGGAAGGGACTAAAGGAGGGAGGAGGGGAGAAAGAAGCCTGGTTTTAGTGATAAAACAAACAAAAAGCAAAACTGAACTAAAAGTCCACAAATTGAGTCACACAAGAATCCAAACTTGACTACAAGAATTCATACAAGAGAAAGGGTAAAAGGAGCTGATTAACTCCTGTACTTCAGTAATACAGGTTCTTGGTTAGATTTATCTTCTTCCAAAATACACTACCTGGCAAACTTTCATGGTCATAATGATTACTGGAGGTCCTACAAATTTAGGCATTGAGACATCTATAATTTTGTAGAGATACTAAATGGAAGATAAATTATAAAGAGCTTTGCCTTCAACGTCCAGACTGTAAACGTATCCTCGTCTGTGCTCCCAGGGGCCATCCTCCTTTTCCAGATCCATACCCCTCCAAAAACCTGCTCATAATTAACACTTAGAATCACATGAGTTTGGACACAGACAGATGCCCATCAAAACATCACTGGATAAAATGTGATTGACATACCCATCTCATCTAAATATCTTTTGGGTCTCTTCATTTATTTTATTTTGCAATAGGAATATTCATGTGATGACTATTCTCTTAACATTTTAAGTTCTAAGTAACACACCGTTCCATGTAAGCAGAGTATCGTAAGGCAGAGCTGTAGGACTTATCTGTATTTTGTAACTGAACCTTCATACCAGTTGCCCATTTTCTCTGTCAGCTCTTAGCAACCACTGTTATGCTCTCAGTCTCTCTGAGCTTGACTGTTTTAAATACTTTTTATAGCCAGAACCATGCAGTATTTTCCTTCTGTAACTGACTTACTGGTATGGCAATGGAAGGACAGGGCTTGGTGTAGGGCAGTGTGGCCATGGACTTAGAATGTATGCCTGTGGGGTGGCAGTCCTTGTTCAAGGTAACAAATGACCCCCAAGTCCATTCATGCTGTGACAAATGATGAGGTATTCTTTCTTTATGGGGCTTAACATTTTCTGATTTGATGAACATGTTTTTATGTAGCAGGTTTAATTTCCATGCTGTCCAAGAATTTTCAAACAATCCAAGAAGGATGGCTCACCATGCACAGTTGATTACCCCCAGTCTACCTTTCACAGACTGATTCTTCACATTATTGTGACATTCAATAGCATTCTAGATGAATTCTCAGCAGGAATTTGTGTGATAATAAATAAACTATTGTTAAGATAACTATACAGAAAGTAAAGGAAGTATAGTACGTAAATCATTTAAAAAATAAGAGCTAATGTGGAATTCTATTTATCATGTTTCTGGATTTAATATGAAATGACAGTGGTCATTGAAAGGAAATAAGTATATTTTTAGAGATGGGCAAATGAGCAGAGCCATGCTATAGTTACAAAACTAACACAAACTTAATGATCCCATCTGAGTCTTAGGTTAAATGGGTGTTCTGGAAGAATCAATGGTATGGCTTTGGTGGGGGAGGGCTTAGGGGTGGCTAGGTGGCTGTGGTCTTATTATGCATGTCTCTGGAGAGCATGTCTGTGGAGAGCAAGCAGTCTTTGCACAAGGTGAGAGCTTCCTCTCCTCTGCTTATCCCATGCAATGGACATCGGTCTCATCACTCAAGACTTCCAGCCCCTCAAACTGCTGCAGGAAAATGTTTCTCATGTCCTAAACACAGTAGCAAGATATGTGAGCACTAGGAAATGCAGCTCAACACCTCTCCCTATTTCTCAGTTTCTGGATAAGTGTAACGGATGACCATGTATATCTGTGTTTGTGAGAGACAGTTGGAAGGCACTATCCATCAGAATTCTTTTGTTGCTGAGATGTATTCTTTACTATCCAGATTATTACAAACAAAAGGGAAAAATGTGTTGTTCACTTGGGGTTTATCTTTCACAACACCCCTTTCTTTCCTAAGGCATCATACCCAGTGTGTAATGAAAGAAAGGAAAGAGAGGGGCAAATGAGAAAACAAGCAATAGCTTAGAATATCAAATGCTTTATCTATGAATAACTTTAATTTGGCCTAGCCTCAAACTTAATAGGAAATGTGAAGCACATGAATAAAGACAATGTTAGCATATAATGTAAGCACAGATAAATACAAAGTGCATTGAATTTAGACAAGAAGACATTACATCAACTCTCCCAAATCTATGTGTTACTTTTTCATTCTTGGGAATGAAGAGGGCCTTAACCCAGTTCAATTATAGTCATAAGAAATATTAAATTACCTAGGAGAACTTAGAAGGGGAAGTTTTTGGCCTGGCAATGGTGGTGCATGCTTTTAATCCCAGCACTTGGGAGGCAGGTGTATGTGAATCTGAATTTGACTTCAGCTTGGTCTACAGAATGAGTTCCAGCACAGAGAGAGAGAGGGAGAGAGAAAGAGAGAGAGAGAGAGAGAGACAGAGACAGAGACAGAGACAGAGAGACAGAGAAAGAAGAAGAAGAAGAAGAAGAAGAAGAAGAAGAAGAAGAAGAAGAAGAAGAAGAAGAAGAAGAAGAAGAAGAAGAAGAAGAAGAAAAGGAGGAGGAGAAGGAGAAGATAAGGAGAGAAGAAGAGGATGAGGAGGAAGAAGAAGAACAAGAACAAGAAGAAAGGGATTTTTTTTTTTATCATGAGGAACTTCCTATTTTGGGTAGGTTTAAATATCTGTGGCTTATTATGAGAAAGCAGTAGTTCCAGAGTGAATCCTGATAGTGACAAATGGACAATTACATTTTAGGAAGCATCGAATCATGTAAACTCTCATGAAATTATTGTAGAACCACATTAGGATTTGCTGGGAGATAATGTCAGATTTTTAATTCCTTCTTTATGTAAAATGTTTAGGATAGAAGAGTTCTAAGAAATCATATAAATTTCAGTGAGACACAACTTTTAAAAAATTGATTGAGATTATCAGACATAAAACCTAGAAATGATACAATTATAATTGTTTTTGACAAGCCACACTTTAAAATTTTTAAACTACTGTATACTAAGCAGCATCAAAACCTAAGAAAAATGTTATTTAATGTCAATGCTTCAAGATCAACCTTTAAAATTAGAACAAAACTAACAAAAAAGTATAAAGAGATTTCTTCAAGATATAAGTGTGCTCATTATAAAAAATTACATTATTTAAAACCAATTTTTTTGTTTCCACATTTCATAACTATTTCAGGTGTTTTCTTTGTCAGATCCAATGTCACCTACAGTTTACCTGATGGTGGACAAATTCAGTAAGTTAGAATACAGTACAGCAAGACAAAAATTCGATAAGGCATAATGGAATGAAATGTATTCTTGAGAACCATATTAAACTCTTCTGCACTCTAAAAACAGTATCTTGAGCTGCTAATTGTATAAAATTTGCATATAATTTTAAATAAAATGAACACTATGTCAATTAAGGAACAGGATAAAGCTGGAAAGCATCAATCAGAATTGGCTTGAAATAGGAAATGTCCTCTTAAGCTTGCAGATGTGGAGAACTCAGTCACTGTACTTTAAGCCAGAACCATCAAAGCTTGTTCCTCTGTGGCACTGAGACCCTGGACAGGAGCTGTCCTGACCCTCTCTTCTACCTTAGGCTACAGCACAGAGGCTTCTCTGAAAAAGTGTACTTCAAACTCTGAGTTCACCTAATTTTGTCTGTTATGACTTTCTCCTTTCCTTAGTTCACTGGGCTGTCTATATCTAGGTCAAACTGCAGCTGACAAACTTTCTGGCACTTCCTTTAATGAGATGATCCCTTTGATTGAAGCAAACAGTCTCTCCAATCCTTTGTTTCAACCTTCAGCTTCGATGAATCAAGCTGATGGTCTCATTCGCATTCAGATGTTTCCTCTCTTTTTCTAAACCATAAATGCATTCCACTTGTTTTCTGCAGAGCTGTGTTTCACACTTTAACTCACTTCAGCTCATGGCCACAGCTTCAAGGAGAAGCTTTGGACTTACACTGCAGACCTGCATTTCACCACTGTCCAGGTGCTGGCTGTAGTTTTTGTTTATAGAAATGTTGGTCATTTTACTCTTTCAGGTGGGGCACTTAAGTTAGCAGCACTAAGGAACTTCTAGTTAATGTCTAACCAATCAATAACCTTGCTTTCCCTTTTGTGACACCAGTGGTCCTGATGCTGATGTACTGTCCATACAGTTTTCACTAAGACAGCAGGTGAAAACGGATGCTTTCCAGCACATCAGCAATCCTGATGGTGTTCTTCATGATGAGTCCGTTACCCTGCTTCCTAATGTGCTGATGCTTTCTTGGGTTTTTTCCTGTTTCTTCAGCTCTGATTTTTTTCATTTGTCTCTTGCACAGCACAACACTTTTCTTAGTACCATGAATAATGTCCCCTGATATTGATGTATAGCATCTGAAATGATGTCACTCTTTTTCAATCTCATCCTCATGGTCCCAAAGTAGTTCTAGTGCTTCTTTTTGTGTGTGTGACAAGAATAGCTATTATCACTGCAATAAATAGAGTTTTGCAGAGCTGGTATTATTTTTGTCTCAGTGAGAAGATAGATTTACTGAAGCATTGTCAAGTACTGCCAAACACATCCCCTAATGGAAGAGACCAGACTTTCACTCAACTCCAGAACTTTGAAAACTTTGAAGAATTCATGTATAATCTCCTCACTAATTTTCCATTACCCTTTGTAATACAGGAAGTATGATACTCAGCTCCTTTTCAATCAAAGTCACATCTGCTTATATTGAAAACAAAATAGTACATATCAAAACTTCCAAGAGAAGCTCAAGTCCTCTTTGTCACCATGTCTCAGCCCCCAACTTGGGCAGAGACCACCTGCTTGACCAGGTCATACTGGTCACCAGAACTCCAGATAAGCCACCCACCCAAGAATTCCTCTCAGCCTTTCAGTGTCCCCAACCATATCTGCAATCCTCCCCTCTCTCCTTGTCACCATGCTCCAACCCCTAACTCGGGTGAAGACCTCTTCCTGCTCAACCAGAAGCCAAAATGGCCAGAAGACTAGAGCAGAAACAGAAATCAAGGAACAAAACACTCATCCAATAAAAAAAAACGGAGGAATTTTTACCCAGACCTATAATCACTCTGTATGCAGACGCCAGGACACCAGCACAAGAGCATCATCCTGAACAGCCACGGCAGGGTGTCACCACCACAGACATTTATCCTGCTAATGCAGGTCCTGAATGTTCCAACACAGCTGAAACGCGTGGGAAAGAACGTAAAACCAAATTTATGAAGATGGATAGAGATCCGTAAAGAGGAAATGAATAAATCTCTTAAAGAAATTGAGGAAAAGACAAACAAAAATTGGAGGTAATGAATATTTATTAAAGTCTTTAATAAATTTTAAAAAGCCAAGAAATACTTAAAGAAGGCCAAGAAAAAAAAAGAAAAAGTTAAAGTAAACAAATAAAACTTTTTGAGACCAGAAAATGGAAATAGAAGCAACAAAGAAAACACAAACTAAAAGAAATATGGAAATGAAAAATCTAGGTAAATGAACAGGAACTACAGATACAATCATCACCAACAGAACACAAGAGATGGAAGAGAGAATCTCAGGCATTGAAGGAAGATACCATAGAAGAAATAGATACATCAATCAAAGAAAATATTAAATCTAAAAACTTCCTGACACAAAGCATCCAAGAAATCTGGAACACTATGAAAAGCCCAAACCTAAGAATAATAGGAACTGAAGGAGACGAATCCCAGCTCAAAGACTCAGAAAATATTTTCAGCAAAGTCATAGAAGAAAATTTTCCTAACCAAAAGAAGGAAATGTCTATAAAAGTACAAGACAGATACACAACACCAAATATATTGGAGCAGAGAAAGAAGACCCCCAGCCATATAATAATAAAAACTCTAAACATACAGAACATAGAAAAAATATTAAAAGATGCAAGGAAAAATACCAAGTAACACATAAAGGCATATCACACCTGACTTCCCAATGGAGACCATAAAATCCAGAAGAGCCTGGATGGCATAGTCATATGGGATGGGAATGGCAAAAGTCATAAAGCCAGCACAGCTGCTTGACAAAGATCCAGCAAAGCTGAGCCACATGATGGTCACCATGTCACATTTGATTTTCATCTCCACCTGCTGCATACTTGGGGGACTTTTAATATTTGTATAATTTAGGAATATTGGATTGATGGAATATTTTCTATGAATCATTTATGCTTTCTTTCAGCAGTCTTCTATCTAAGCTTTCCCCAGGAAAGTCTTGAACATACTACTTCTCTTGCTTTTAGAGAGATATCCTTATTTACTCAACGGTCTTCCTTATGCCTTGGAGGATGTAGCACACATAAAGAAAGCAGAAGTCTCTTTATGAGGCTATAAGATATTCTTGAAACATCTGTTCTTGTATTTACTCAGCAACAAGGTATTCAAAACAAAGTAAACTTGAAAAGGTTCAACAAGATTCAGTGGGCTAGAGGAGTTGACCACAGATCAGATTGCAAGCCTCTTCTCATGATACCCTCAAGCAACTAAGGGGCATATACAGCAACAAAGTTAGATTGGCTGGAGTTACCTCTGCCCTATACAGAGACTTATTGATAAACAAAGAATAATGTAAAAAGATGTAAGAATGAGATGTCAGAACCTCCCTTTCTTAGAAAATTTAGCATATACAGAGCCACTGTGGCATTATATGACCAAGGAACAATAGAATACCAGGATTAGACATACAAAAAATTCTATAAATACATAAAATGTAAACATTGTATTATGACAGAATTTAAATAATAACTGTAGCCACTTTGTCCTGAGGGTTTTTCTGAGGAATCTGACCATTAATAATTAATAATACACTGAGACATTGTCATGATATTTTATTTGTGCTGAAATGTGATATTTTATTTGTATATTAATAAATAAAGTTTGCCTGAAGATCAGAGGAAATAGCCAGCTATAAACAGATGTCAGGTAGTGGTGGCACACATCGTTAATCTGATCACATGACAGGCAGAGCCTTTGTATGTTCAAGAACACAAGTGTGGTGACACACGCCTTTAATCCCAGTACCAACCACAGAGACCTGAAGGTCTGTATAGACAGGCAGTGATGAGGAAGTGATGTGGCTGGGCTAAGATAGCCAATGAGAAGGCAGAACAGCAAGGCAATAACGGCGCAGGTTAGACAGGAAGAGGCTCTCTTGGGAAGCTATGGCAAGGTGGTAAACTAAGGTTAGTTGGCAGCTATTGCTCTGATCCCTATGGCTTACTCCTCTCTATTTGGCTCTGTGTTTCCTATTTAATAAGACTGTTTAGAAATACATCTACAGTGTATGGCAATATGCCTGGGCTGTCTTGAAGATTTTATTTTGGTCTAGCATCCTTGAAGCCACAAAAGATCCTGGTCTGAGAACAGGTTGTCTTATTCTTCTAGACCGTTAAAAATTGGGTTATGGGGTTAAAGAGTAAAATTATTGCTCTATTAGTTATTAATGTTTTATTTTACTGTTTTAAAATGTATTTTAATTGAAATAGAATTCCATTATTTTTTCTTCTAACTTTTCTCACTTTAGGCCCCTCCAGTTATCCTTCCTGAGCCTCCCTCATGTCTCTCACTCTTAAGCAGCTAGGCTCTTTTTGATTGTTGTTTTTATGTGTGTGTGTGTGTGTGTGTGTGTGTGTGTGTGTGTGTGTGTGTGACATGTTTGAATGTATGTAAATACAACCTGCTGAGTCTGTTTCTGTAGTTGGTGCCTATATGATTTCAAGGCTGACCACTATGACCACTATGACTCAGATGTCAGTCAAAGCATGGATTAATCACAAAACCCAGGAAAGTATAGAGCAGTGGTCTCAAACTTACTAACACTGTCACCCTTTAATAAGTGCCTCATGCTGTGGTGACACTGGCAATAAAATTAGTTTTGTTGCTACTTCACAACTCTAATTTTGCTGCTGTTATGAATCATAATGGAAATATTTGGTATGTAGATGGTTTAAAGCTACAGCTGTTAAATTCATTCAGTCCCCAAAGGGTTCACCACCCACAGGTTGAGAACCACTGATATAGAGGGACCATATGGCAGGAGAGTCAGTAGTGGAATAGCAGGGCACAGGTGATAAGAAACGGGAAATGGTGTAACTAGAAAGGATGGGAGGAGGTCAGTACAAAAGAGGGGATGTGCAAATAACACCAAGGTTGTTAGTAATATTTTTAAAGAAAACAAGTATTAACTTTAAACTGATTACATATGTATTAAAATATGTAGCTGACTATTAATGCTATAATTATTCTAATTGTTTTCTCTCAGTGAAAGTCTTCTAACTGCAAACTTATCATCATATAAAGAACACACTACATTCCTACATAAGGAAGTATGTAAAGCATTGCCACAGCCTGAACTTAGATGGTTTTACAAATAACTACAATTTGTTTTGCTGTAAAGTTCAGCTGTACGATACAATTGTTGCATATTTGCAGGGTAATGTAGAATGGATTTGTGCAAGAAAATTAATAATTCTGTTTTCTAAAATAGAGTGTCTGAAGAAGAATGAACGTCTAAATTTCTATTCTCACTTATTTAAGCACTGTGCACCACAAAAGCAGGCAATGTATTTTATACTGGAAGATACACTGGCCCCAGATATCCAGGCAACAGATCCATTTTCAGCATAAACACTATATTGTGAAAAATAACTAAAGTTACCTGTAGTGGTGTTTGCTCCACCCATGACCTTGGGCTATAGAGCCCAAAGGAGCAGTGCTTCTTGCCATTGTACTTGACCTCTTATAAGGAAAGTGGGAAAGGATCCCTGATGCCTGTAAGGTGGATTCACTCTCGGTCAGATCAGAGGACGACTTCAGCTATCTACTCTGTTCGGTATTTGTGAGTGTATTTCCTCAATTTATATCTTAATAAATTCATATTACCCACTAAATAGACTTATGTAGATTGATCTTAATAAGTGATGCCCACAAGACAAAAAGACCCCACAGCCCACAGCCTCCATGGCAGTGGTGGCAGGTTTGCTCAGAGGATCCTGTGCTCGCTGCAAGCCTGCCTCAGTAGCACCTCCAAGCTGCTTGGTTTCAACTGTGTGGATCTGAGCCCCATGTACCCCCCCAACTGGGGCTACTCACATGACCAACCCCTAACGCAAGTGGGCAGCTGCTGGTCTCTCTCTCTCTCTCTCTCTCTCTCTCTCTCTCTCTCTCTCTCTCTCTCTCTCTCACTCACTCATAGGGATTTTGATACAGAGGGAAGATATTATATTGGAATGGATATTTCTACCACATAAACTGAGTAAGAAGTTAAAGACTTATGTAAAAAAGATCTCTGATTTGATCCTTAAAGGAAAATTAAGGCTTCATCAGTTGACAGGAGTGGGCCCAACAGAAATTGTAGTGCCTTTACCTAGTGAGGAAATTTCCTCTTTATGGAAAGATAATGAATACTGTCAGAGAGTTGCAGTAACTTTTTGGGAGAGATTAAGAACCGTTATCCTGAAAACACAAGAATAGAATTCATAAAGAGAACTGAATGGGACTTTCCTCACATTGTACAGCAAAAATCAATCTCTAGAGTCCCCACATTCTAGACTGATGCCAATAAATCAGGAAAGGTAGGATATAAATCAGAAGATTTAAGTAAAGTGGTTCAAAGCTCCTACAGTCCTGTATAAAAGGCAGAACTGTATGCCATTCTTATGGTACTAATGGACTTCATGGAACCTCTCAATATAATTACCAACTCTCAATATGCAGACAGAGTTGTTTTACATACTGCTGAATTTATTCCTGATAATACAGAATTAACTTCATTATTCATACAGTTGCAGGAAATCATCAGAAATAGGGAACATTCTACATATATAACATACATCAGATCCCCTACAGGTTTGCCAGGTCCTCTAGTACAAGGTAACAATGAGGTTGATCAGTTATTAATAGCTAATGTGCTAGAAGCCTCAGAATAAATACCATGTAAATAGCAAAGGTTTGAAAAAGGACTTTTCTGTCACTTGGCAACAAGCCAAGGAAATTGTAAAAAAATGTCCTACTTGTTCCTTCTATAACCAAACTCCATTACCTGTAGGAAGTAATCCTAAAGGGATACAAAGAAATAAAATTTGGCAGATGGATATGTTTCATTTTGCAGAATTTAGAAGATAAAAATATGTATACCATACGATTAACACCTATGATATGGACATTTCTGGACATTTAGCATGTCTTTCTTGTTTGATGTTGTTCTTGTTACTTGTAGTTGTAGTTACATTTTTGTTTATGTTATTATTCTTTTGTTTTTCCTGGACAATACTTGATAATCATTCTTATTATATACAGTTTTCATTAAATTTAGAACCTTCTTATTTAGACAAAAAGGGGAAATGTGAGGGGTTTGCTCCACCCATGACCTTGGGCTATAGGGCCAGAAGGAAGCAGTGCTTCTTGCCATTGTACATGACCTCTTACAAGGAAAGGGAGAAGGCTCACATGCTCCTTCTCCCTGCTGCCTGCAAGGTAGATTCACTCCCGTTCAGATCAGAAGAATACTTCAGCTGTCTACTCCATTCTGTATTTGTGAGTGTATTTCCTCAATTTATATCTTAATAAATTCTGTTACACATTTAATAAACTCACATGGATTGATCTTAATAGTTACCAAGAGAAAAGACCAAAAAACAAAACACAAATTTCCCTTTTTACTTCTATTAGTATATGTAAATGGTGTGTATGATACATGTGGATGTTAGGGGAATAGTTAGAGGATCTGGTTCTTTATGGTTCTCTCCTTCCACCAAGTGGGTCTTCGGTATTGAACTCATGTCGTCAGGCTTTGTGGTAGGGACCTTTACCCACTGAGCCATCTTGCTGGCCTAAGTTTCCAGCTTTTAGTCAGGAGACTAAAATCATATTCATAGATAGCAGTCATTCTGTTTTTTTAAGCCTCAAAACAGTCATTTTAAAATGCTCAATCTGTTTATTTTTCTCCTTATCCTAATAAGGATACATTAATTGTAGCAAAGATGTTGAGATTATAACAAAGAACATGAAAAATAATGTCCATAAAAATGAGTAGTAATAAAGCTTAGTGTTAAAATATACTACATAAATAAAACACATTTTTGACACATTTATCGGAGGTCATATGTACCATTGCCTGGGGGGCTAGCCTTCACCGGCACAGGGCTCAAAATTAATCCACAGCATCGGCATGTACTAGACTTTTTTAAAAATCTGATTGGGTTAGGGAAAAAGACACTCACGCTCTTTTGATGATTTCCTTCTTGGTTCTCTATTCTCCCATGTTCTTTCTGTGTTCTTTCACTGTCAGTTGAAGAAAAAAGTCACTCCAAGATGAAATTTTAAGGCCCATATGACAGAAGGAAGGCCCAGACTCTTCTGATGTACTGGATTGGATTGGACCCTGAACAGCCATAAAAAGGTACATTTATTTATTGTTAAGCAAAGGATTTCCTCACATCAGGGTCCCTAATCTTAATTTCCATGTCTTGCTGAAAGAGAATATCACATGCCTCCATAACTCTAGCCCATTATTGTGTATCGTGTATTGTGTGTGATACACAATAATACAAGAGCCTCACGTGTGCCTGAGGCATCTTGTGACCAAAGTCATGGGATGGCTGCAAAGCCATTTTAGCAAAACAATCACTGTTTTCCACAAGGATTCTTCAAGGTCAAAGTACTTCTAAAAACAGCTGTTCATTCTAATATTTATCCTATACAGTGATTCTGTTAAGTTCCTCCAGATAAAAACATGTATTTTTTCATAGCCAACTCTATTGTTTGCAGTCACAAAGAATCAATCATTTTATTATTTATCTTGAAAGTTAGTCTTATAAGGAATCTTAAAGAATCATAAACCTAAACTTTTATACATAAAAAACAATCAGTCAGCTGTATTTTAAATCTTTAGGGTGCCTATGCATTTATCAATAGTTTTTTTTAATCAAAAGATTGAAGACATGAATGGTTAGAAGGAATTAATCCTACCTTTAATCATCAACCAACTGTAGCAAGAAAATACATCAGCCAGTACCAGTTGGGCCACTTTGTATTTTTACCTCAGCTGTGTGTCCTTGTGAACTTTCGATTGTTTTCTGGGGGTTTTTCATCTTAAGGCTAATATCAAAACATCTGATTTAGCCTGAAGTTATTATCAGGCTTTGTTTCAGCTAATGATTCACACTGAAACCTGTGACTGTGTCTTTCAGCATTAAGATTAAAAGAATTTGAGCCAGCCCTGAGCTTAGATTGCCACCTGCTGCTCCTCTGACATGGGCACTGGGACATTTGCTTAGTAAATTTTCTTCTGTACTGAAGGATCAGGTTGGTATTCATCAACTACATAGTAGTGAGCTCTAGGTTCACAGGCATGAGTGATGTGGCTCCATTTTTATTTAAATGTGTCAAGTCAAAGGTTTTTACATTATGTAGTATACCATAAAGAAGTTATTTTTTTTAACCTAAGAAATGATAGGAAAAGTTCCACATATTTCAACTTTTACTTAAAAAATACAAATAAATAACATTTCTGGCTGTATCATGGAAAGTTAATGACATTAAAAATCAGAAAAGTTTGAATTATATTATCTACCTTCAGCATTCTGCAATGCACTTGTTCTGGATGAGGGATGATAAGAAAGATGCTGACAGGTGAACGTAGATGCATGGGTTCTGCCTTGTATTACTTGAAGGGCCCCACAGAGTCCTGTAGGGAAATTATTTTTATCCAAATCCAGAATGTACATTGGGATATATTTGATAGAATTGGAAGAACAGATGGAAACTGGCTTGTAGGGATGCAATTAGGAGTATGATAGATTTGTCTGTAATGGAAAACTCCTGGCCTGGGAAGTCTAATCTAACATCAGCAGTGGCATTAAAGAGAGGGTCAGTGGCTTTGAGAATTGGCATCATCCTCGTGCAACAACTTAGAGGACAGCCCGATGACTTGGCAAAGATGTTATCCATTTTAACTGAAGACTTACTGCAGTATACTCTTTACTATGAAAGAAATGTGTGCATAATTTAGAGAAAGAACTTTAAAAGTCACAGTGATTTAGAAGCTCCACATTTTTTGGAACCACTAAAGAACAAACTTTTACACAAAAAGATGAAAAGAACTGTGTTAATTTAACTCTCTGGACACTCTCTGAAAATGTGTGTTTCCTGAGAGCAACTAGACATGATATAAAGAATCTAATGCTTCATGATTTAATTGTAGCTTCTCTTACTGGAATGAGGAAGTAGGTTTAAATTTTAAGGGAGTTCTTCATAACTACGAAGAACCCAGCTAAATAGAAGTCTGTGTTATTCTCATTACTTTGAGATCATGAGCATGGCTCAAAGCTTCCTTTACTGAGAATTTGCCCCTTAGTCACCACTAAGGAAGATATGTAAGTAGAAAGCAGCACACAATAGACTTGAAGACAGGCCTTTACTTACCCCATTAATATAAAGAAATGAATCTATTTGTGTTCCTGATTTTTCCTTTTGTGATTGAAAATAATTGACATTAAAAAATGTCCAAGTATATTAAGTATAATACTTCAGTTTTAAGAATTGAAGAATATATTAAGATATAGTGAAAAATATATAAAACTACTAGGGCATTTTAGTAAACTAGTAAATCCTAGAGGCTCATGTCAACAACATTGTGAAGTCATTAGGCAGCATGCTGTGAGAACCCATGTGATAATTCTGAAGCATAGGTGTGTAGAGAAAGCAGCCTGGCAGGTAGCTGTCTCTGAGAATTGAAACAACAGGTTCTTAAGGATCAGGTCAGAAACATGCAAGAAAAAAGTGATCTCACCATTTGCCTTTTCAGTATCAATTTCCAGCCCCTTGAATTATGTATATGACTTTTACTTCATGTTTAATGTTTAACTGGAGCTCAGACACCATGATCTTACATATTAATTTGTAGATTTCTATCAGATGGAAAAGAATAGTCCCAAGGTTATGGGGGTTATTTTTGTCATGTAGGACATCAACTGCAATTATAGTTTAGCTAATCATATCCTCACCTTTTTCTCATGCTTCTAATTCTGCCCTCCTTCTTCTCCAACTAGAAGCACATAGCTTATGAGGGCTTTGCAAACAGCTTTTCTATATTATTGATTTCCTCATTAATTGGTTATAAATCTTTTAGATTCTTAGAAATAGTTCCAATTGTTGCCTAAACCCATTATTTTACTTTTATTTAGGTTCCTGTTCAGATTTAATGTTATGATCTGAACATCTGACAGTCTCCATTCTGTGCCCTCTACAAAGGAGAGAAATAGCTTGAGATCCGTGTTAGGCAAATTTTGCCATGAATGAAATTAAATTTTGTGTTGGAAATTGAAATCAGGGCCTTGGGTATGATATGTATGTGCTCAACCACTGAGCTACACAGCCAGGCCAGGCCATTCTGTATTTTTCCTTAACTTGTGACTCAGTACAAACAAGTCTACAAATGCTGGTATATTTGTATTTGTGACAGGGAAATACTTGTAATTCCTATAGTAAGTTTGCAATATATTCCTTGGGGCATGTCAATAAGTTACATAATAAACTTTTAAATAGAAGAAATGTTGTTTTTGTCTATTTATGGAGACTAGCAAATAAAATTTTAGAGACTTCCTTCGAGAATGCTCAGATGAACAAAAGCATCTTAAACTTTGATACTCTGGATGTGCCAGTATTTTAAGAATTAATGGAGTAGAAAAGGAGCGCTGTGGGTAAAGGCACTTGACAATGTGACAACCTGAGGAACATCAGAATTCACGTGGTAGGAGGAAATATCCAAATCACACAAGTTGCCTCTACACGGTGGTAGACAGAAGTGAGCCAGAGAGAGTGTGAGTCCATAATAAAGCAACTCCTGCAATAGCCTAGTAATAATGTGTTATTCCACTGTTCCATGAATCCAAGAATGAAATAATCCACTCATAAAAGAAGAGCCAATGCAATCCCACCTCCTCCTCCAATCACATTGAACAACATTGCACTAGAAAGTTTGGGAGACACATTCAAACCATAGCACAAATAAATATCTCTATACTTTTACTTCTTTGATTGATTCTTCAATATGTTACAGAATATCTGTATTTTGTGTCAAGTTGATGGGAATTTCTATTTATCTACCTTGGGGATTAGGAAACTGATGTGCTTGTCAGTAAATGTTTGTAATGCTTCTAATGGCTGTTGCTTTCTGCCAATATGTGTGATAGAGACAGTTATTAGTCACCACATTTTCATTTTCTTGTGGAATAGAAGTTAAATTCATTAAAAATTGTAATTAGTATTGAGGTTTGAGAGAAGATGAGTTTAGTTTTTTTAAAGGAAGCTTTTCAAGTCATTTTTGAATATGAAGGTCAAAGAAAACACTTGACAATTTGTAATAAGTTTAAGATTAGAATGTTTTTTAGGAAAGTAAGTCTGAGAAAAAGCAACAAAATCTGTTAAAATGTGGTAAAAATCTTATTTTGATGGATTTACTAACAATGTATTTTTAATAAGTTTATGAAGTTCATGTTGTTATAGATTGTAATCATAGAACCAAATTTTGTTATCTAATATTGTGAAAATTAACTTTCTAGTCTTTTACATTTTATTTTAGGTTTTTTTAAAAAAATATATATATATATTATATATATATATTTAAAGATTTATTTATTTATTATGTACACAGAAGAGGGTGCCAGATCTCATTACAGATGGTTGTGAGCCACCATGTGGGTGCTGGGAATTGAACTCAGGACCTCTGGAAGAGCAGTCGGTGTTCTTAACCTCTGAGCCATCTCTCCAGCCCTTAAAAATATATTTTATCATATAATCTGTGAGTAAAGGTACTTGGACATCTTTTCCCTTTGAAGCCCTTGCTGGTGTTCGGTTGTATTGCTGCTCTCGTGAAAATTTCATGGATTGAATAGAAATGGAGTAGACAACTTTGATTGCTGATTTTAGTAGAATTGCTTTGAGTTTCTCTCCACTTAAGTTGATGTTGTCTATGGGCTTGCTGTAAACTGCCTTTTCTGTTGAGGTTATCTCCCTTATTTTCCTAATCTTTCCAGTCCTTTTATCATGTAGGGGTGCTGAATTTTGTCAGGGACCTTTTCTACATAGAATGAGATAATCATGTGGTTTTTGCCTTTCTGTCTCCTTACTGGTGGATATTTACTAATTTACATATGTTGAACCATCCCTGCCTCTCTGGGATGAAACTAACTTGATCCTTGTAGATAATCTTTTGAATGTGCTCTTGAAATGAGTTTGCAAGTAATTTTTTGAGAATTTTTTTCCATTTGGTTTTTGCACAGTTTGGGTATTAGGGTAATAGTGGCTTTGTATAAAGAATTAAGAACAATTTTTTCATTTTCTATTTTGTGAAATAATTTGATGAGTATTGGTGTTAAATCTTCTTTGAAGGTCTGGTACCAAATCCAAATTCTGCACCAAATCCATCTGGCCATAGGATAATTTTTGGCTAGGGAATTTAAATTGCTGGTTTTGTTTCACTGGGTATTATGGGTCTATTTAAGTTTTTTTAAATTTTATTTTGATTTATTTTAACTCTGGTAAGTTGTATATATCAAAAAATTCATCCATGATGAAGGACAAATTCTTAAAGTATGTTCTTAATGATTTTTTATTTCCTTGGTGTCTGTTGTAATATCTCCCTTTTAATCTCCAATTTTGTGAATTTTGATCCTCTCTGTCCATCTTTTGGTTAATTTGAATAAAACTTTGTCAAACTTGTTGATTTTCTAAAAAAAAAATTAATCTGTTCATTTCATTGATTCTTTGCAATTTCTGTTGATTTGTTTGTTTTTGTTTCATTTATCTTAGCCCAGAGTTTGAGTATTTCTTCCCTTCTACTCCCTTTGGGTATTATCTCTTCTTTTGCTAGAGCTTTTGAGTGTGTCATTAAGTTATTTGTAAGATTTCTCCAGGACTTTTTTTTTTTTGTAGAATCTAGGGCTATGAACAGTCTCTTAAACTCTTGAAAATGCAGTCATTATGTCCCATGGGTTTAGATATACTGCGTTTATATTTTTATTCACTTATAGAAAGTTTTAAATTTCCTTCTTGATTTCTATCTTGATCAAATTTTCATTTACTAGTGAGTTCTTCAGCTTTCATGAATTTGTATACTTTCTATCTTGACCAAATTTTCATTTACTAGTGAGTTCTTCAGCTTTCATGAATTTGTATACTTTCTGTATAACATCAGAAGTGTCCAGCTTTATTCTATTATTGCCAGATAGGTTATAAGATGTTATATCATTTTTTTTAAATGTAAATATTGAGACTTATTTTATGTCCTAATTTATGGTAAATTTTGAATAAAGTTCCATGGACCACTGAGAAGAAAGTGTATTCTTTAGTGATTTGGTAGAATGCTCCGTAGATATCTGTTAGAGCCATTTGATTTATGGCATTATTTAATGCCATACGTTTTTATGTCATTCCATGTTTAGTTGTTTCAATGACCTGATTAACTGGCAAGAGTTGGGTATTGAAGTCACCCACCATCACTGTATTAGGATAAATACGTGATTTTTGCTGTAGTAGTGTTTTGCTTATATTTTGCTTATATTAAGTCCAGTGCCCTTGTACTTGGTGCATATATGCTTAGAATTGTATTATCATCTTTCTGATTTTTTCCCTTGAATGACCAAGTACTGTCTTTCCTATGATTTCTGAATAGTTTTGGTTTGAAGATTATTTGGGCAGATTTGCTTGGAATACCTTTTCCATTCTTTTACCCTGAGGTGATATCCATCCTAGATGGTTACGGTGAGGTAAATTTCCTAGATAAAGCAGAATGGTAGAGCTGGTTTTATAGTTCAATAATCTGTGAGTCTGTGTGTTTTTATTGGGGAATTATGAGAATTAATATTGAGAGTATTAAGGAGAAGTATTTACTAATTTCTGTTATTTTGTTGTGGTTTCTGTGTGTGTTCAGGAGTGTTTTGCCTCATTTATGTCTGTGTACCACTTAATGTTCTGTGGAAGCATTGGATCCCCTGGTGCTTGAGTAATACATTATGAGGCTACCTTATAGGAGCTGGTGATTGAACCTGGGTCCTCTAGAAAAGCAGCTAATGCTCTAAGCCATTAAGTCATTGCTTCAGGCCTGAAATTTCCAGTCTTTTATTAACAAAGCTCTGCCCAGGTAGCTGAGTTTGCAACCCCTATCAGGACAATTGAATAATCCATTGCTTTCTTTTTCATTTGGCATGCCCTTGAGTTTGAAACAGTGAATAAACATTTTTTTATAATAGAAACAACAGAGGTTCCAAACAATTCCATTCCCTGCTTTGTGTGTATTTTCGACATCATTTTTGTCACACTGACTAATTCCATGTAGATATTCTCATATCTGTTTTAACTAAATAACCAAATGTTATACTAATGTTTTGTATGTTGTCATCTACCAAATCAGACACTGAATTTAGTGGAGGAATATTGAATGCCTTGATAGCTAAAATTTATGTTTCTCAAATATTTATGGGGGAATCAAACAGTCTTTTCCTTTCACTTTATCAAAAAAGAACCTTGAAAGAATTCAGATTCATATAAGCTTTCCCTCTCTTAGCTAGCATCACATTAGTGCAAAAATATATCATAATACTAAAAGATCACAATACTAAAAGATATCATAATAATAAAAGATACCACACTAGTAATACCTTGATTTGAGTAATGCTGGAGACGGCATATAAAAAGCCTGACGTGTTACCAGTGGAATCTGTGCTGGAGGTACCCAAGAATGAGGACATCAACCCCTCAGGGCCTGCCCCACCGGATATTCCACTAAGCCTGCCTTCTGCAGGCCAGGGAGAAAACAGTCCTTGTATTCTGAGGGCAGACTTTATGGTGTATGCATGTCATGGTCTCACCCATCCAACTGTTACTGGTTCTTGTGATCCTCCTACTCCATTTGCTCTTTATGACTTTCTTTCTCTCTCCTGCGGTGGTTTCCATGAAATTAGAAATGATTTTGAGATTGTGACAACGGCAGGAGTTAGAGCTGCTCTGCAGGTCATGGGGAAAACCCCGAAGGCTGGTGGCAGAAAACTGCAGATGGGACAGAAGACAAGAGTTGCCAAGAACTAGTTAGAAGACAACCTGACGAATTACAGAGAGATGAAGAAGGACTTGAGCTGAGAGGAAGCTGACAGTCTGGTACCTTAAACCATTGCTTGTATTTCTGTGATTTCTGGGAAACTGCAAGTAGATGGCCTCTGGGGTGCTAACCTCAGATGTTCTGATAATCATTAACCTGCCAAAGAATAAGCTGGCATGCTTTGGCTTTCTTCCTGGGAACTTCTATGTACAATCAAGGGGCACGAGTACACTTTGCTGATTTCCAAAAAGAACTTTTGAAACTATTGTGAAGAACCCAACCACCTGTTGCATCTTCTCACCCCCTATTTCCTTGTATTATTACAATAAAAGACTGGGGTTGAGCCAGATCGGGAGAAAGAAGGTGGAGAAAATGCACATCTCCAGATCTGACAAGATTCATCAGCTTGCACCAACTCCTGTGTCCCAGTCTTTTCTTGCACCTGCCAGACATCCTTGCCCTTTGAAACCCTCGAAACTGCTGAGGCTGGTCCCTAGCAGAGTGACTTGTGAATGGCGTGAATATTGTACAAATTCTACCGTTTCCTGAATAGATTGGAAAGCTCACAAGATTTTCCAGCGTCCTCTGTCCTTACTATGTTCTCAGAGGTGATACTGGTACAACTCTCAGAAAAGGGTCAAGAATCAATTGTGCCATGCTTGGTGGCGCATGCCTTTAATTCCAGCACTGTTGAGACATAGGCAGGTAGATCTCTGTGAGTTCGAGGACACCCTGATGTACATAGTGAGTTCAAAGCTACATAGAAAGACCCTGTCTCAAAAAGGAACAAACAAAACAGCTAGCCATACACTCTATACAATAAATGATGTCCATTCTCTGTACATTGGTGTCTTTGGCTCTGGGACACAGGAACCACAATCATTCAATATTATCTGTAGATTTCTTTGCTGTACCTTACATTTTATTGAAGGTTCTCTTACTGAGAAATTTTTGTCCAATACAAACAAAGTTATGCTTGTAGTATCTTAAAAATGGCTGGCAGGAGTCATAGCATACAAGAAGCCCCAAGTGGGGGGCTTATTGAGGGGAGGGAAGAGAAGAAACAGAGAAGAGGGAAGAGACCAGTCCTTGGGGATGAGAGTGAAGGAAGAGGAGGAGAAAGAGAAGGGAGGTGGGTAAGGGCCGCCTTTTATAAAGGAAGTGTAGTAAGTGCGCACAGGGGTGCCCTTAGTGGCTGCCGCTGAGGATGTATCCTGTCAGGACCCTAAAGACAGGCCGGTACAGATGCCTGAATGCTAACAATGCTCATGGTCTTATGGACAGCGACATATCCAAGATTTGAACTGTGGAAGCTGGAAGGATCACACTTAGAGTCTACTTTAAAGTCCAAAGTTAATGTCATTCAAACAACTATTTTGATGTACCGGCAGATTGAGGCTGGACACTCAAGTCCTTTGTAAAACTGAAGCAGAAAGCGTCATTAAAAACAGACAGCTGACCCATGTGAATCAGTAACAGAAAAAAATAGTCTCGCTGGGCTCACTGAACTAATTAGGGAAATCAAATTGTGTCTATTTGCAATAACGGTGAATTAATTTTTGTGTTCTGTTTTCTGTTGTTTGTTCACTTCTTTATCCATGTCTAATTTTCAAGTTACCAGTCTCCTTGTTACCTCAGACTTCAGAAGCAAACAACTCAATTAAATAATTATTTTTAATAAATAAAATATAATTGTCTCCAAACACTGTTTTTCTTTTACTAAGCAATGGTTAGGAAAATTGATCATGACTCCCAAGATGGTACCCCTGAGTATCAAATTGAGACTGTTTCTCATTGCGTCATATGGGAAGCTCACACTGGAGAACACATCTACACATAGCAGCAATGTTTCTCAAGGCCTCTCAGGTAAACCATCATTCACTTCCTACAAATGCTGGGTCTTGATGGGACAGACCTCTGAATGGCTTGTTGAGATACTACTGACTGTAATAAACTGTACATATCTCAATGAAAGCAAAGTTTCCTCAATTTATAAGAATGACTTTCTTGGTTCGAAATTCTAATAGTTTTTTAAAAATAAATAATAAAATAATTTTAGATAAATTATCTGTGGGTATAGTGATATCGAGTCTGTGAAGCATATTTGGGGGCCTGGATTCAATGACACTGCAGAATAAATAAATTAATGCTTGAGTAAATAGATGAATCCATTCTAATTATCAAGACTGAAAATTCTAAGAATTTTTACAGATTTATTTCTCTGGTAGCAATTTCATGATGATTCATAATTATGTGCTGCATGATTTACTATTTTTCAGGACTTTATAATAAAAATATCAAACATAGAGTGATTAATAACAAACAGAAAATTAATATTACTTTTCACAGCACTGAGACTGAGGAGTTCAAATTCAAGGTGTGAGCAGATTTGGGGTCTGACTCAGGGTCCACTCTTCACACTCAGCTACTGTCTTACTACTTCATAAGTTGAAAATAGTGACACTCTTTCACTGAAATTTTTCATCAGAACACTAATCACATTTACAAAAGCTTTGTGACCATAACCAATTCTCCTAATGAAGGCCCTGCTTCCTAACATCACCTTGAGTGGCTGTTCACACATACGAACTCACTGGGAAGGCACTATCCTCGCTATAAAACTCAGGATTGTCTAGTAAATTAATCTCTCCCCAGCTTAAAAAAAGGTAGTTTAATTTTCGTGTCCAAACAATCTTTGTAGAATATAAAATGGAGAAGCTATAAAAATGGTTCAAAATTTATAAGAAAGCAAAAATGTGTAATGTTCTTTCACAATTGTGCTCAGCTGTTTTCAGAGCCTGCAATTCTATTTACTTTCTGATTAAAGCTCAAACTTGGAAATAGCACATTGCCTTGAAGATTTCTATTTGCTGGAAAGAAAAAGGCCTGAAGGGTCTCTCTGATTTTATTACCCTATGAGATATTATTAATTTTATATGTATAGAAGGAAAGTATTCTAATATTTTATAAAATGCTTATAAATAATCCACTACTTCTACATCTTATAAATTCTTTTCTCAATGTATTAGACAAATTCCGACATATGTTCATCTTATATACACAAAGAAATATATGTGAGAATCATGTTTTTTAGCATTTAAAAACATATATATCATGAAGACAGGAATTTAACATCTCAATTTCAGTATTAAGATATTTACTCTATATTGCCTTAATGCCAGAAAAAGAATGTTAAGTACTTAGCAAAGCAAGTTTTGGGGTATACATTAATTGTTTCAGGGTATAATATCGTGCAACAAAAATTTTAATTTTAATTTTTTTGTAGTAGTTAAATCAGTATCCAGAGAATAACGCAGAGCAAGAATACTCAATGCATCTAAGATTTGTGTGTTGTAGAGCCATGAAATGGTGGTAGCACACAGTATCTCAGATATACTTGAGGGCATTCTTAAACTCAGTTGAAATGGCTAGAAGTGACACTATTGGTCACACCTGATTGATAATTTCTGTTGACGGGCTCTGCAGAATGCAAATGAAAATTTGTTAGAGTATGTCAAAGACATTGGTGTCGTCTAAAGAATTAACCTGTTTCTAAAGACTTAGAATTTTCTGAAGTAATCTTTAGATTTAGAATTTTCTTGTTTAGAGATTTACAGACTAAGGCTACTATGGTCTAAAATAATTTCAAATATGCTAACTTGATTGCTAAGTAGATAAAGCTACCTATGATGGTGTGGTTAGCATCCATTGTCAACTTGACAGATTTTAGAATCGGTAAAAAAAAAAAAATGGAATTTCCTGTACTCATCTATGGAGGATTATCTTGCTTATGCTAAATGATGTGAAAAGACTCACATTAATTCTGAGTGAGACAGTTCACTGGCAGGATATCCTGGAGGGTATAATAGAGAAAAGGAAATAAGTGTCAGTATTCATGCATTGTTTGCTGTGTTCGTCTGGTTATGGATGTGATATGAACAGCTGTTTCAAAGCCCTGCAGCCTCAATTTCCCTGTCACGATGTAATTTACCTAGAGAAGTATGCCAAAACAAACCTTCTATCTTAGGTTGCATGTGTTAAAGTATTTCATCATAGCAACAAGGATAGAAAGTAAGATAGCATCTTTATTCACACTGTCAAAAATATCAGAAGGAACTATCCAAAATGTTTTATTTGTAACAGATATCAAAGTTGGCATAATCACTTGGATAATCACTTTCTTCCTGGTAGGACACTGTTACTGGCATTTTATAGTACAAAGATGAAAAAATTTCCTATTTCCAAGAAGGTTAAACACAAACAAGCTGATAAGGAGACAAAGTGACTTCTCCAACAGACAAGTGACAGTAGGTGTCATTATCACCGAGAAATCATCTGTCTCTCACCTCACATTTCCCTATTGGTTGAAAAGTGAACTGTAGATATTTCCTTTGCATTCGTCCCTTGTCTAGGGTTGGCACCATTTAACCAACTGACTTCAATTAACTTAAGTAGGTAAATAAATTGTGTCTTTATTGTTATCTATTCCCAGGTCTGTCATATGTTTTGCATATAAAATTTCAAGAAAACTAAATGAGATTCAGATGGCATACTTAACTAATTTCTAGGTACATGCATGTGTGTGTGTGTGTGTGTGTGTGTGTGTGTGTGTGTGTGTGTGTGAGTGTGTGTGCATAGTTTCATCTGGAAGAATACTTTCTTCAAGAAGAGAAAGTTATCATAATTTAAATACAAGGTTATTTTATACTTAAAGGAAATGTTAGAATATTAGACAATGTACTCTAAACTCTTTTGTCAATAATTTTTATGAGTTGTTTTCCTAGAAGCAATACAAAAACACAAGAGGAAAGGCTTGTAGTACATTAGAGAGTATATCTTAACTGAAATTAAACTTCTAATTATGAAAAAGAAAACCACAAAAAATCTAAGATATTTATTTAATTTGAAAATTAATTCAAAGAAACATTTGACTTTGTTCTTCAAATATTAGTCATAAAATAGTTAAAGAAAAATAAAAGTTGTATAATTACTTCAGTGAAATCAACAGAAAATCTTAAGCTCTTTAGTTTAAAAAAATCACAAAGTGATAGTATAATGATACTAGCAATAATATTTCTCAACTATGTTTTATTCTCACTCCCAGTTCTGAGTAAATTATTTTGTTAACATTAATTTTTATTTAAGATATTTTACAATAATTAGTTAATTTTCTTACAATATTTTAATTAATTGAAAGAAAACCCACAACCACTACTTTATTAAACCAGCATAATGGCCAACAATTGTGGTAGTTTGAGTGAGAATGGCCTTTGTAGGCTCATATGTTGGAATTTGTGTTCCCAGTTAGTGGAACTTTCTGGAAATGATTAGACAGTGTGGTCCTGTTGAAAGAGGTGTGGTCTTGCTACAGGATGTGTGTCACTACTGTGAGGTTATAGAAGCCCAAGCCAGGCCCAGTGTCTCTCTCCCTTTTCCTGCTGCCTTTAGTTCAGGATGTAAAGTTCTCAGCTACTGCTCCAGCACCATGCCTTTCTGTTTCCCACCATAATGACTGGGAACTAATCCTCTGAAAGTGTAAGCAAGCCCCCAGTTAAATGTTTTCTTCTATAAGTTGCCTTCATCAAAGTGTTTCTTCACAGAAATAGAGCAGTAACTAAAATAGAAGTTGGTACCAGTGAGTGGGGTGCTTCTGTGACTGGCCTGAACATGCTTTTGTCTTGAAGAATAGGGACGACTTCAGGATTTTGAACTAGAAAAGTAGTATGGACATTTTAAATTGGGTTTAATGGGTCAAAGTAGTAGGCACATGAAACACAAAATGCAGATGGTGATTTTAACAAAGCAGGCCGATGTCATGGGATTTCAGGGGTAAACCGTATCAAGTAGCCTAGATATCATTCTTGTGATATATTTGCAAAGAATGTGGTTGATTCTATCAGTGTCCTAACAATTTCCTGGAGTCTAAATTGAGTGTAGCAAGCATTCTTGGACCACTAGCCCCCAAATCATGACATGGAGACTTATTATTAATTATGAATGCTCAACCTTAGCTTAGGCTTGTTTCTAGCTAGCTCCTTTTTTTTTTTTTTTTTTTGTATAACTTAAATTAACCCACTTCTATTAATCTATGTACTTCCCTGAGGCTTGTTTACCTTACCTCATCTATGTATTGTCCATTCTGTTTTCCTGATTCCTCTGTCTGTCTGGCCCCTGACTGGCTGGCCACTGGCTAACCCACAACTGGCTGACTGGCTCCCCTTTTCTCTATACCAGCCAGCTCCACCTATCTCTCCTCTGCCTACCTATTGGCCATTCAGATTTTATTAGACCAATAACGTGCCTTAGGCAGGCAAGGTAAAACAGCAACACATCTTTACATAGTTAAACAAATGCAGCACAAACAAATGCAACACATCTTTACATAGTTAAATAATCTATCTCACAACAGAAGAGTTTTGTACTTATGTCATTGGCAAAAGTGATTTTAAGACAGCCCAGTATTGACTATGCCATTTGGTTATTAATGATCACAGGCTCATGCAGATCTACAATGAAAAAGAGAAAGAAGTGCAAAGAGAAATTAAAAAGAAGACTGCCAGGAAATAGAATGTTGGACTAAGTCCTGTGCTCAAGGAGAGAGAAAGGTTTTTAAAAAGCCCGATTTATAATGGATAAAGGAAGTGGCACTCTTAGGGAAAGACCCCACATAGATAATCTTCTAATTTGTGAAAAAGGAATTAAAGGAAAGCTTAAGCAGCAAAGGAAACCATCAACAATGGAAAACAGAAAATGTAACACAAAACGTGTCTAGGCTCTAGCTTGGTTTTCTGAATTCTCATGTGCTATGAAATATTACTTTAACTATACAATGGTGTGTTACATTGTTTATGCTGCATTTGTTTTAACTATGTAAAGATGTGTTATACTTGTGCTAATTAAATAAAATTAACCTGGGCTCAGAGAGGTAGGCTTAGCAGCTAGTTGACAGGAAGTAACAGAGAAAAAGAGAATGAGGGAGAAAGATAGGGAGATACCTGGGAGAAGACAGACAGACAGACACAGAACAAGCAGTGAAAGTCGGACAAACAGAATGAAAAAAAGGAAAAAAGCCTAGAGGCAAAACATAGATGAAGAGAAATGGGTTAAATTAAATTATAAGAGCTAGTGGAACAAGCATAAAAGAAGGACAAGCAATAATTAATAATAAGTCTCTGTTTCATGATTTGGGAGCTGGTTCATGGCCAAAAGAAAGCCTGCTGTATTTGCTGTTCCAATATGGGACATATCTTTCTACATAGGGCTTGAGAAACCTGAAAAATAAGACAAAAATAAAACAGATATGGCTACTTTAAGAGGTTTTGCCTTACAGCAAGCACTTGAGTATACAGCAAGCTAAGTAAAAATGCCTGCCACAGTGCAGGGAACCCAAGTCCTAGAACTGGGGCAGTTGAATGCAGCTCTTGGCCAGGCTTGCGGGACATAAAGCTTGACTTTCACAGACCTGAGCAGGGCAGAACCAGCTACCAGTGCACAGCCACTTAGGAGCTTAATATTTGGCTCATGTGGTCAGAAAAGGCTAGAGATTGGTAGTAAAGACAGACTGGGGGAAAAAAAAAAACAACCTCTGAAAAGTTTACAGTATGTTTAAACATGTGCATAGGCAATCAAGAGAGAAAGAAAATGTGTATAGACAGTCATAGAAAAAATAATTTATAAACAATAAAGTCTTTAAAGAGAGAGTAAAGTGCCGGGCGTTGGTGGCGCACGCCTTTAATCCCAGCACTCGGGAGGCGGAGGCAGGCGGATCTCTGTGAGTTCGAGGCCAGCCTGGGCTACCAAGTGAGCTCCAGGAAAGGCGCAAAGCTACACAGAGAAACCCTGTCTCGAAAAACCAAAAAATAAATAAATAAATAAATAAAATAAAAAAAAGAGAGCGTAAAGTAATATAAAAGAAAAAAGCCCGTGTAAAGACAGGAAATACACAGGGAGTCTCGATCCTATATGGTATTGTGTTGATTTCAAAATTTTTGAATACTTATGAGTAAACAACAGCTGCTAAAAGACATTGGATTGTAAAAGAAACTGCAGAATTAAACCAGCCTATATACTTTAGGAATGTCTTAACTTTAAAATGGAATTCAAAAAATGTATTGCATTGGGGAAGAAGCTATGCTTTTGTTTCAACAGGAAATGAAAAGCTATAAATTCCTTAAGGTTAATAGAGATCAGGTTTGATTGGGGTAGATCTCCTGAAAATCTTGACTATAGACATAAAGAAATAAACCAAGAAAAATCGTAGCTAAAGTTTTCTCTGGTCCTGCTCAGTCCCACAGACCCTGCAGTTACTTATAAAAATAATCACTTAGAAGTTTATATTAATTAAAACTGCTTGGCCATTAGCTCAGGCTTACCACTAACTAGCTCTTAGATTTAAACTAACTCATTTCTGTTAATCTGTATGTCGCCACATTTTCTGTGGCTTTACCTGTGTGCCATTACATGCTACTCCATGGACCACAGGCTGGCTTCTCCTGACTCAGCCTTCCAGCCTTCCCAAAGTTCTTCTTGTTTGTTTATCCTGATTATACTTCCTGCCTGGCTACCAGCCAATCCGCATTTTACTTATGAACCAATCAGACCAACACATTCACAGCATACAGAGCAACATCCACAGAAAAAAAAAACAAAAACAAAAAAAAAAAAACTACAAGACAGATGATGCATATATTGATCCCTCTGCATGAGAACCGTTCTGAGACTGGACAACAAATGTTATAACTAGTTTTCCCAGGACTTCACCATTGTCTCAATTTTCTCAGGGTCCCTGGTGATACTAGTGTTGCAGTCTAAAGAACACATTGCCCACATTCCCAGTTGTTGGGATGGGTGATTTTTTTTGTCATTCAGTGGGTTATGGATACTTGTCATTGTTTAGGGAAGATATGGGAATATAGGATAAAAAGACAATAATTAACCACAAATATTATACTTTGGTATAGATTTGGGTATATTGATACAAATTTGAAGTCATTTTTCTTGTACTATTTGTGTGTTTCTACTCTTGTCTAAGGTATTGTACCCAAGCAGTTCATTTAAAAATGTAAAGTTCTAGTCCTTGAAAGCTATTATTATGAATCATTTAGGATAATTAAAGAACATAGCTTAGTAGTTTGTCATCTATAATAAATAACAAACTTGTAGTTATGTTAGGTATGTTTTCAAGATCATACAGAGACATGTTTTAGATAGATATATGATCTTCAAATACTTCAAAGATCTACAGAATACTGCATTTAAAATGCTTTGTTAGCATAGGGCTTTTCATGATAGTGAGATATGTCTGCTCTGGATAGCACAAATCTACTTCATAGAAGGATGATGGGCATCAAAGAACCTTCATATGGGGTTTGCTTTCAATGTGTCAAAGTTACCCATTTGAGCAAGAAGCTGTCCTTACCTCAACTTCTGACAGTATACCATCCAAATGGAACAAGCAGGACACAAAGGCAAAAGACTATTCAACTTTACCAAGTCAAGGTTTAACAGTCCTTCAAAATTCCTGCTTCATAGAAAGGTCTGCCAGAAGCTCTAGGCTTTAGGCTGTGGATGGATGCCCCAACATTGCAGAGGAACTTTGGTGACTCCAGGCTGCTGTATATCTCTGTAGTTTCTATACTTTTAGAAGTTTCCTTCACTGCACTTCCTGTTTACTCAGGTAATATTGTATTATTCTGGGGTCTTTGATGTATTTGAAAACTAGATAGTTATAGTTACAGATTTTCTTAGTGATTATAGAAAGTAAATTAGGTACAGAGCTTTGGACTCATCAAGATAGGATAGATAATAGAGTGATTTCTCTGAATTTGTCAAATGCAAAGGGTCTAGATATTGTAAATGTAATTCTTACTTGACAAATGTTCTTATTGCATATAATTTTACTATGTTAAAGTTAAAACCTTTCTTTTTATTTAGATAAAAGGGGGGAAATATTGTGGAATATTTCTTTAACTAGGCAAAGATGTGTTACATTTGTTTACGCTGCATTTGTTTAACTATGTAAAGATGTGTTGCATTTGTGTTAATTAAATAAAATTAACCTGGACTCAGAGAGGTGGGATTAGCTTAGCAACTAGTTGGCAGGAAGTAGCAGGGAAGAAAAGAAAAGAATGAGGGAGAAAGGGATGAAGATGCCCAGTGTCAGCCAGCCAGACACTTAGTAAGACATACAGAAGGAGAGGAAGGTAAAAGCCCCAAGACAAAACAGAAATGAAAAGAAATGGGTTAAATTAATTTATAAGAGTTAGAGGGACAAGCAAATGATAAGACCAAGCATTCATAATTAATGATTAAGTCTCCATGTCATGATTTGTGAGCCTGTTGGTGACTAAAAGAAAGCCTGCTACACATCCAGGTTGGAGATGATGGGATTGTATATACTGGGTTAGCAAACTGTGGTTAATCTTATTCTTAAAGGGTCCAAGATATAAGTGATGGTCCATCTGTCATTGTCCTCAGTGGTCCCTTTTTTTCAAGGGATGACACCAGCTACTTTGAGAACCATTTGGGCTCAGCACCTCAAGGAACCTTCTCTAAAATTGACCACATACTCAGTCACAAAGCAAATCTCAAAAGATACAAAAAAAAAATATTGAAATAATCTCCTGTATTTTATTGGATCACCATGACTTAAAGTTAGAATTGAACAACAACACAAATTACAGAGAATGTACAAACTCATGGAAACTGAATAGTGCTCACCTGAATCACCAATGGATCAAGGAAGAAATAGAGAAAAAAGTAAAGACTTCCTAGAATTCAATGAAAATGAGTGTACAATATACCCACACTTATGGGACACTATGAAAGCAGTAGTAAGACGAAAGTTCATAGCACTAAATGCCTACATAAAGAAACTGGAGAAGTCTCACATTAGTAATGTAACACCACACCTGAAAGCTTTAGAAGAAAAAGAAGCAAATCCACTCAGGAGGAGTAGATGCCAAGAAATAATCAAATTGAGGGCTGAAATCAATAAAATAGAAACAAAGAGAACAATACAAAGAAATCAATGAAACAAATACTTGGTTCTTTGAGAAAACCAACAAGATAGACAAACCCTTATCCAAACTAACCAAAAGGCAGAGAGAGAATATCCAAATTTAAAGAAAAAAAAAAACAGAAACAAAAAGGGAGACATAAGGATTGATGATGAGGAAATCCAGAAAAATCATCAGGTCACGCTTCAAAAACCTATACTGCACAAAATTGGAAATTCTAAAAGAAATGGACAATTTTCTGGATAGATACCACATACTCAAGTTAAATTAAGACCAGATAAACTACTTAAATAGACCGATAATGCCTATGGAAAGAGAAGCAGTCATTAAAAGGCTCCCAACCAAAAAAAGCCCATGGCGAGATGGTTTCAGTGCAGAATTGTACCAGAATGTCAAAGAAGAGCTAATACCAATACTCCTCAAATCATTCCACACAATAGAAACAAAAGAAACATTGTCAAACCCTTTCTATGAGGCTACAGTTACCCTAATACCCAAACTGCACCAAATGCAACAAAGAAAGAGAACTACATACCAATCTTCCTCATGAACATTGATGCAAAAATACTCAATAAAATACTGGCAAACCAAATCTAAGAAGACATCAAAAAATCATCCACCTTGATCAAGTAGGCTTCATCTTTGAGATGCAGGGATGGTTCAACACATAAAAATCTGTCTATAGGTAATACATCATATAAACAAACTGAAAGAAAAAAAAACCACATGATCATTACATTAGATGCTATAAAAGCCTTTGACAGAAATCTAATACCCTTTCATGATAAAGGTCTTGGAGAAATCGGGAATATGAGTAACACACCTAAACATAATAAAGACAATATACAGCAAGCCAATAGCCAACATCAAATTAAATGGAGAGAAACTCAAAGTGATTCCACTAAAATTAGGAACAAGAAAAGGCTGTCCATCTACCTATATCTATTGATACTGGAAGTTCTAGCTAGAGCAATAAGACAACAAAAGGAGATTAAGGGAATACAAATTGGAAAGGAAGAAGTCAAACTTTCACTATTTGTAGACATATGATAGTATGTATACATAAGTGACCTCAAAAATTCTACCAAGGAACTCCTATACCTTCAGTCATGTGGTAGGATACAAGATTAACTAAAAAAAAAATCATTAGCCCTGCTATATACAAATAATAAATGCACCAAGAAAGAAATCAGACAAACATCATCCTTTACAATAGCCACAAGTAATATAAAATACCTTGTGGTAATTCTAACCAAACAAGTGAAAGACCTGTATGACAAGAACTTTAAGTCTTTGAAGAAATTGAAGAAGGTATCAGAACATGGAAAGATCTCCCATGCTCATGTATAGGTAGAACCAACATAATAAAAATGACAATCTTACCTAAAGCAATCTACAGATTCAATGCAATCCCCATCAAAATCCCAACACAATTCTTCACAGACCGGGAAGGAACAATACTCAAATTCATATGGAAAAACAAAACAAAACAAAAATCTAGGATAGCTAAAACAATTTTTTACAATAAAGCAGTTCTGGAGGCATCACCATCCCTGACCTCAAGCTCTACTATAGAGCTATAGTAATAAAAACAGTTTGGTACTGGCATAAAAAATGACACATGAATCAATGAAATCAAATTGAATATCCTGACATTAATCCACACACCTATGAACACCTGATTTTTGACAAAGAAGCCAAAATTGTACAATCGAAAAAAGAAAGCATTTTCAACAAATGTTGGTGGCATAACTAGATGTCAACATGTAGAAGACTGCAAATAGATCCATTTCAGTCACTGTGCAAAAAACTCAAGTCCAAGTTGGTCAAAGACCTCAACATAAATCCAGCTACACTGAACCTCATAGAGGAGAAACTAGGAAGTTGCCTAGAATGCATTAGCATAGGAGACCACTTCCTAAATATAACACCAGTAGCACAAACCCTGAGAGCAACAATTAATAATGGGACCTCCTGAAACTGAGAAGCTTCTGTAAGGCAAAGGACATAGTAAATAAGATAAAACGACAGCCTACAGAATTGGAAAAGATCTTCACCAACCCCATATCTGACAGAGGGCTAATCTCCAAAATATATAAAGAACTCAAGAAGCTAGGGAGCAAAATACCAAACAATAGAATTAAAAAATGAGCTACAGATCTAAGCAGAGAATTTTCAATAAAAGAATCTCAAATGACCAAAAGACATTTAAGAAATTGCTCAACATCCTTAGTCATCAGGAAAATGCAAATCAAAATGACTCTGAGATACCATCTTACACCTGTCAGAATGGCTAAGATCAAAAACACTGATGACAGCTTATGTTGGAGAGGATGTGGAGCAAGGGGAACACTCAACCACTGTTGGTGGGATTGCAAACTTTGGACATGAGTATAGCATTTTCTCAGAAAATCGGGAAATCATTCTTCAAGACCCAAGGAGATCACTCTTGGGCATATACCCAAGAGATGCTCAATCATACCACAAGGACACTTGCTCAACTATGTTCATAGTAGCATTATTCATAATAGCTGGAACCTGGAAACAACCTAGATGCCCCTCAACCAAAGAATGGATAAGGAAAATGTGGTACATATATACAATGGATTATTACTCAGCTGCAAAAAACAATGACATCATGAGGTTTGCAGGCAAATGGATGGAACTAGAAAATATCATCTCGAATGAAGTAACCCAGACTCAGAAAGATAAACATGGTATATATTCACTCATAAGTGGATACTAGTTGTTAAGCAAAGGATAATCAGACTACAACCTACAGCTTCAGAGAAGCTAGGAAATAAGAAGGACCCTGAGAAGGATGCATGGATCACCTTGGAAAGGGGAAACAGAGGAGATATCCATGAGTAAACTGGGGATGAGGAGGGAGCAGTAGAGGGAAAGAGATGGGGGATGAGAACAGGAAAGAACAGGATGGTCAAGCTGGGGGAAGGATGGATTGAAAAAGCAATGAAAAAGATATCTTGCTAGAGGGTGACATTATGAATTAAGGGAGAAACCTGGTACTAGAGAAATTCCCAGAAATCCACATGGATGACCCCAGATTAGACTTTTGGCAATAGTGGAGAGGGTGCCTGAACTGGCCTACCCTGGCAATCAGATTGGTGAATACCCTGTCATCATAGAGCCTACATCCAGTAACTGATGGAAGCAGATGCAGAGATCTACAACCAAGCACCAGGCAGAGCTCCAGAGGAGGCCCAGTTGAAGAGAATGAAGAGGAATTATATGAGCAAGGCGGGTCAAGATCATGATGGGGAAATCTACAGAGACAACTCTACCAAGCTCATAGGAACTCACAAACTTTGGACCGATAGCTGTGAAGCCTGTGTGGGACCAGACTAAACCCTCTACAAATGGGAGATGGTTGTGTAGCTGGGTCTGTTTCAGGGGCCCCTGGCAGTGTGGTCAGAACCTATCCCTGGTGCATGAGCTGGCTTTCTGGATTCCATTACCTATGATTGAACACCTGGCTAACTCTTGATGCAGGGGAGAGGGGCTTTGTCCTGACTCAACTGAATGTACCAGGCTTTGCTGACCCCCATGGGAGGACTTGCCCTTTGGGGGAGGGGATGAAGGGTGGATTGGGGAAAGGTGAGGGGAGTATGGGGGGAAGGATAAGAGGGGGATCTGATCTGTGGTTGGTATGTAAAAAAGAAAAGCAAAAGAAAATAAAAAAATAGAAGACATGGTGGGGTCTGGAGACTGCTCACTCACCATCAGGTTGCCAAAAGGAGATTCTTATCCCTATAATACCTAAATCAACTCCTAAACATCCATCCCCTGTTCTTGCTTTCTCTGTGGTCAAACTAAGGATTACTGTCAATGTTGGCCAGAGCCTTATGAAGGATGCCCTTTTTGGTCCTGGAGGAGACAGAATGCATGTTCAGAAGGAAGGAACCCTTTATGCAGAATGGAGGATCTTTTATATCTTAATTAAGGATCCACACCCCAGATGGAAGATGAAAGTCATTGGTAAACTTTACTATAGCATTTATCACACCCATCAGGCATGATCAAAATACAGAGGGGACACATTTCGTTCTCTCAACCCACCGGGTATAGACATAGTAGAAGAAGTGGTTCAAAGCTCTTCAGAGGTCCTTATGTCCCTAATATCACCCCTTTGAGATGATGTTGACTCTACTTGCCTGTCACACCACTTCTTGTTTCAGAACTTAACCTCTATGTATCAACTACTGAATAATGCTTTGCCTGACTGCTTTGGAGAATGTTGGTTGTGTGTCCCTCCTGGGTCCAACTCATAACCACCATTTGTGGCCTCACTCATGTTATTAGACTCTGTTATCTTGCTACTCATTAAGTGCTCTAAGCCATATATCATGACCAGCCCTTATCTTTCCCATGGTTCTCACTTTGGTATTATAGATAGCTTTAATTCCTCAGAAACACACTGTAGGCACACTGGATTGCCCAGTGTGGTGATTTAAAAGAAAAATGGCCCCAAAAGGGAGTGGCATTATTGGGAGGTGTGGCCTTGTTGGAAGATGTTTGTCACTGTGCAGGCGGGCTTTACGTTCTCTTGATCAAGCTCCATGCAGTGTGACTGTCAGTCAGCTTCCTGTTGCCTGCAAAATGTAGCACTCAGCTCAGCACCATGTGTGCACACTGTCATACTCCCCACCATGATAATAACGGACTGAACCTCTGAAACTGTAAACGCTGAGCTTGCTCCCAGGACTTTGATGCCCTCATTCAGCAGGAAGCAGTCTAATGACTACATTGCCCCCTTTATGACTCCTGATAGTTTACCAATAGTACACAAAAAGGTGTGGGGGAGATGTTGACTAGTCATCCCAACTCAGACAGGACAGGTTTCCCTGTCATACTCAGACTCCTTGTAGAACCTGCCCCTGGAGACCTCTGGCCACCAGGCTTCTAGACTACCCTGGTGGCTGGACATGACCCCTTAAGGTGCATGAATGATAGGCTCCCATCTGAGGAGCTCCACCAGCTAGGCCTTGCCCCCTGACTTCCCTAATGGCCTTAATGGCTGTTCCCAGCTTCTTGAGGCAGGAAAGTGGCCAGATTTCACCCTCAGACTTCCCTAGAGCCTTATTGGCCTTTCCCAGTCCCTAGGGAAGAGAGTGGCCAGGCACTGCTTTACAGGAAAATATTCCATTAATCCCTGAGCTTGCCCCCAAATCAGTCCACATAATCCCTCTAATTCCAGGCCACCCTAGAAAGCTCCATCCCCAAGAAACATTATATAAACTGTCTTCTCCTCTGTTCTCTGCTGCTCCTCATATGAGCAAAGGAAGTCACCCTCCTGAGTTTTTTCCCTCCCAATTAATTTCTTGTGTGAGGTTTGCTGTGTGGTGTGACTTGTGGTATTCTTTGGCTCCAAACTGCCAGGATAATTTTTCATCTGAAGTGATACAGGGTCTCAGATTGCACACCTTTTGAGAGTTCTTTCCAGCCAGTGCACTCTTCCTTGTTTCTGGGGGTCTTGAGACCCCTAAATGTCTGGGTCTAGTCTCAGTGGATCTTACTAAAGTCTCCAAAATGTTACAGGTAGCCTACTAGAGCTGACTACTCACAGTTTATAGCCAATTTAAAATTTTTATTTCAGCCAGCTGGGACTATACTTAGGTATTTGTGACCCAAATGTAGCATCCAATGTTGAGGGTAAAGGGTTTTCAAAGGCAAAAACTACATGCTTGTATCTCACTCAGCAGAAGGTGGAGGTAAGGAGTTTTATGCAAGCAAGCAGTTTTATAGGAACTAAGAAAAGCCATTAGCTGCAGAGGGAAATCTGCACAAGCAAGCAGTTTAGTAGGGGCTAAGATAGTAGAGCCGGGACATCTTGATGTCTGCTTCCCAGAATAGAGCTGGGTAATATTCCACGGGATTCTTCATCAAGGAGATCAAATTCTAGTTGAACCTGAAATGGCTTCAGCAAGAATACAAGATGGAGAAACCTCTGCATTGTTTTGCACTGTTGCAATGTGTGTGGGGTGAGTGTGCATGTTCACATATGTGTGGAGGCCAGAGGCTGATGTAGCTTCCTCTATCACTCTTCACCTTACCTATTGAATCATAGTCTCTGGCTGAACCTGCAGGTCACTGATTGGCTGTTCTACTCTCCTTTTCCTGTTTTCTGATGATTGGGACCAAAGATTGGCTGCTACATCCACCCAGCACTGACCACAGTGCTGAGCAGCTGAGCAACTGAAATGTTTATGAGGCAAATGTTCTACTCAGCCATTTATTCAGTCCATATTTGAACTATTTTCAAAAATGGTTCTCAAATTTGAAAGAGGAGCAGTGAAAGCTCATTAAATGAAAACTATTCTGCACAGGTAAAAGTAGTATTTATCTTGTATAGAGACCTACCATGCCAGTTAGGCAGGCTAGTCACCTCAGGCGGGCAGATTTACATTAGGGCATGATAAACAGACAGAGGGAACAATTATCTCAGTAACAACATAACATACTTTTCTTTCTCCAGTTCCCCACCATCTGGAGTGGAGTTACCACAGTCGTTTTGAAGTTCCCTTGGGTCTCCCAGGTTTTAGAGTCCTGACTCAGAAAACTGTAACTTTTCTTATTTTTTTTCTTTTATTTTCTTTCAGATACTTGCCAGAGCCTGAGTTTGACTTTTGTTTTTGTTCTTGAACTTTGGTCTCCCTTATTTTTTCTCTAAAGCTCATTTTATTATTTTTCTGTCAGCTTATTCACCGCAAACCTCATCTCCATGCCTAACTCAAATGCAATGGCTTTCTCTCTTCATCCTCCCTTCTTCTGGCAGGTTGCCTGACATTAGGGTTTTCTGCAAAACTCTATTTATCCACAAGCTTCTTCTGGAGTCTAGTCTTAAATAATTTTGTTGATGAGACTAAGAACTCTTAGAAGGGACCCTGATTTTCCTGACAGCAAAATGATAGATGCTAAAATATAATTTCAAGAAATAAATTTAATTTTTTTCCAAAAATAACTTAGAGTTTGAAAAATAACAGTATGCATGTACTTGTTTCTACTTGGCCAATTTAACTTTTAACTTGGTCATGTGATGAAAATTCAAATTCTCTAATAATTCTAATAGTAAAGTTTTGTTAGAATTGCATTGTGCTAAATAGAAAAGGTTACCTTAGGTTTATGTTAAAAATAATATTTATGTCTGCTAAGTCAATGTAATGATGCCGGGCGGTAGTGGTGCACGCCTTTAATCCCAGCACTAGGGAGGCAGAGCCAGGCGGATCTCTGTGAGTTCGAGGCCAGCCTGGGCTACCAAGTGAGTTCCAGGAAAGGTGCAAAGCTACACAGAGAAACCCTGTCTTGAAAAAAAAAAAAAAAAAAAAAAGCAATGTAATGAACTGCTTTCCACTTTAAAGAAAGCATAAGATGCAAAGTTTCTAGGTGACTGAATATTTTCTTTCAAAGAAAATCCAAACTACTGCCTTTCTCTATTTTTGCCTCCTATAGTATTTAACTTTGATTAATTTGCATTGTTGAATATTTCCAACATATGTTAAGAAGACTTAGAAAATTATAAATAGCAGCTATGACCACAAATTGGTTTTAATTCATAATTGGTTTATGATGGTTCACTTTAATTGTCAATTTGACACAATCTATATTCTCCTCAGAAGAGAGGTTCAATGTGGATTGTTGGATTGTCTGCATTGAGTTGGTATGTGGACATACCTGTGAGGGGTTTTCTTGATGGGTTAATTGAGATGGTAAGAACCAATAGGAATGCAGATGGCACTGTTTTGTGAGTTGGGTGTGGTGATATTTTATTTGTGCTGAAATGTGGTGATATTTTATTTGTGCTTTAATAAATAAAACTTGCCTGGAGATCACAGGAAAAAGCAAGCCATTATAAGTAAACAAAGAAGTCAGGCAATGTTAGCACACATCTTTCATCCTATCACTTAGCAGGCAGGGATCTATCTGGATCTCTCTGTGTTCAAGGCCACACTGGAAACAGAGCCAGGTGTGGTGGCACACGCCTTAAATTCCAACACTAGTTAACCATGGAGGTCTGGAGGTGTGTACAGACAGACAGGAAGTGACAGAGCTGGGCAGGAAGTGATGTAACTGGACAGAGAGCAAATCAGATGGCAGAACAGGAGGGCATATAGGTGTGAGTAGACAGGAAGTCACTCACTTTCGGAGGCTGTGGAGTTGATGAGGTGAGGTTAGCGTGTGGCTGTTCCTATTCCTCTGATCTCTCTCGGGTTTTCACCCCTATATCTGGCTCCATGTTTTGTTTTGTTTTGTTTTGTTAATTTAATAAAACCGTTTAGAAATTCAGCTACAATTGGGCTGATGAATGAAAACAAGAGCTCCAGCTGAGCACTGGCAATATTCACCCACTCTCTTTTTGTTTGTCTATGTTAGGACTAGCTGTTTCAAGTTCCTGCCATTTTTTTTTTTTTTACCTCCTTCCAGTGATAGACTATAGCCTGAGATTGTGAACTGAATTTAACTCATTTTCCCCTATGGTATATTTTATCATAGCAGCACAAAAAGTAACTAGGAGAAATTAATGAACTTCCTAAATATCAAATAGATGCAATCTGAGTAGCAAAAAACAAATAAACAAAAACAAAAATGTGAGCCTATGGAGAACATTTTAGATTCAAATCATAATGCAAAATAAGACTTGGGGCCATACGGTTGATGAGCAAGTCTTTTCACACTTGTAAAAAGAAATAAAAATTCATGTTGTATAATCTCATGTTTTGTTTTTCAAAAAGTCAGAATACTCAAGACTTAGTTCTCACTATGAGAAGTTAGCATATGGATAGATCAAAGTCACAAATTTCAAACAGCTGAGCTATTAAACTTTGCCAAATGATAGGAACTGGAATATTACTCAACATAAAATGAAACTTTTTGGGTCAATTATCACATCTCATGAGGGACACATAGCCAATGATAACAAATCTAGAGGCCTTTGTGTATGTGTGTGTGTGTGTGTGTGTGTGTGTGTGTGTGTGTGTGTGTGTAGGATATGCATGTCTGTGCAAGCATGTGAGGGATATGTATGCCTGTGGAGGTCAGGCATTAATACTGAGTCCATTTTTATATTTATCTCCAACTTACTTCATTTTTAAAAACAGAGTCTAGACTGGCTGGCCAATGTCCTCATCCCTTCCTTTCTTTGCCCGCCCCCCCCCCCCCCCAATCTAGGGTTAAAGATTTGTGTCTTAACAACCAAACCAGCTTTTACGAGGGAACTGGAGATTATTCTAAACAGATATTAATAACAAGCTTCTTGAAAAAAAAATCACCAGAGACCCCCAGGATAACCATCTCCAAGGGCTCAGTGCCAGTGACCCAAGGCCACTCCCAAATATCCTGTCACTGCCTCACTCTAATGTCACTATAGGAACAAGAACAAAGAAGATGCTTGGGTGACACCAAATTATATCCAAATCACAGCAAACAGGACGCACCTGTGCCCACCACGGTGCTTGCTTCAATTACCTAAGCCACAAGTTGAGTTCAAAATCTGAATCTACCCTTTTGTTCCTATATAATCTTGGAAACACACACACACACACACACACACACACACACACACACACACACACATATTATTTTATTATATCTTTTATCAATGCATATGGACCTCTGGTTTGCACAGCAAGAACTTTACCCCCTTAGCCATCTCTCCAGACCCTAGAACTTTTTTTTTTTAATTCAGGGACTTGGCCATTTAGCTTCTATCACATTTATATTTGTGTTCTTAGCACCCTCACCTTTGGAAGCTGTGAATTAAAATGTTCCATGGATGCAAGAGAGAAAACAAAAACACAACCATTGTTGGCCATTTCAATTCAGTACAGTTAACATTCCTTTCATCTAGGCCCATCTGCATAGTTTAAAATAACAGTGTGTGGTGTGTGTGTGTGTGTGTGTGTGTGTGTGTGTGTGTGTGTGTGTGTGTGTTTGTGTGTTTCAAAGATTATTATTATATAGTAACAAAAGGTAGATTCAGATATTGAAATCAACTTGTGGCTTAGGTAATTGAAGTAAGCACCGTGGTAGGCACAGGTGCATCCTGTTTGCTGTGATTTGGATATAATTTGGTGTCACTCAAGCATCTTCTTTGTTCTTGTTCCTATAGTGACATTAGAGTGAGGCAGTGACAGGATATTTGGGAGTGGCCTTGGGTCACTGGCACTGAGCCCTTGGAGATGGTTATCCTGGGGGTCCCTGGTGATTTTTGTCAAGAAGCTTGCTGATATTACCTGCTTGGATAACCCTGTCTCTACTTCTGCTTCTAACGTGTGGTTTTCCTCCTGTTTGCTCACCATCTACTGTCTGCATGGGTTCCTTATCTCAGCTGCCAGAACCAGTGCCATGCTTTTTTAGACTCTCAAGTCCAAAACGGTGAGCTGAATAAGTCTCTTTTTCTTCCTGAGTAATCTGACACGTATTCATTATAGTGATGAAAACATAGCTAAAGTACTAGTAATGAAAGAGTCATTTTCATTATAAAGTCACTCCATCAGAAGCAAAAAAAACCAGAGAAGGAAACATTCACAATTACCTTAACAGATCTCATCAGGGAATCTAATTAAACTGTCTTTAATTAAAATTACTTGGAAAATAAAAGTAGAAATGTTTCTAAACCGAAAGCTAATATGAGACTAGTTTCACTAATATTAAACTAGAAGGTACTATAAGTGCCATTACTTTGGTCTGCATTCAGAATCTCTAGATAAAATGAGCAGCAAAAGAAAAAAATGTTGTACCAATGAAAGAGAGGTGTCTAAATCTTACTTTAATGTAATTTGCATTTAATGTAATGAATAATGCATTTGGATTATTTTGCATAGCATGTCTAATGCCAAGAAATGATGAAGTAAGTCCACTCTCTTGTCACATAAGGTTGCTAAGCACGACGCTCATGGTCTCGGAGAGGGTGTGGCATATAATTTGAAGAGTAAGGACAACAGAGAAAGATACAAAATTGAAACAAGTCAATAAGCAGAGATGAAGGGAGAGGAAATTCGCAGGATGCCCAGATAAGGGTGAGATTTGTTGTTGTTGTTTTCAGAGACAGGGTTTCTCTGCATAGCATTGGAGCCTGTCCTGAAACACACTCCATAGACCAGGCTGGCCTGGAACTCACAGAGATCCACCTGCCTCTGCCTCCAGAGTGCTGGGATTAAAGGCAGAAGAAGATGTGCAGTAGGCTTAGTGAACTACTTGTTCGGATTGGACAAGAATGAGAGGATAGGTTCAGAAGACATGTTTCTGAGGGAGAAATAGACCTTTCAGTATGTATTCACGAGCTATTTCCAATTACATCCTCAAGTCCTTACCTTCACCCCGGGTGATTTACACAAGACCTTAATTTAAGAGATTTACTGCTCACATTACTGGGATGATGTTTTAGCTACTTGCTAGTTACTGGGTTAAGGTAGTTATGTCCCACTGACCCAAGGAGATTGCCTTCAAGGCCAGGCCGGTGATAGGAGCCAAGCTTCTTTCTTGTGCAAATTAAGTTTTTTTTTTTTTTTTTTTTTTTTTTGGTTTTTCGAGACAGGGTTTCTCTGTGTAGCTTTGCGCCTTTCCTGGGACTCACTTGGTAGCCCAGGCTGGCCTCGAACTCACAGAGATCCGCCTGGCTCTGCCTCCCGAGTGCTGGGATTAAAGGCGTGCGCCACCACCGCCCGGCTTGCAAATTAAGTTTTAGTTCCTCCTCAGTCAGGTGCTATTCCCAGATTCCCTAATTGATCTTAGCCTTTAGTTGACCCTACCGGAGAACTCTTAGTCACTCCCCTTTTGGGTTGTAATTGGAAGCTGACATTTATTGCTTTATGTGTGGATCCTTATCACCTCTCTCTGTGACCCTGAGAACTTCAAGCCTCAAACTGCTTTGCCAAGGAGTTACTGCATGTGTATATTGTTATGCCCAGATTGTGACCCCCCAAAGAGACCACCAAAGGCATTGGATGTCCAGAATGCAACAGCAAGGTTTATTCTGTAGATACAAGTCTAGCTAGACAGGGGACTCATTCCTACACCCAACACAGTGAGGCAGGGAGGAGTTCCTCTTTCTTTGTGTGGCTGGCTATTTAAAGGCAAAAACCACAAGCCCTTCATGGAGGGTAGGGGGGTTTGCACGGGTGAAACTCGGATTGGTTTATTTTTTATCTCTGTCCTCTTTTAATTGGGTGAGGGTATGTAACCTTTGAATTTACTGGTTGGTGGTTACAATTATCACTTTGGGGGCTGTCCAGCACAGGTCCCAGGCTTTGTCCTTGAGCCGCCATGGGGACTGGCTGGCCTAGCATGTCATACACATAACTCTAAGTTGGTGAGGGGCCCCAGACAATAAACATCTGGCTGAACTTTCAGCAGTCAGAGTATGTGCAGAAAGGGAGCTACTGCAAGGACTATGTCTTTTGTTCATAGCCCTCCCAAAGACTGCTTGCTCAGTCTCAGGAAACTGAAATTGAGGCCTGATCTCTGAGACAAGACTGAGCAGCCTGTTATGGCATCTTCTTGGTCCTTTCATATATATACTGGTTCTCTGAGAGTTGGGGAGAATGGATTTAGAAGAACAAAGATGAGGACAGAGATGGAAAGAATGAGATAGAGATGAGAGAACAGCAGAAGGGACTGAGAGCAGAAGGGACTGACAGGAGCTAAGTATGAGAACAGAAAAGAAGCTGTGTAGATGGAATTGACTTAAAAGAATAAAGTGAATGGACTAAAGAACTCAATGTATTTAGATTCATTTAGATCCCTCAGATTAGTATCCTTAGCCACTTGTAGCATCTCTTCTGGACCCTGATAGAAATCTCCTCAAGGCAGGCACTTGGGGAGAATTCGTTAATGTTAGTGGTATGCATGCATGTGGGCTGGGTGGTGTGTGTATACATGCAAGGAAACGTGTGGAGGGAGGTCAGAGAACAATTTGTGAGATTTGTTGTTTTCTTTTCACCATGTGGGTTCCCAGGATTGAACTCATATTATCAGTCTTGGTAGCAAATACTTTTATTTGCTAAACCATTTTATCTCACTGACCCATCAGTTTAAAAGTTAAGTGTGATAGTTCTATCAGTGGCTCAACAGGGTAATTTTTGCAAGTTCATAAAAACTTGAACACCACATTTTCATTGCAGCAAGCACGTACCCTGGTTATGGGGGAAGAATAATCACTCTTGATTTAGACTTGGTATAACACTCATTTATGCACACAATAAGATTACAAGCAGTATTATCCCATCTACCAAGTGGAAGCGGGAATACCTCTCCGGGTGTACAGGTTGGGACTCACCACGTCTGTTCCTCTGGATCTTGGGTCAGCCTTCCTGTGGTCAACCTGGTCTGCACTGAGGACAGGATCTTTTGTCTCTGGTGGAGGAAAGTCAGCTCACTCCAGGGTCTGACAAGCTCTGTTGGTTGTGTCTGAGGCTTCATCTTTTATACCCCTTTCTGGGTAGGTTTCTAGTCTTATCCCTAGGACTTCCACACATAGCTTATAGCTTATCACTACTCCATTTGTGTTTTACTCACGTCATCCTATTGCTTACCACTCCTGACCAGAGTTGTTCACCCTAGGCCTTACATGTTCCTTACACTCATTTAATGAGAAAGTGGGATGATAAGTTTTTTGAGGCTCACTATAGAAAATATAGTTCTCAAATGAAAGAAAATTCTGTGAGTTAAATTATGATCTTGTATAAAGTATTTGATACTGAATACCTACCATTATAAAGCAAAGAAATGACTATAAACTATGCAGATAGATATTTGGAGATGATTACTTTTCGAATTGCAGAATATGGGGTTTATAAGAAAAATAGTGACTCATGAGGGCTGGGCATCATAGGTTAGGTGGTGGTAGCGCATGCCTTTAATCCCAGCACTGGGGAGGCAGAGCCAGGCAAATTTCTGTGAGTTTGAGGCCAGCCTGGTCTACAGAGCAAGATCCAGGAAAGGTACAAAGTTACACAGAGAAACCCTGTCTTGAAAAACAAAACAAAACTAAACAAAACAAAACAAAAAACCACACGGAGAAACCCTGTTTCAAAAAACAAAAGAAAAAGAATGAAAGTGCATGGTTGTGATGGTTTGAACAGGAATGGCCCCCATGGACTCATGTATTTGAATACTTGATCCACACAAGGTGGCAGTATTAGAGGCATGGCATTGTTGGAGTAGGTGTGGCTGTGTTGAAGGAAGTGTATGACAGGAGGGTGGGCTTTGAGGTCTTAGAAGCTCAATCCAGCTCTCTGGCTGATGGCTGCTGATGCTACAGAACTCTCAGCTCCTTCCATCACAATGCCTGCCTCCATGCCATCATACTTCCTGCCATGAGGATAATGGGATAATGGACTAAACCTCCAAAAGTGTAATCCAGCCCCAATTACATGTTTTCTTTTATGAGTGTTGTCATGGTCAAAGTGTCTCTTCATAGCAAACTAAGACAGGCATCCTGGTTATGATCTTTGAAGTATTATTAGAAATTTAAATCATTTTAAAGAGTTATTATATATTTTATTTTTTTGTATGAGTGCTTTCCTGTCCATATGGATTTGTTCCAAATGTGAGCCTGATGCCTGCAGAGGTTAGAAGAGGATATCAGATCTCCTGGAACTGTACATATGGATTGTTGTAAGCTGCCATGTGAGTGCTAGGAATGGAACCAGGGTCCCCTGAAAGAGTAGCCAGTGCCATTGGGCAACCTCTCCAACCCGATTACTGGGCACTTAAAACCAAAGAGTATTGCTTATGAATTCACACTCTGTATTTAAAAAGCCTATGCTTCAACTTGTCAACGTCCTAAGTGTGTAACTGAGTAATTAGATCATCTCCTATTTGTTTAGTTTTTCTTATGACTACTTAGGAGAAATGAAAGGCTAAGGGAATCAGTATATTTAAGGCATCTAATTTAAATACATGCATTATTTAAAGAAAATAGGCATTACAATTTTTAAAAGTAGTATAAGATACAAAATAAGCAAAGGCTTACCTCATGCAATGACAAATTTTCAAAGGAATAATCTATACTAATACTATGTAAGGCTTGTTCAAAGCATAAACAAGTTGAAGGAGGTAATAGTCTTCAAAAGTAATGAGTGTGGTTTATGCACTTTAAATTTATGTTAATTCTGATAATGAAATAAATGTTTTTAATGCTGCTGACTCTGGCTGTTTTATTTGTAGATAATGTATATAAGACATAAACTATTTCATATCGACTCCTAGAGAACAGGCCTGATGCATACATTCCCTTTTCTTTCTGCTCCTCTAGACCCAAACCCCGTTTCATCCCCAGCTCTGCAACAGAACCCCTGCTGCAGCCTTTTTTGCTCCACCCCTCATCCCAAGTGGATTCCACTGATCTCTTCCTCCCAAATAGCTTCCTTTCCCTCATCTGTTGCTTTGTCCCAGACCCCAAATCCAGAAGGCATTCCCTGGGAAACCACAGGCCACTCTGGCCAAGCAGGCAGCTTCACTGCAGATCTCTACCTCTTGCTCTGCTCTTCCAAACCCAGTTCTCGGGTCTCATATCCAGCTACGTAGCAGAATATGCATGGCAGCTTCCCTCGTCCCATCTTCAGTGGATCATACAGATCTTCCACTCCAAACTTCCTCCTTCCCGCCATTGCTTTGTCCAAGTCCCCAACTTCTGCTGACACTCCCTAGGAACCCACTGGCCAATCTGACCAGGGAAGCAAGTAGGCTAGCTGCAGATCTTCCAAGTCCTATCCCCTAGTCACTTCCCCATCTCTGTTCTCCACAGACCTAATGTGGCCTCTCCTCACTCTCTGCCCCAATTCCCAGGGAACTAACTAAGTAGATCCTGGTGTAACAGGTTGCTTTACTCCTTCCTTTGAACCACCTTGGTAACCTCCCAGCACATCCCCATTCCTAAGTGTCAGCTCCCAACACACAGAATCACATTTTACATGGCTGCCCAGGAGGCCACAGCTGTCAGGACCACAGAAAGTTTTCCCAGTAAACAAAACATAGCCACTACACTCTCCAAAGAACCAGAGAGGAAACAAAAACCAAGGAACATAATGCCTATCCAACAAAGACAAGACCAGATAACAGCACCTAGAATTACAATCGTCACAATCTCAGATGCCTAAAACTTATGACAGTATAAAAACAAAATCAATAACAACTGGGACAAAATGTCTCCACTAGAGTCCAGAAACCTTACCCACAGCAAGTCCTGTATATTCCAACATAACTGAAGCACAGAAAAAAGATGTTAAAATAGCTTTTATGAATATGATAGAAGTCCTTGAAGAGAAAAATGAATAAATCCCATAAAGAAATCTATGAACACACACAACAAACAAACAAACAAAAAGCAAGGAAGAAAATGAATAAAACAGTTCTTAAAGGAGACACAGAATTCATAAAGAAAACCCAGACAGAGAAATCTAGAAAAATCCAGGAATTCAAACAGGAACCTCAGAAGAAAACCACAGAATACAAGAGATCAAAAGGGAATCTCAGGCACTGAAAACACAATAGAAGAAATGGATGAATAAATCTCTCAAAGAAAGTCAGGAAAACACAAACAAACATTTGGAGGAAATGAATAAATCCCCTAAAGAGAGCCAGAAAAAACCAAACAAGCAGTTGAAGGAAATAATTAATAATTTTCAAGACCTGAAAATAGAAATAGAAGCAATACAGAAAACAGAAACTGAGGAAATCCTGGAAATTAAAATTTAGCAATGAAAACATGAACTAAAGAATACAAGATATGGAAGAGATAATCTCAGGCATTGAAGAGAACACAGAAAAAATGGATATATCAGTCAAAGAAACTGTTAATTCTAAAAAATTTAGAGCCTGGACAGATGTGCTGCAGACTCCAAGAGACCACAGATGCCAACCCATATACTATACACAGAAAATCTTTCAAACACATAGATGGAAAAAATAAGATACTACATAATAAAGTCAAATTTTAATAATATCTATTGATAAATCTACATCTAAAAATCTAAAAATGTACTAGAAGGAAAACTTCAGCTATACCTATGAAACACAGGAAATATACAAGCAATACCAAAGGAAGGGAATTACACACACACACACACACACACACACACACACACACACACACACACACACACTTATAGTGAGAGATTTTAATACCTAACTCTCACCAATAGACCAGTCATCCAGATAAAAACTAAACAGAAAAATACTGGAGCTAACAGATTTTATAAACCAAATGGACCTAACAGATATTTATAGAATATTTCACCCAAGCAAAAGAAGGTCCTTCTCAGCACCACATGGATCATTCTCCAAAACTGACCACATACTTGGACACAAAGCAAATCTCAACAGATACAACAAAACTGAAGTAACTCCACAATCCTGTCTGACCACCAAAGATTAAAGCTCGATATCAACAACAGAAATAAAACGGAGAGTCTACAAATTCATGAAACCTGAATAGCTCTCTGCCGAATGAAAAAATGGATCAAAATAGAAAGAATTGAAGAAGTTAGACTCTCTAGAATTCAATGAAAATGAATACACAGCATACCCAAACCTATGGGACACAATGAAAACAATGCTAATAGGAAACTTCAAATAATTAAGTGTCTGAATTAAACATCAGAGAGATCACATATTAACAACTTAATAGTCACAATAGTTAAGTTGCTAATGGATGTTTCCCATGCTGATGAATCAGTAGGATTAATATAGTAATAAATGAATAAATGGACATCCTAACAAGAGCATTCCACAGATTCAACGCAAATCCCATCAAAATTCAACACAATTCTTCACAGATTCCATAAAGGACAATTTTCAGCTTCATATGGAAACACAATAAACTCAAGATAGCTAAAACAATCCTCAACAATAAAAGAACTGCTGCATGTATAACTGTTCCTAACCTCAAATTATACTACAGAGTTATAGTGATAAAAAACAGCATGGCACTGGCACAAAACCAGACACTTTGATCAATGGACTGAAATTGAAGACCCAGACATAAATCCACACACCTATTTGACACCTGATTTTTGATAAAGAAGCAATAAATACGCACTGGAGAAAAAGAGAGCATATTCAACAAATAGTGCTGGTCAAACCTGATGCCTAGGTGTAGGAGAATCCAAATAGGTCTATACTTACCACCCTGCACAAGACTCACCTCCTAATGGATCATAGACCTTAACATTGAACCAGATATGCTGAAATTGATAGAAAAGAAAGTGAGAAATAGCCTTGAACTCATCAGCAGAGGAAAATCTTTCTGAACAGAACACTATTATCATAGGCATTAAGAGTAACAGTTATTGAATGGGATCTCATGAAACTGAGAAACTTCTCAGGGAAAAGAACATGGTAATTTGACAAAGCAGCAGGCAGGCTGCAGCAATGGAGGCATTTTCTCAATTGATCTTCTCTCCTTTCAGATGATACCAGCTCATACAGAGTTGACATAAAACTAGCTAGGACAACTGACTCCTAGTCAGCTTGACATGCAAACATATCACTGCTAAACAACAACTTTTCCCTTCTTGTTAATCCCAAACATCAAACATTAACATCAACTTCACAATATAAAACATTTTACAAGTATCTCACTTTTTACAAATTGAAACACTTTAAAATTCAGTCTCTTTAAAAATCTAAATCTCTTTTAAAACTTAAAATCAACTGTGATCTCCTATAAAATAAAAATAAGTTAAATACTTTAATTTAAATGTAAAGTTAAATTAAAGTTAAATACTTTAATTTAAATACTTTAATTTAAATTTTCTTAATTAAAAAATGAATAGCAGGGACACACAGTCACAACATTAACAAAGCATAATCAAACTCCAAAAGTGTGGATAACTTAATGTCTAATTATCCAGGATTTGCTCACAATTTTTTGGTCTCCTCTAAAGTCCATTCAAGTCACTCCTCTGGCTTTCCCTTCTGCAGCACACAGATTGTCTTCTAGGCTCATGGTTCGCTCCACTTGCTGATCATTCCATTTTAATGGCATCTCCAAAATGCTAAGGTCTTTTGTTGCAACTAAGCTGCACTTTTACCAAGCCTCTCCTGGCTGTCTTCAGAGACTCTTGACTTACCACACAGTACCAAGCCTCAGCTGTTCTCAGGGACCCCTTCATGCCTTCAAATCTAATCCAACTTTGGTGACTCTTAAACGACCAGGTTCTGATACCATCAGTAGGCACAACCTCGGCCACTTCTGGAACACACCTTCTGTGTGCTCACTCTGAGCAAACGCTTCCCAGAAGACGTGTTCTCAATGGCGCCAATCTTTCCTTAATCATAGCTGATTCTTCAGCCCCAGCTGACCATTCTCCATTGTCCCAGTGAAGCCAAGATTTCTCTTTAGTAGCTGTTGTTTCTTCTCATCACTACCAAATCTTCAGTCCTGCTATCCAGAAACATGGATTCTTAACTAGAATGGCCCAGTAAAGTATTTGCTTCCTTCTGAAACCTCAAAGTCCAGTCCTGCAACATCTGTGCTGGTCTCAACACTATCATCTCCCAAGCTCCTACAGAGCAGCTTACTAAAGTCAAAATGCTCAGTGACTTTTCTAGTCCAAAGTTCCAAAGTCCTTCCACAAGCCTCCCCAAACCAACATTGTCAGGTCTGTTATAGCAACACTCTACTCTCATGGTACCAACATGTCTTAGCTAGGGTTTTTATTGCTGCAATGAAACACCACAACCAAAAGGAAACTTGGGGAGGAAAGGTTTATTTGGTTTACACTCTATGTCCTAGTCCATCACTTAAAAAAGCCAGAGCAGGAACTCAAACACAGCAGGTTCCTTGTGACAGCAACTGACACAGAGGCCATGGGTTGGGGAGGAGTGCTGCTCACTGGCTTGCTCCTTATAGCTTGCTCACACTGCTTTCTTGTAGAACCTAGGACCAGGAGCCCAAGCATAGCACCACCAATGGGCTGGGCCCTCTACCTTCAATCCCTAATCAAGAAAATGCCCTGCAGCTGCATCTTATGGAGGCATTTGCGGTTGTCTTCTTTCAAAGACTCTAGCCTTTGAACTACAGTGGTATCCTACAGCAAAGCATGCTCGGGCAGCGGTGGCACAGAGCTTGTGGGACTAACCAACTGATGTCTGATTTGGCTTGAGGCCCAGTCCACAAGACGGAAACCATACCAGACACTGCTTGCGTGGCTGAGAACCAGAGATTACACAGCCCAGCAGCCCAGTGTAAAACCAAATACAACTAAAATGACTCCCAGTGACATCTGCTATACTCATAGATCAAAGCCTTGCTCAGCCATCATCAGACGCTTCCTCCTGCAGCAGATGGGAACAAAAGAGAGGCTCACAGCCAGACAGTACACAGAGAGTAAAAGCCCTTCATGGGATGCCGTAGCCATCAAATTCCTCCCCTCGGGGCTCAGAGAACCTTGCAGAAGAGGAGTTGGGAGGAGTGTAAGAGCCCGAGAGGATAGAGGACACCAAGGAAACAAGATCCTCTAAATCAGTTTGACCAAAGCTCATATGAACTCACAGAGTCTGAGGCAGTATGCGCAGGCCCGCCTGGGTCGGCACCAGGCCCTCTGTGTATATATTAGGGCTTCTACTTCATGGTTTGAAGGGATTTCTGAGTGGGAAAATGAGCAGGTTTCTGCTTTTGTGCCATCTCCTTATCTCTTTTACTATTGTTTGTTTTGTCCCACTGTGATGTGATAGTTTTTATTTTATCTTATTATATTTTATTTTGTCGCATTGGTTGTTATCTCTTAGAATTCTGTCCTTTTCTAATGAGAGACAGAGAGGGGGTAGATTCCGGAGGGATCGGATGTGGGAGGAAGTGGGAAGAGTGGAGGAAGAGAAAATGCAATCAGGATACGTTATGTGAGAAGCCAACCTATTTTCAACACAAGGAAAAATGGAAAATATTTTATAAAATTTTATAGGCATTTAGAATACCAATTAGTAATGTCTTAAACCCACATGTAGAAATAGAAATTTCTGGGAACATGTAAATTTGGGGTAATTTCAAAATTGTCTGTAAGGCTAACTTTTTTTCCAGTTTGTACCCTTAAATACATTTCAGTTTGCTTCTTTGTTGTATTATTTATTTATCATTGTGTAATTGTAACCCTTTGAAGAGAAACACTCCAAATTTAATTCCTATTGCATATTAATATCTCTGTATCATTCTTGATTATTCAAGGATTATCACCTTTTTAATGAAATGAATGAGATGGGCTTTATGAAGATTTTTATTTTTGTTTTAAATTGTACAAACTGTATTTAAACTTTAGTTCAGAGAGGAACACTGCAAACAGTTTGATCATAGAGCCAAACTCAAAAAGAAAACAATGCATAGATTTCCTCTTTAGTTCTGCAAAATGTAGTAGTTATTATGAATTGGAACTGGCTTCATAGATACCCTTAATTTTCCTAATAAATTGAGGATTTTAACCACCCAATGTGTGACATCAGTGGAATATACTAGCTCACAGGAATTTGGAGTAACATACACAGAAGGTCATTTGGCACTTGGGAAGGTATCATGGTACAGTGGGTAAATGTCTAGACAAGGATGTGATCTGCTTTGACTGAATCTCATCCTAATCCTTAACATCTGTGCAGTATAGTTGTGAGCCCCTTCTTGCAATGGTAACAGGCTTGCTCCTTCTGTGAGGGACCTGGTAACTTTCAAGATCTTCAGAAAACAGTGACAGAAAATGTTATATTCCCCCATAGAGGTGGTCTTTGAAGAAGACTGTAATATGTGTTAATTTAGATGGTATTTAAAAATAATTTTGACAGGCTCTCTTAAAGAAATCCTAGTGATCAAATTCAGGCTCCTTATAAATGAAGGGACTCTAGGAGGCCAGAGCATGGCAAACGGCTCTGGCAGGCCTTGTCCTTCCCACAGTCCTTCTTCCTTGCTAAAGCCGTTATATTACACGGTCTGTTCCCTTACTTGGCTACTTCCTCCTCCTGAGGCTGACTACCAAGGTCCGGCTATGAAATATTGAAGTCCAGCAATCAAAAGCCCCCACTTGGCTGCCCTAATTAACATGCCCAGTTAAAATTACATACCTCATCCTAACACAGGGTTTCCCCCTTTACCTTTACAAACCATCAACCTCCTGTGGGTCATGTCCAGCTCCTTTTTATCCAGAGGCAGCCCTTTGTCCCCCACACCGCTGGGACAAATATCTCTCCAGCATTCCCTTGTTCCTTTGACCTTCTCCCTCATCCTCTTTCTCTTGTCTTTCCCTTTTTTCCTGCCCTTTGTCCGTCTGTGGCAAATGAATCTCCTTTGTGCTGAGAACTTAGTCTTGGGGTGTCTTGTGCTACTACAGGTCCTTTAAGTATAATTTAGTTGTTACCTACCAAGGAAAAGGTAGTGAGTCACTGGATACAAAATACATTTTGTTGGGGAGAGTCATCAGAAATGTATATTGTAGGTAATTGCTAGGTGGGGACGTTAAGGTGGGATGGTCAGGAGAAACCGTGAAGCAGCAGGGACGTTCAGGGCTCAGAGAGCCCGTGTAGAGCCCTGGTGAACATTTTTGTGTCCTGATTCTGTCACCTATTGGTTGTATTCTGGAAAACCGATTTAACTATGTGTTCCTCAGTTTCCTTAATGTGCGACAGAGGGAATGATAGCACTAATTTATTAGGACTGAAGACAAACTGTGCTACAATGCAGAAGGGTTTACAATAGTTCCTAACACAGTGCACAACAGTGACTGTTTTCTTGTGAGAAGCACTCAGAAAGATCATCCAGGTGGGCAACGAATAATGCACATTTCTTGGGCCCTAATTTTTCTCAGGTCTGTCTCTTGTTATTTTTATTACCCCTGACTTGCTGCACTATGACCTTCTTAGAAATTGTTTCACATCTGTGTGGAATTCTTCCCGTGAAAATCCAAGCAGAGGTCTGACCTCCCTCACAGAATTAGTTGCTAAATGATTGCCAAGCACTCGGAAGACATGAAGTTTTCTGAAAAGGTTGTTTGCTAATTCTCCTCATTCTAAGAAGGGCCAGCTGATGACAGCCCTGGGCTGAAGTGTCTCATCTCAGACAGACACTCGGGCCATAGTCACTGTGGAATTTCCAATTTGCAAGTGGCCAGAGGGCACACTGAGACATTCGTGGAGAAACAGCCCATCCTGCACCTGGCATGGGATTAGTGGCTGCACAGGGAAAATGTTATTTCCGGCATTCAGTTCTCAATTTAGTTTTTTTCCCCACATTTTCTCAGTGGGTTTTGCATAGCAATCTTCCTGTCATAGGTAAGGAGATCAAATGTTGAAAGACAATATTACCTGAGAAAAACCCATTAGAATGAGATTATGGAAATAAATAGGTATCTTTAGTGGTTTAGCAAGGTCTGCAGATGACATCATTTCCACAAATTTTTACTGCATTTAGACCTCTAACAAAGATGCTTAAAGGTCCCAAAGGCATCTTCAGCGAATGTGCAGGATGCAATAGAAAAGGAAACAGTTTTCATGGAATTGTGAATTGGTATAGGAGTACCATCTAGAGATACATATTCATAAGTCATTAACAAATTCCAGATCAGTTCATGATTATTCATCATTAGAGACACACTTACTCGAATTTACATGAATTATTCATTGGCTTTGTTTATGAACATCTTTAACTGATTAATGGCAAATCTTGATGAATATTCCTGAATTGTTCAGACTGAAGCCGAGATCAGACTGAATGAAGTCATGCATCACTCCTCAGGAGTGTGGGATGAATAGCTGATACAGGAAGAGAGGTAAGTTCACTGTCATTTTGCAAATATGTCTGGTTTAGAAATCTGAGGGCTTAACTTTTTATTAGTATCATATTGGCAATCAACATCCAACTCTTAAAGCTCTTGGCTATAGAGTCAGAAAAGGTGATGTAAGGCACAGTCAGGAAGCATGCCTCAGGCGCCTCTGTGGAATTTTTCTGGCCTGAATTTCTGAAACCAGTCTCAGACCATGAGTAGGTGGACTGTGTATTTAATTTGCTTCCTCAAATAAAGTATTTTATTGTTATATGATACCAAATAATGTTCACAGTCCCTCCAAATAACCTTAATTTTTGATGAGTTGTTGAAGTTTCTTAATGAGGAATTTGAATGAAAGTAGATCATCGAAGAGCATAAAAAATTAGGGAAAAAGGATTTCAAGTTATCTATATTTTTATTTGGGAGGTTAAAACTGTGGTGCATGTGTGCCTGTAGTTGTGAGTTAGTTTTTATATATATATTATTTCCATACTTTAATGCATTTTCTGGAATACCAAGATATTTATAATAAAACAGTATGAGGAAAGTGGACAGCAGTGCTTTCTTATTATTGTCTGGGACAACATGGAAAGGCTAAAGCCAAAGTGATTTTGTCATGCAGGCTACAGTCAGAGTTCATTACTAAGTTATTAGACTCAGCCATTGAGTAAGAATGAATCACAAAATGAAAGTCAATCCTATGGGAAATCAGGACAAAGGGGGAAAACTAAACTATAAAGGAAGTATGTAGTAGACAGAGTAAAAATACAAAATATGGGATATAGGAAGACCTTATTGAACCACAGCTTATTATTTATTGTTTGACTTTTGTGTTCTACAAGGCAACCATAAAGGGTTAAATCATAAGACCCAAGGAAGGTAGTTACTTAAGTATCATGTGTTTCTTTCTTTCGTCCTCCTCAATTTTGGTGTGTAGCTTAAACTTTGTAAACTGTTTTGACAGTATCTAAAATGCAAGCATAATTTTGGAGGGCAATCACATAGCCCTGTCATACCTCTGTCATTATTTTTACTGCCCTAGTTTTTCTCAATCAGATTGTAAGTTTAGATCATCTGTGTGGAGATTTCAATACACGGACTCCTTTCATGGGATTGTTTGAGGAAAAGACACCACAGTGGAACCTGCCATGGAGGAGTTTTACTCTTGATGGGACTCAGTGTATTTGTGGCCTATGTGAGATGATTTCATTACTGTGCATTTATTTTCCCCCTATCCCTCTAGCCATGTTCTTTAAATAGATATGATTTGGCTATTGGAAAGCAATTGTTTCAGAAGCAGAGGCTTAAGAAAGAGTTTGTATATTTTCATTGTATATTATTAGCACAGAGTTAGGCGTGGCAATCAGAGAACCAAACAGAGCTAAGAAAAGCCTTCACTAGCCCATGGAACTGGATGTCCAGTTTCCAGTCACTGTAAGCAAGTCCAGTCCAGCTCACTAAAGTGCTTGCCCACTGATGACGGTAAGCTATGAGACTGCAGGCGTGTGGCTATCAAGATAGGCATGTCAAAAGAAACCCGACACACAATTTCAGGAAATAAATTATTTGTTTCTGATTCTGATTATCATTGTTTATATAAAATTCAAAGAATGAAGAAGGGGGTTTTGTGCAGTATACCAAATAAGTGAATAAGCATAGTGGGAAATAAGCTATTTCTTTCCAGTGAGTAACGGGTGATTCAGACAAGCAGGATTTGTGCCTGACACAGATGGTATAAATATTTAATCCATTATGCTTCCTTCGGAAGTGCCACAGTTAGAGTTTTATCACTGAAGATAATTAAATCTGCATCTGAAAATATGCACTAAGCAAGGCTAGTGGAATAAATAATACGCATAAATTTGAAGGATTTTTTTGTTCAGTTGTTTACACTTAATATTATTTTAACTTTTTATGGACAAATACATGTCAGTTATCACTTATGAATAACAATACATGCAAATGCCATTATGGAAATTAATACTATAAGTAAATATACACTTAGAATACATATTTACATATAAAAGTATAAGTAAGAAATATTGTCTCTCTCCAGTATAACCAATTTATGTTCATTTTTATAGCACACTAAATGATCACAAGGGATTCATATGTATTTTAAATACATATTCTGCCATACAGCTGAATATAATTATCTGTTTTCAATAGTCTTTTAATAACTGATACATTATCCCGTATATAGAGGAGATGTATATGGAGATGCACTCTATTTATTACTTGGGGGAGAAAACCAATGAACAGAAATAACCCTCACCTGAGGACTGCCTTTGTCTCTCAGTTTTAACCTAGCAATCTCTAGCACTTTCAGTAATCTGGCCTACATACACCAGAATGTTTGAGGACCTTACTAAGTAGCAGTCGCCTGTGCATTTAATGTTTTGTGAAAAACCTAGCATGAATGAAAAGATCAGGATATTTGGACAAAGTAAAAAAAAAAAAAAATTGATCAGCCTGGTGGTGGTGGCATGCATGTTTAAAACTAGCACTGGGGAGGCAGAGGCAGGTGGATCTCTGAGAGTTCAAGGCCAGTGTTTAGCTGGTCTACAGAATGAGCTCCAGGATAGCTGGAGCTACACAGAGAAACCCTGTCTTGAAAAACAAAACAAAGCAAACAGAAAAGCGGATCTAGAAAGAGGTTTTCAAAGGAAACTTTTTAGGACATCACTCTTGTGATTTAAAGATTCTAGTTGTTCATTATACACAGGATGCCATGATGTAGAAACCTAGAGGAAAGACAGAAAGGTGATTAGATGCAATCTTGAAAACACACACCAAGTTTTTATTTGAAAAAAATTGAAATGGAAAATTCCATGCTATAGTGTTTATTTTGAATTTGGCAAATTAACCATATTTTTTCTTCTATTTTTTTTCCAGAGAGACAAAATTCAAGTGCAGCTACTTAGAACGTATACATTTTTATAACTCAGAAACTCCATGAAGGATGCCTGGTTTGAATTTCCTGTCCTTCCTGGGTCATTTGGTTGTATAACTTTTCTTGACAATGGAGTATCTGAACACTCCTGCACATAAGAACTTAGACGACAAGAGCTGTTTCCTGTAACAATGCAATCACTCAATCAGTAGAAGAAAAGCAAGAGGACAGAAACAAAGAAAAGACTAAAACAAAAAGACATTTGACATCCAGGCATGATGGGCGTTGAAGGATTCACAAACTGGGGGTGACTAAGTCTGTGCCCACAGAAAATGTTACACTAATGTGAAATACCACCTATGTTAGCAGACCTCAATAAATGTCAGGAAATGAGTACGTATATTCCTTTGGATCAAAATGAGACTGTTTTTACCACTGGTGAGAACAGAGAAGGAAGCCAAGCCCGAGTCGGTATTTTCAGCGCAGTAATACAATAGCTTGCCCCGACAGTGAATCCGTTTTCTTTCTTTGACACGGTTACTGGTGCTTGTTTTTAAATCTTCCTTTCCTGTTTTGTTCTTTCGTCGCAAGCTTCTTTCTGTCTCCTTCACATTTAGACTGCGGTAACTGAACTGTTAGGAGTGGGGTTTACTTGATGGCATCATGTGTCTAGTGCCTCATTTCATTTCAGGATTGTCTCCTCAGGTCAGAACATTTCGCCTTCAGCCACTTAGACAAATTGAAGTAGGAAGGTTAAGAGGCAGCAGAAAAGGCAAGTGTAGAATGAAGTGTCAAAATAAATTGTGGCAGGAAAATTAAACCAGAGCCATCGGGTTCATGGTCAAAAGACCAGTTATTTGGCACATAATTGCTTTTTCCAAAGATGATGCATCAAAAAAAAAAAAAAAAAAAAAAAAGCAGGTATGTTGAAAACTACTGTTAATTGTACATAGAGAAAATTGTGATAGAGTTTGAGAAAACACTTGTTTTTAATCTATAAATGTTTCTTAGTAATTTTTTCCTATAAAAATCTATATGAACATATTATTTCCTTCTTACCCCTTTCATGCACCACGAGAATCTATTCTATTATTGAAATTTCTTTCCTTTCAGTTCTGCTTTATTTTTCTTTCATTGTAAAATATTCATTTTAGGGGACTGAAGAGATGGTTCAGTGCTTAAGGGCACTAGATGCTGTTGCAGAGGGCCCGGGTTTGATTCCCAATACCTACACAGCAACCACCTAAAACTCAAGTTCCAGGAGATCTGGTGACCTCTTCTGCCCTCCACCAGGACCAGACACACATGTTGTAAAGCATGTGTACACATCCAGCCAAAACATTCATCAGATAAAATAAATAAAAGTATTAAAAATGATAAAATCAAACTGTTTATTTTAGGAATAGAATGACCATGCTTCAGATAACTATGTAAGTAGACAAAAGAAGTAGTAGCCATAGGCTAATATGGTAATTATGAAAGATATGTTGAGTAATTTACCATGTTTTAATAAAGTGTACTGGTTGAAGACACTCAAAGATTCTAAGATGGCCAAACTGGTATCTCTTTCTTCATGGTATAACAAGATACTCAAAAGGTCCCTTGTTTTCATAAGTCTTCATTGGATCCACTAAGGCCACACCAGGACAGGATGTTTTTGATTTACTGAATTTTTTTAAATGTTATAAAGATTTCTGCAGAATGAACTATTTGTGGGTTTTTTTTTTTTGCTCAAATTCTGAAGAAACAGAGCTATAGCTGAAACTTATTCAGAATCAAAAATCAAGAGAAAAATTGGAATTCAAAAAGGAATTGGAGCTCAAGATTCTTTGGTAAAATAGCCAATTTTTTGTAGTTCCAGATGATGTAAAACTGTATTTCAACAAGGAAATCCAGGATTTACTATGTTTTCCATGTTGAAAAAAATTAAGAAAAATTAGAAGTCTTTTAGTGAAGTAATTTATCCTGGTTTTGAAAACCTTCTAAAAGCTGATTAAAAAAAAAAAGTCCAAAGTTTATTGAAGAAAGGGACGTTCAACTATATAAGTGCTCCCCATTTCTCTTTCTTTCCATTTCTTTTCACCACACACTGAGCCAGCTTCTCACTCTGTATCTCAGGCTAGTCTGGAATTCACCCTGTAACCCCATGTCACCTCTAACTCAATGAATGTAGACATTAACCACAATGCCAGGCTCTATTAGCATTCTTTTACGGTACTTTTGTGTTTAATCTGAGTATGTATGTGGAAGGTGCACATGTGAAGAGCTGGCGCTTGCTGGGTTCGGAAGAGAGCTTTGGATCCCCTGGAGCTGATGTTGCTGGTGGATTTGACATGGAACCGGGAACAAACTCTATTCCTCTGTAAGAGCAGTGAGACCTCTCAATAGCTAAAACATTTGTCTGGCACTTCTATGAGTTGTAGATAAATTTTAAAATGGTTTTATTAAATAAAAAACATGAAGCCAAATATAGGGATGAAAGCCTTAGAGAGATCAGGGAAATAGGGAAAGCCACCAGCCAACCTGACCTCACCAACTCTGCAGCTTCCAAATGTGAGTTACTTCCTGTCTACCCAAGCACATATGCCTTGCTGTTCTGCCATCTGATTTGCTCTCTCTGTCTAGCTACCTCACTTCTTCCTACACAGCTCTGTCACTTCCTGTCTGTCTGTACTGACCTCCAGACCTCCATGGATAACTAGTGTTGGAATTAAGGTGTGTGCTACCACACCTGGCTCTGTTTCCAGTGTGGCCTTGAACACACAGAGATCCTGCCTGCTAAGTGATAGGATTCAGGGCAAGTGCTACCACGGCCTGACTTCTTTGTTTACTTATAATGGCTGGCCTTTTTCCTTTGATCTCCAGGCAAGCTTTATTTATTAAAGCACATATAAAAGATCACATTTCAGCACAAATAAAATATCACCACAATAAGTAGTCTTTATATAATACATTGTAGATATTTGAACAATTAATTGATTTAAAAATGAATCCTTCATATTTTTATCATTTAAAAATCAAGTGGCCCCAGTCTTAGTCTTTTAACCTGTAATTAGTGGAGTAGATTAGTTATATTTTGTTTAAATAAAAACTAATACCAAAGTTTTAAACATGATGCCTGAGACAAAAACAGTCTCAAAGAGAGTTAGTCTCTGTTGTTAGTATGAGAAAAAGTTTATGGTATGTTTCTAATATCCTGACAATATTTTTGGAAGTTTTGATTATGATTTAATGGGCCTTTTATTTTATGGTCAACTTTTGATCATATTGCCAACTTTTAAACTAATTTTAATTCTAGTTCCTTTATTCTTTAGAGAAAGAGCCACTTTACTCCATAGTATATGTAGGTAGAGGAAGTCTGTCAACAGATTGGAGAAAGAGTAATTGAGGAAGAAGGAGTTGGAACTAATTCTGCAAGTGAGAGCATGCTGCCCTTATTTCAAGAACCTCAGGAAGTGGTGAGTGCAGAGCAAGTTAAAGGGCTAGTAGGGCGGCAATGTGAGGACAAGACCATGCACCGCTTCGCAGTCCTCAGCAAAGTCACGGTGTTGACTCAGAGAGGACACGGTAAGCTCTTAATGGGTTTTGAGGAATGGAGGATAATGGTCACATTTCCATTTTACAAGAGCTACACTGGCTACTCTGTTGAAAATAGGCTTGAAAAAATAAAAATAGCATCAGGAATATTGAAAGTTTATAACATTAAGTTAGAACAGAACAGACTGTGACTCTGAAGAAGCTGATCATTATGGATGGAATTTTCATCAACTGAGGTACAAAAAGGTAGGTGGAGAAAATCACGTTAAAATGATTTTTAAACATAAAGACAAGCAGTACTGATGATACTCACTGTTCAAGCTAAATGACAATTGTATGTAGAAACCTCAGGTTCAGAAGAGAGGTACAGCCTGGGCATACACACTTAAAATTTAAGAAAAAAAGTTTCACTGATTATAACAGGAATAAATGAGATCACCAAGTCAGTGACTGCAAACAGAAAAAGACAAAGAATCTAAAAACTTAACTCTGCAGTACTGCTGTAGTAAGTCATCATTCAGACAAGACTTAAAGCATCCACAAAACACATTGAGAATTGTGGATGGTGAGCTATGGGGAAAAGAACAGATTGACACACAGGAAATGAGTGGAAGGAACGGGCAACTGGTGATCATGCACGCTGAATAATTGAGATGGTCACTGGATAAAGCCAGAAACATTTTTTTAAGTCAAAGTTTAAACATTAATAAGTACTTAAAAATTCCTACATTTACTGAAGTGCTATTAATAGTTAAAAATTAGATTTTGAGAACTGGTCTTTCGATTTCACAATGTAAACATCTCTGACACATCGAGTTGATGCAAGGCTCAAGTAGAAAGCATTACAAAGGAATGGTAAGAAAGGAGTCAGTCGCGATAAGCGCAGATGATGCTTTTGAGCTTCATCCAAAGGGAAGGAAATGGAGGAAGGGATGTTAGAGAGAGAAAATTTTGTTTAGGAAGGAAAAATCTATGTCTCTTTGCCAGTGAGAAAAATGCGATGCAGAATCTGATATACTGAGAAGACTCTAAGATTGAACAGTGAGGAAGTATGGTTAATATGTTCACTGAACAGACAAGAATCAGCATATGAATTTTACACATAAGTGATACCACGTGCACATAACTTTCCACTCTCCGATGTAAAGGTTACATCTTCCCTTCCTCTGTCACAGTACCATGGACAGTGACTCACTCGCACCAACTGCTCAGCCCAGTCTGTGGATTAATCTGGAAGATTCATAAATACCACAGGTTTTAGAAAGAAGGTCAGCTGCATAACAAGGCTTTTAAGGTGCTAATTAAAATCAGATATTTGGCTTGATTTCCAGTATTCTAGAAAACATGTAGTATAATGGAAGGGAAATTGGAATAGAAATAAAAATGACACGAAATACAGAGAACTTGGGCACTTTAATCAGCTAATTTAATATTTCTGGGGCTCAATGCATCCACTGGACAATGATGATTGGAAAGAGAGTTAAATAAATTTGTCAAAGGCAGTTTCATGTTCTAATTTTAAATATCGTTGCTATACATTTGTGGTGATACTGTGTTCCCCAAAATATTGTGCACCCTAATAAACTTCTCTGGGTCAGAACAGAACAGCCACTAGATACAGAGGCCAGAAAATGGTGACACACACTCCTTTAATCCTATCACTCTCTGTGAGTTTAAAGCCACACTGTAAACAGCCAGGCATGGTGACTCACACCTTTAATCCCAAGAAGTGAGCCTTTAATCCCAGGAAGTGAGGGCAGAAAGGTATATAAGGCATGAAAACCAAGAACTAGGCTGGTTAAGCTTTTCGGCTTATAGAACCAGTTCAGGTGAGATCCATTTGGATGAGGACTCAGAGGCTTCCAGTCTAAGGATCAGCTGAGGAATTGGCAAGGTGAGGAATTTGGGGCTTGTTCTGCTTCTCCGATCTTCCAGTGTTTACCCCAATACCTGGCTCCAGGTTTGATTTTATTAATAAGACCTTTAAGATTCATGCTACATACATTGACATAAACACATTGCTTATTTCCAGTCCTGCATCAGTAACAGCTTTTCAGTGTTCCTAGTTTCATCTCAACTGCAATAGAATGTCTCCTATAAACACTTGCCTTTGTGTATTGGGTAACAGTATAACTCTCATCCAAGTAAAGGAAGAGTCAAAGACAAATAAGTGGGCAATGTAGAAATTCAATATTCCATATTTAAAAAGAGGCAGAATGACTGGCTGACATGCTATATTACACCAGAAGCACTCATGCTGTCCCTGTGATTTTCCTCTGTCTATGTATGTGCTGAATTAAACTCTTATGCCTCCTCTCCTCGAGTTCTCAAGTGACTGCCAAAATTTCGTGTGTAGCAAAAACATCGAACCAAAAGTATTTTACTTTTACTTGTTGCTGGTGAAAAAAAATAGTTATTTTGAAAATGGCCCTGTAGATGTTTTTGTTTATGTCTCTTGGACTAGAGTTCTAGAATGCATTCTATATACATGGCAGAAATTTAGTACAGAAATTGAATTACCATCATATCTTTTGCTGTGTGAAATTGTGACATTTAAACTCTGAAATACATTATTATTCCTTTAGTATATCTAATGCCTAGGCTCTCAGGTCTATCTTCTCTGACTTAAAGGAAAACACAGGCTCCACCCCACTCTGCATACTTCTCTGTCTTCACATTGACACTGACAGATATGTGTGACTACTTTTCAATGAGATATCAGTTAGGAAATTAACTTTGTTATAATAGGAAGTCTCCTGTCTTTCTTTATTCATGATTTGTCTAACATTTGGAGGATTAGCAATAGGTTATGCACAGATTTACATAATTCTAAAATAATAAGTAGAAATTATTTTAATGCAGTGCTTAAGATGTTGATCCCACTAATCCATTATTATCAATAACTGTATACTCCCACATTACTTAAGACTGATTGCCTGTACAATATTAATGAATAAGACATAGAAAATAGAAATCAATTCTATAGCTTATAGTGCTACATTTTACCTTCAGAAATAAAATTTTTTTCACTTGTTACCTTTTTTTTGTTTTCAATTATTCTAAATAATTATATTTGTATATATTTGTCTTATTCCAATATTAATATATTCCATATGGTATATTTGTGCTATTATACTAATTTTAAAATTTAAATGTATCAAATGCATTGGTTTCTCCAAAAGCCTTTAGTAAACTTCAAATTTTACATCTTACTAATTTCTAATTTCTAATTTCTTAGATGGTAAGTTATATCCAAAGCTACTGACTGAGTCACCAAATGTCAGAAATAATGCTTTCTAAATAAAAACTCTTTTCAAATCTTTACATTATTACATCCTTGAAATCCCAATAGATTTATTACCAACATTTTTATTTTAATGCCAATTAAACAATTTTCATAAAATAATGAAATTATTATTTGTCAAAATGTATACGTTCTGATTTTCTTTCCCATCAAAAATCAGTAGAGACTGAATACCACAAAATTTTTCAGATCACACATACACAAGAATAACAACCACATAAAATTACATTCTGTAGCCCTGAGCTAGTAAACTGGTATTGGACATTATTAACCTTACTTATGCAATAACCCATGAACAGACATGTCACTGGATTTGCAACATCAAACTGGAGACTAAAAACCAAGTCACCTTGAGTTTAATAACCAACTCTGTACTCCACTTAGTCAGAAAAATATGATTAATATAGCAAATGTAGGCCTTTTCCCTCTGGGTATGACATAATTCTGTCTGTCTCTTCACAAATATATTCCATGTGTGATGTTGATCCGGTTTTCTACAGAGAACACCAGGAATGCATTACAGTCTCTGTTCAAGAGGAGGAAATATTCAGACTTATTCAGTCACAGAAAGTGTAGATTTATATTGCTAAGTGCCATGTGCCATTTTAGAGGGGCCTCTGGTTTTTGCACATGCAGCACCATAATTGTCCTGTGAAGAAAACAAGAAATAAGAAAAATAATTATTCACTGAGCCCTCAAAGGTCAGTAATTATTGGTCCTAAAAATGGATCATCAAATAATGATTTGGAATTTCTGATATGAAATTATTGGTTTATTTAGTTAAAATAAGTGTTGAAAAAGTTTTTTTCCCCAGAACTGCAGGCTTTAAGTTACGTTTCATCCCTCATGTTAAAGCCTAAAGTCAATGAGCAAAGACTTTAAGAACATAACAACAATCTTCCCACCACATAAAAATTTCATTTTTTGAACTATGGAATGTAGGAGAAAAGATGAAGAGTGAAAATGTCTGAAGACAATTTAGAATGTTGGTATACATTAATTATTTATTAATGCATTTAATACATGTACATTATATTTATGAGAGATTACAGGTAAAGTCTGAAAATAATGAATAAATTAATATCATTGTTGACAAAAGAAAAAAATTTGTGCTATAAATAAAAAGTTAATGAAAAAATATCAATTTATCAATTTGATATAGCTCACATGTACTAACACTGAGTGAGAAGAAGAAACCTACAATAACGTACACTATTAGAAGAACATTGGCATGGTTGACACTTCAGTCTACACATCAATGTCTGAAACACTGTTTCAATGCCTTTTAATATAAAGTGAAGAAGTAGCTAGATCAGCAATCAATGTAGAAAGAATCATTATTCTTCACCATGAAAAGTGTCACTGATGGAAGCTGGCATTTTGCATTTCTGTTAAAGGAAAAATTTTATGGAAGAGCAGAATAATTCTATCTACCTAGGGTCATTCATTGTAAAAAAGATGGAAGACAAAAATAATTATCATTTGAGTTTTCTATGAAATACACAAGAAGGAAAAGTATGACAAATAGTGTTAATACTAAGGTAAATTATTTTCCTTTTCTTTCCTTTTTCATCTCTTCAAATTATTGGATAAAAGAATATGAAACTCTAAAAACATGGGTATTAGAATTATTATGAAAGTGTGGGAGCATACTCCCATCTTTTGAAGGGTTCTCGGGTGGAAGAGAGAGAAATGAGGAAATGTCAGATAGAAAGAGAGACCTAGCCAATTAGAAGAAAGACAGAAACACAGCATAGCTTCAGGAGGGCCTCAGTCAATATCCAACAGCCTCATCCTTTATTGAAAAGGGCTTTTTATAATATGCCAAGGAGAGAGGTAAAAGACCTCCTCTTTGCAAGATCAAAGCACACCATACAGCCAAATGTAGACCCTTCCAAACATATGGTAAACACACCAATGAACAAAGTATCTCTTTATGCAGCCCTGCTGGGTAAAGCAAGCTCAGATTCTTTGACCCTGAGTAAATTCTCACTAGGAAGCCTCTGTGGGCTCCCACATAAAAGATGAAAATAAAGAAACTGAAAGGAAGGATTATTAGTAGAGGAAAAAGTATTAAATAATTAGTGTGAACAGAAAATACTACAGAAATAGATTATTAAAACAACCACAGACTTAAGAACTCAGTGAAATGCTTACCACATACACATGAGGAACTGAATTTGAATCTTCAGTAACAGCATAAAAATATAGTTTTAAGTGCCTGTAAATCTAGAACTTAAAAGGTAAAAAACAAGAGGATTCCTCAAGCTCCCTGAATAGTTAGTCTTGCCCAGTCAGTAAGCTGCAGATTCAGTGAGCAATCTTGTCTCAAAAATATAAGGTAGAAAGCAACAGAGAAAAACATGCGACATCAACTTCTTGCCTACAAATAGACATACATCCTCATGCATATGTGCACACACATAAACATGTACATACATTTATACTACATACAAAATAATAAATAAAATGATACATTAGATACGGAGAATGAAGATAAACAAAACATAATCTGTGACTGTTAGATAGACCATCTAACTCACAAATAGGAAAATATTAAAAGAGACACATGAACAACATATTTGTCAGTTGTTGAATGGGTGTGGGTTCACCACGTGGCCTGTGGGAAGAAGACACAGCTCACTTTAAGGATATCTTAGCCTTTCCAGCTGCAAGGGGACTTAGCCTCTCATGGGCTGAGACACCCACCCTCCAATTTACACTTTCAGCAAGTTGATCCCCTTTCCCCCAAACATCCTACCTAAGCTTCCAAAGGTACAACAGCAAATGAAAATTCTCAATTAAGGAAGATCACAGTGTGCTGGACTTTTCCCAGCCGAGTTTTGCATAGGCTTTGTACCCTTGGGAAACTCTCAGACAAGATTCACATGGAGGGCAACAAGAGAAAGAAAAGGCAACCGAGAAACAGAAAGAGGGTTAAGGCTAGGTGTTAACACTCTGGAGCCAGACCAGGGGTAGCTCAGCGGGAATTCTTCCATCAGTCAGTGAAGGAAAAAAATAACTTATTAAGTTATTAAGCATTTGGAAAAGAAGTCAGACTGGCAGACTTCATCACATGTTTACATGTACTTCAGGGTCTTCTAGAGGAACACAAGCAACAAAATTAATTGTATGGAAATGAGATTCACTGGATTGTTGGGCATAGTCTTGTCTGTGCAGTCCAACAATGAAAGATGTTCACACTGGAAAGACTGAGAGAATAGCTGCTCAGTCACTCAAGCTGGGTGCCTCAGCGGTCTCAATGTAGCTCTGAAGGTCTGGAGGAATCCTGGAGAGCCACTGGTCAGTCTGCAGGGGAGGGCCAGAGAAGCTTGGTTCCATGTCATTAGAGGATGACAGTTGCAGGGGAAAGTAGCAGCAGCAGGGTAAACGAATTTGCAAGGAGAGGCAAAGGCACGCAGGTAGATACCACATGCCTCCCCGTTGTTATCTTCTCATAGCTGGGACAAGAGAAGATGTCATCCATTTTGGGAGCTCACATTCCAATTTCAACTAGTCTGAAAAAGAATCCTTCACAGCTGTGCCAAGAGGTTTGTCTCTCAGCTGCTTCTCAAACCAGTTAAAATTACAACCAAGATTAGCTATTATTTCATCAGTATGTCATACCACAAATATAGTAGAACAAAGACTATGATTTTTCAGGTTGAAAATATGGTTCACTCAATTATGCAGGCTCAATTTACAATAGAAAGATACGACACAGAGAGCGCTACACTAGAAATAAGCCACGATAAATAGAAATTATGATTTTTTTTCTACAAGAGAATATGTGATAAAATTCCATCGGGCATAAAATTTCAAGAACCGTGGCATAATCTACCTTGCCAAGTTCCTTCTATGCTGCCACAATGCCTCCCCACCTGACTAGAGGAAAAGAAGAACCAGACATTAAATACTTCAGGCTTTGCAGGCTTCCAAACCTTTGCTGTGGCTATTGGCTGTGCTGCTGTGGTCCACAATAGCCATGAACAACGCATAAACAGATGGGCATGACTGTGACACGGGAAAATTGTATTTATAAAAACAGCTGCTTGCCTATTGGTTGCCAAGCAATCAGCCAGACTGCAACCACTCTTTTAGATATATAGTAAGGACTGCTGGAGTGGAACTATCAATTTCTCAAAAATAACCCAAAGTGTCACAAGTGAGAAATATACTTGGTTTTAATCTGAGATTTTTTTTGCACGTATTGAAGGCAGCATAACTTAGTTTATTGTAAAAATGCGTGTATTGCTACAAAACTTTGATGATACAATTTGTCTTAAAATTTGATATGTTTTCCAATATATTGATTGGATTCCAATGCTCTTAACTAAACGCCATGTGTATATCACCAACAGAATGATTAAAATGCTCACAACAGAGAGTTAAAAATAAAATGCCTTCCCATGGATGACAAACCATACAATGATTCTTCAGCAGCATCATTTCGTGAATTACCTTTTTGCTGTTATGATAACATACAATGACAAGGCAGCTTACAGAATGAAGAGTTTATTTGATTTGGTTTATGGTCCCAGATGGAGAATCCATAATAATAAGGGATGTGTGGCAACAGGAGAATTGAGCAAAAAGCTGGATGATCACATCTTCAACCAGGAACAGGAAGCAGGAAGAACTAGACGTGAGACAAGATGATGACTCTCAAGTCCACTCCTGTGATACATTTCCGCCAACTAGACTCTACCTCCCCAAATTCCACAACCAAACAGAGTCACTAACTGGGGAGCAAATATTCAAACACATGAGCATGGCCTGGACATCTCTCATTCAAACCACCACACTCATGAAAAACTGGGTTTTTTGAAATGTTTGTCAAATGAAAAAAATTAAAATAGAAGAGGAATATTTTAAAAATCATCTTTTTGAGTACTTTTGCTACTTAGCTCAACAGGAGAAAGAGTATCCAAAGAAGAAAAAACTGGGTTGAGAAGGGTATTAGTGCAGATAGTTGCAATTCTTTGCTTCATAAATTTCACCATCAATACTGTTTTGTCCCATTTTTCACCAGTGTGTGATACTGAATAATTTGAGGTCTTTGAAACTTTTTTAAATATGATACTGAAATTTTTGATCACATCAGAATATACATTAAGCAGTGAACTAATTATTCTCTTATACTAATTACTAAATGTGTAAGCCAACTTGCTTTACTGTTGACTCTTATATTTCTTCATTTTAGAATGTCTTTTACTCTGTGCTATACACACATATGTATGCATATATGTGTATAATAAAGAGAGAAAAATAGAGACTATAAATATGTATATCTACACACATATCAGAAGCTTTTTGTGTATGTGTGCTTGTGTCTATACATGTGTAACTGATTGCCTGTGCACATCTGTTTGTTTGTGTGTGGAGGCTGGTGTTGTGTATTTTCCCCAGTAAGTTACCATATTATATATGGTCTCTCCTTGAACCTAGAACTAACTGATTCATCAAGACTTGCTGGCCAGTAAGCCATAAGGACTCTCTTCTCTCTGCCTTTCTAGCTCTGGGGTTACAAGCTGTCTCAGTTAGGATTTCTATTGTTGTGAAGAGACACCAGGACCATGGCAACTTCTATAAAGGAAAACATTTAAATTGGGGGGCTGGCTTACAGTCTCAGAAGTTCAATCCATTATCATCACGGCAGAGAACATGGTGGCATGCAGGCAGATGTGGTACTGGAGAAATAGCTGAGAGTCCTACATCTTATAAGCAACAGGAAATCAACTAACAGTCACACTGAGAGAAGCTTGAGCAAAAGAGACCTCAAAGCCTGCTCTCACAGTGACACACTTCCTCCAACAAGGCCACACCTCCTAATAGTGCCATTTTGGGGGCCATTTTCTTTCAAACCACCACACAAGCACAAATCACTGTGTTCAAATTTTGATGTGAATGATGGAGATTGACTAGGTTCTTCAGTCTTACTCAGCAAGTGCTTTACCAACTGAACCCTCCTTCTCTCTAGCTTCACATAAAAGTTTTGTCCTGCATGTATTGTATGTGTATTCTCATTTTTATAAAGCATACTTTTAACTAAATTGTAGTAACCATCTCTCATCTCTGTTTTTTTATGATCCTATTATTGTAAATATCCATCTTAACAATTGAAGTTTTCCAATAAACTATTAGATGAAATATCAGTTCCACTCATTAGGAATTCATTGAGAGCCAGGAGGTGTCACTTTTAGACTCACAGAGATGTTTTTATTATATAACCCTCTTAAACACCATGTGTGTATTGAATGGGACTAATTTTCTCCTGGAAGTCTCAATACCATTGTCTAGTCTCCTATACCTTATTGAAATTTCTCCTTAGATGCTATTTCTAGACATGCTGTAGTTGTTGTATTAACGAACTCAAAGCTACTGTGCTTATCTGCACAGATTTGCATAAAATCAAGCCAGTCAGAATCCAGCATGGAGGCATGGACGGGCTCACAAGGTTCTGCCCTGAGCTAAGGAGTTATTGGCAGTGAATGTCTTCAGGATAAGGGAAGATTATGCTCTTGTGGATAATCACACCCCTGTGTGTATATGGGCAGTACTAACTGGTCTCGGTGTAATATAAATAAAATAAAATAAAATAAAATAAAATAAAATAAAAAAGGACATGGAACTGGAAAGGGAATACATTGAAGGAGATATCTGGAGCAAGTTGGAGAGAGAAATAAGGATGTTTATGCCCAAAATATATTACACACATGTATAAAATTCACAAACAATAAAAACACCACAAAGAGATCTCTTTTCAAACACAGGATCATGAACTATATAAAAATAAAGAAGTATGAACTTTATGTTTTACTTACAGAATCTGGAAGTGGAGAGTCAGTGGAATTATTGAGAAAATATCTTAATCTAATCTGACCAGTTGCAAACAAATTCCTTCCTTAATTGCCCAGTTCCTCATTTGTTTTCTTTGTTTAGACACAGATAAATCACTTGTGAATGAGATGTTCAATGATGTCAACAGTAAAACATGTGGCTTTATTTGTTCAGAGAAAATTACTGACAATCAACATCGGATGTAGCATAAACACTAGAAGAGAAATGACTATTTAATTAGATATTTAATTACTTTTAATCAATCAGAAGACACTCAGATATTATTGATGGCACTGTTGATCCTGATACTTGTTGAGGGGATATTTACTGAGGAGTTCAATATGTTTTTAATCTATGATTTTGCAATGAAAGAGGCATCACTCTAAGGGATCAATAAACTGAAAGCCTTAAACAAATGTGTGTAGCCCTTGTTTCAAAAACATGAATCCAGGGCCATGCTCATTTCTATGCTTCTTCCTATTCTTCTTCCCATAGAGGTTCTTAATCTCCATTCTCAGTCCCTTTAAGCTCTATCATGCTGAAAAGTTAGAGTGAGAAACACAGACTTTAGTATTTTACACCATAATCATCATACAATTTGACAATATAAATGATTAAACATATTTTGTTATAAGAAAACTTGTGAGGAAAGCATTTAGGCTAACTGAAGATCTTTATTTTCCTTCTGCTCCTCCAAATCCCATCCTCCAGCCTCGTTCTCAGCTCTGTAGCAGACCGTCTGATACAGCGTCCCTTCCCGCCCTGCCCTCAGCTCCAGTGAATCACAGAGATTTTTCCTCCAACTCACCCCTTTATCCCAGAAGGCATTTTCTGGAAACTGAAATGCTACTCAGGCCAGGGAAGCAGGTGGGCTAACTACAGATCTTCACCTCTCCCTTCTCTCCTTTAAGTCCAACGCCCCCTCATCCCAACTCTGTGGCAGACAGCTTGCTGTGGCCCACCTCTCCTCTCTGCCCTCATCATCAACATAGCAGGCAAATCTCCTACAATCTTCCTCACCGCTCATCCTGTTACCCCAGCTCCCAACTCTTGTAACAGGCATTTCCCGGGAAGCCTCCAGCCAAGGTTGTGAGAGACGCAAGAAAGCCCGCAAAGCAGGAAGGTAAACTGCACATGTCACTTTCTTTTCTTTCCTCCAAATCCAATCTGCCAGTCCCATCTCCAGCTCTGCAGAAGACTACCTGTTGTGGCCTCTCTTCATTCTCCATGTCTACTCCCAAGGAACTAAGCAGACCCCAGTGGAACACCTTGATTCCTCACTTCTGTGGACTCCATTAGTCCCTTCACTCCCAAACCATTCCCATTTATAAATGTCAGCTGCCAAGACCTAGAAATACATTTTAAAATGAATCCTCAGTGGCCACATTTAGCAGAATCCAAGAAGAATTCAGAATTCCCTAACATGCACAACATCTTCCTATGAACCAGAGAAGATAATAAAAAACAAGGAACAAAATGCCCACCCAACAAAGACAATATCACATATCAGCACCTAGAATTATAATAGTCCCGAATCCAGATGCCCAAATCCAGCATAAATACATAGCAGCAATGTATTTATGTCTTTATTATAGTTCAACAAACTTACTACATTAGGCCCTAAGAATAGCAACATTACTGAAACACAAGACAAAGACCTTAAAATAGTGTTTATGAATTTAATAGGGATCCTTAAAGAGGAAATGAATAAATCCTTTAAAGAAATTTATAAAAACACAACCTGTGGAAGGAAATGAATAAAGCAATTCAAGACCTGAATGTGAAAACAGACCCAATAAAGAAAATCCAAACTGGGGAATTATCTGAAGTGGAAACATTAGGAACTCAAACAGGAACCTCAGAGGCAAGCCCTACAAAAGATGGAAGTGAGAATCTCAGGCAAAATGGACACGGTAAAAATAGATACTTCAGTCAAGGAAAATGTTGAATATAAAAAAAAAAATCCTGCCACAAAAGATCCAGAAAATTTGGGAAGTCATGAAAAGGCCAAATAAGAATAATTTAAGAATTAAAAATAGAGTAGTAAGAATAAGCCCAGATCAAAGACACAGAAAATATTTTCAATAAAATCATGAAAAAAATTCCCATGTACATATCAAAGTATAAGAATTATACAGAATAACAAATAGACTGTACCAGAAAAGAAATTCCCCTTGGCACATAATAATCAAAACACTATTTATATATATATAAAGAAAGAATAATGCAAGAAGCAAGAGAAAAAGAACACGCAACATATAAACACATAACTATCAGTATAATATTTGACTTCTCAATGGACACTCTAATAGCCAAAAGGGATTATAAAGATGTTCTACAGATTCTAAGAAACCATATATGCTAAACCAGATTACTATACCCAACAAAACTTTCAATCACGATAGATGGAATAAATAAGACATTCTTAATAAAACCAAATTTAAGCAATATCTATCTACAAATCCATCCCTACAGGAGGCATTAGAAGAAAAACTCAAACCTAAGGGAGTTAATCACACCCAAAAATATACAAGGAATAAATAATCTTACACCAATAAATCAAAAGAAAACACACACACAAAGACACCATCACCACCACCAACAACAATAACAATATCACTACCCCGAATATCAACAAAAAGTAGCAAGAAGCAACAAACACTGCTCATTGATATCTCTCAACACCAATGGTCTCAATTCCCCAGTAAAGAGACACAGACCAAAGGATGGATTTGGAAACAGAATCCATCCCTCTGCTATATCCAAGAAATATTTGACATCAAGGACAGACATCACCTCAAGGCAAAATGGTAGAAAACGATATTCTAAGCAAATGGATACAAGGAATGAGCTGGTTTGATTATTTTAATATTTAAAAATATAGATTTCAAACCAAACTAATCAGAAGAGATAGGGAAGGATACTACATATTAATGAAAGAAAAAAATCTGCAAAGAGGATTTTGCAATTTGTAACATAACCAAACACAAGAGCACCTACCATATGCAAAAAAAGTAACACTACTTTTCTGGTCTCTTTTTCTTTTCTCTGTTTTGTCCTATCCCAATATGTTTGTCTTTGTCATATAATCATATCATCATACATATCATATCATATCATTTCATATCATGTCATATCACATCAAGTCATGTCACATTATATCATATCATATCCCTTAGGTTCTAAGGCTTAGAAGTCTGTTTGTTTTCTTTTTCTTTTTTTATTATTTATTTTTTTATTTATTTTACACCCCAAATGCAGTTTACCCTACCTCCTCTCCTCTCATCCTTTCCACCCTACCTCCCCTCCACCACCCTCTTGATCTATTTCTCCTGTTTTTGTTTAGAAAAGGGAAGGCCTCCCATGAGTATCAACAAAGCAGGGCACAGCAATTTGCAGTAAGCCTGTGCATCTTCTCTTGTATTAATTCTAGGCAAGGATACCCAGTATGAGGAATAGGTTCTCAAGAACAAGCCAAAGCAATAGGGACAGTCCTGATTCCACTGCTAGAAATCTCACAAGTAGACCAAGCTACACAGCTATCACATATGTAGAGGGCCTAGGTCAGTCCCGTGAAGAGAGGGAGAAAGGATTGTAGGAGTCAGAAGGGTCAAAGACATCAAAAGAAACACCCACAAAAACAACTCACCCAGCTCATAGAAACTCATAGTCTGAACCAACAACCAAGGAGCCTGTTTGTTTTCTAATGACAGACAGAAAACAGTGGATTTGGATAGAGGTTGAGGTGGGGAGGAACTGGGAGGTGTCGAGGGAGGAGAAACCATAATCAGAATATATTATGAGAGAAAAATGATCTATTTTCAATAAACTTGATAATAGAAATGTGTTTATTCTAGATATTTCTCAAAAGGGTGTTTTGTTGTACCTGTGTTGAGAAACGCCCAGAGACCACCAAGGAGCCGGTGTCTGATGCAAGTACACAAGGGCCTTTTCACTGTCAGATTCAAACCCAGACCACTGCCCTACACTCCTACTCAGTGGATGGAGGGAAATGGGGCGGCAGCAGGCTCAGGGGTAGGAGAGCTTTTAAAGGAAAAAACTGCAAGCCGGGAACTACATGCCTTGGTGTTTGGGGACTGGGTAAAGAGATATGGGGCAAGGTGATGTTTTTGAAAGTATTGGTTAAACTTTTGGTGTGAAACCACAACCTGCTGACAGGGTGTCCGGATATCTGCAAGGTCCATAAACCACCAACAGGATGCCTTCGGGAACATCTGGTTCTTGTTAAACTTCACTGCCCTGTTTCTCAATTGGCTGCTTCTAGGGTATCTGTTCAGATTTCATTGTCGTGGCACACTCCTGAGGTTCTTCCTGGAACTAAGTACAGTCCCCAGTCACCAAATAGTCTAAGATGGTGGTCCTTCTCTAAAAGATGGAGTCTGCAAAGTCAAGTCTAGGCCTTCATATTGCCTTCACATTTTCAGTGTTTTATAAATGTATTTATTTATTTATTTTGGATTGGAAAGATGATGTCATACAAGCAATTATAGAATTGTGAACCCAGACCACCTGAGCTCACATACAGATCTAATAAAGATGTCAAAGACAGCACAAGTATAGTTTGTCAGTTGAATAGTTGGTGTGGGCTTGCAGTGAGATTAGAAGCAGCATGGGCTCTTTGTTTCAAGTGGAATTTTGCAGATAATAGAAATTGTTATCATTATACTCTGAAAGATTTTCAATATATATTTTCTTCAAAACTGTATGTTTAGCAGGGCCGTGGTGGCACACGCCTTTAATCCCAGCACTCGGGAGGCAGAGCCAGGCGGATCTCTGTGAGTTCAAGGCCAGCCTGGGCTACCAAGTGAGTCCCAGGAAAGGCGCAAAGCTACACAGAGAAACCCTGTCTCAAAAAACCAAAAAAAGAAAAAAAAAAAAAAAAAAAAACTCACAACTGTATGTTTATTTGAATTTGATAACATTTTGTTCTTAATTTTGTAGTTTACCCCACAAGTCAATGTTTAAAAATTTTTTATATAAATTTTAATGTATCAAATTAGTAAAAGCTGGGGGCTGGAGAGATGGCTCAGAGGTTAAGAGCACTGACTGCTCTTCCAGAGGTCGAGTTCAATTCCCAGTACCCACATGGTGGCTTACAACCATCTGTAGTGAGATCTGGCACCCCCTTCTGGCCTGCAGACATGCAGGCAGAACACTGTATACATAATAAATAAATAAATCTTTAAAAAAAAATTAGTAAAAGCTGAAAAAGTCATAAGACATTTCTGACAAAAAAGGTAAGAACAACCCCCAAATTTATCAAATCAGTGTGATCATGATCAATAGCTGGCCCTGGTAAATGTATTTGTAAAGTAGTTTTCTCCATCATATTTGTAAAAATCTGTTGTTTATCTCTCTAAGAAGATTTTAATCCCAGCACTCGGGAGGCAGAGGCAGGCGGATCTCTGTGAGTTCGAGGCCAGCCTGGTCTACCAAGTGAGTTCCAGGAAAGGCGCAAAGCTACACAGAGAAACCCTGTCTTGAAAAACCAAAAAAAAAAAAAAAAAGATAAAGCAAAACATGTTTCAGCTCATATTTCACTATACTCTTTTCTTCCACACAACTAATAATTACCCAACTGCTAACAATAGCTACCACCCCATTCTTAGTCAAAATAGTAATGTATAGCATGAATCTTAAAAGGTCTTATTAATAAAAACAAACCCTAGTATTGGGGGTAACTGAAAGATCAGAGAGACAGAACAAGCTAGAGCCACCTCACCTTTCCAGTTCCTCAGCTGATCCTGTTTCCTCAGACTGGAAGTCTCTGAGTCCTCATCCAAATGAATCTCACCTGAACTGCCATCACTTCCTGAGATTAAAGGTGTGAGTCACCATGTCTGGCTGTTTCCAGTGTGGCTTTCAACTCACAGAAATCCTGATGGATCTCTGCCTCTGGAATGCTAGGATTAAAGGCATGTGCTACCACTGCCTAACCTTTATGTCTAATATTATGGCTGTTCTGATCTCTGACTCCCAGATAAGTTTATTGGGGTGCATAATATATCAACCACATTTCCCTTTTTTTGTCTAAAATAAAAAAGCTTATAACTAATACAAGAAAACCATATCCAATAAGTATATACAATATATACCATCAAGAATTACATTAACAGTGTCTAGTCCATTAACATTTGACAGGTTCAGACAAAAAACTCCATTATATATAAACAATGTCCAGTCCATTAACATTTGACAAATTCATACAAAAAAATTTTCATTACTTATCCACTTACCCTATTTAAAACAAGTAGTTCCTTTTTAAAAGTAGATTCAATCACTGACCTTTTTATCTTATCATATCCATATTCTCTTTTTTCTTTTCATAATGGATTTAATAATCTACCTTTTGTCATTTTTTATATCTGTAATGTCACTCTTATCCTAATTTCTAAGTTAGAATGTCAAGATTAAATCCCAGTTCTCCCCTAATTCTACTCATCTCACACTACCCAGTAGTGTGAGACTACTTTATCTCCTGGATGTTTACTGAGATGTGAAATATTGAAATGACCTTAAAGCGGAATCCAGACAACTTTGTTAAAAATAAATAAATTCAATCTCCAACTTTCACTTTTACATTTCCTTGAACATAAAATTACTCTGCTTTTCACTTTTTAAGGAAAAATTTCCTCTTCTTTCAAAGAAAAATAAAAATAGACCTGATCTTAAAGGACTGTCAGAGGGATTGCTTGAAATAGTTTTATGCAATAAAATTTTCATAGTATCTATCACTTTGTAAGTGTTCAAAGATGGCACCTGCAATCAGCATCCTTGGAAGCAGTGATGACATCACTGCCCTCATCAACACTAGCATTACTATCATCAGCACCATTATCATAACCATCACTTTGATTTATACCTACTCATGCTTCCTCTTTCGTAACTTGAATCTTCAGCCCATGACTTGGTGGAGGATACATTTCTAAACATGCTATTTCCAAAGTTACTACTTTTTAAGAGTTATCTTTTTTAAGAAAAAACTGATCATATTTCCGTTCTGCTTAAAATATATATTCAGCAAAACTCTAAGGTGATAAACAAGTTTTAAATTAGGATGAAGTATACCTGATGTCTCAAACATCTCACCCTAATTTCTGCTGTCTGCTACCAACTAGTATGTATCCATTTGTAATTTATTCATTAGTTACATTCTCTAGTTTTTGTGTCTTAAGGCATATACTCAAGTAGCCCAAGGGTGAGCTTGGACTTTTAGAGAGAAGGACAACCTTGAACTCCTTAAATGTCTGTCTTTACCTCCCAAGTGCTGAGATCAAAGGCATGTAGCACTACTCCTGGCTTTCTTTGTCTTTCATCTAAAGTGCCTTTACAGTATTTTGTAGCTGGAATTGCTCTTCTAAAGGATAGAGTAGGGGGTATCATTTACTTTCTCAAATTCAGAATCAATTGTGAGTGTTTTTTTGTTGCTTTCATAATATAGATTTTAGTAGACACATTCTTTGAATTGTTATTGCACAATTGTGCAGGAGTGGGCTCCAACATAAAGCATTGTTTGTGCTTATTGACTCCATCTTAGGATATCTACTCTTTCTTGATGATTGTATTTTTTGTTTTAAAATATGCTCTCAAAATTTTAAGTCTCATAAGCCATGAATATCTCCTCAAAATTGGTATGAACTTAAACAACTGAAATAATTCCTTCTTGAATAACTTTAGAAGATTAAAATTTTATTTTAAAACACATACTTAGTTGAGAATCAATATCTCTTAGGCATAAAAACTAATACTCCTTGACATAATCTTGCTTAAATATGACTATTCAGAATATCCTATTTCACTCCAAAAAGGATTTGAAAATGATTTTCTTGCACTGAAGTCACACTTGAAATACTAGTGTTTTGAGTATGACTCTTACAACCCTTCCTTTGGGATAACTTCCTTTCTCATAGCATAGTGGACATGACATCCTGGCACTCACTTGAATCACTGGCCTTCCTTGGCTCAGGCATTTACTGAATGCCATCTCAATAAATAGCTGAAAGTAAGGAAAACGTTCCCAATTGAAAGTTTGTATTTGCCAATTGTGCTTTTCATCTAGAGGAAATCTCTTCTGGATCTTTTCTAAAGTTTATGATCCTACATAAACTAGGAATACCTCTGCTACAGTCAGTCAAATTCATATACATGTGAACCAATCCTTTATTTTATGGTATAATTTTAGGAATTTGCTATAACTGCTAAAATCCTAAAGATTGAGAAGTTCACCCAACCTTTCTAGTAATGTATGGCTTTCCCATAATGAATATTAAACATTTTTAATGTTCAAATCTTAGTGACTGGTATGGTGGTACAAGCCTTTACTCTGGAGGCAGAAGTAGGAGATCTCTGTGTTCAGAGGCAGTCTGGTCTACAATGGGAGTTCCAGAGCAACCTGAGTCACATGCTGAGACCCTTTCAAATTTGTTTAAATTGTTATTATAAAACAATTTCCCATGATATTTTTTCTTTTTATTTCAAATCTATTTATTTTATATCCTGACCACAATGTCTCCTTTCTCCTCTCCTCCCTGTCCCTCACCTCACCTTCAATATGCCCTTCCCCCAATCCAGTCTCCCTCCATTTCTCTTCAGAAAAGGGCAGGTCTCCTATGAATATTAATAAAACATGGCATATCAAGTTTCAGTAAGATTAAGCACCCTCCCATTAAGGCCGGACAAGGCAACCCACTATGAGGATAGGGTCCCAAAAGCCAGCAAAAGAGTTAGAGACAGTCCCTGCTCCCACTGTTAGGAGTTCCATAGGAAGATCAAGCTACACAACTGTCCCATATATTCAAAGGGACTAGGTCAATCCCATGCAGGCTCCCTGGTTGTCAGTTCAGACTCAGTGAGATCCTGTGAGCCCAGGTTAATTGATTTTGTGAGATTTCTTGTGATGTCTTTCACTCCTCTGGCTCTGACAATCCTTCCTCCCTCTCTTCAGCAGGATTCCCCAATCTCAGCATTATATGGCTGTGAGTCTCTGTCTCTGTTTCCATCAGGTGCTGGTTGAAGCCTCTGTGACAACACTTGGGCTAGGCACAAACCTAGAAATATAGCAAAACGTCATTGGGCATCATTGCATTGACATGTTTTTTTCTTTAATCGTGTTTGGTTCTATCCTAGGTGTATGGGTCATTCTGCCTCTGGGTCATGGTGCTCCAGGCAGTGTCACTGGTGGGATTGCTCTCTTGGCATGGGTCTCAGGCTAGACTAGTCATTGGTTGGCCACTCCTTCAATCTCTACGCCATCCTTACCCAGCATATCTCACAGGCAGGACAGACTAAGTAGGAGGTTATGTGACTGGGTTGGTGTCCCAATCCCTCCAATGGAAGTCTCACTTAGTCATAGGAGATGGGTGGTTCAGGCTACATATCCAAATATTGTTAGGAGATTTTCTAGTTGTTTGTTTGTTTTCCTAGGCTCTTTGGAGGGCCTACCACCCAGCTCCCCCCACCCCCCCCAAAAATCACACAAGCTCCTTATTCTTAATTATAAATGCTTGGCCTTAACTTGGCTTGTTTCTTGCCAGCTTTCTTAACAATTATCCTTTCTACCTTTTGCCTCTGGACTTTTTCCTTTTCTTACTTCTGTATATCTTACTTTCACTCTTACTCTGTGACTGGCTGTGTGGCTGGCTGGCTGGCCCCTAGCATCCCCCTCTCTTTGCTCTCTTGCTTCTTTTTTTCCTCCCAGGTTTCTCCTTCTGTTTATTCTCTCTGCCAGCCAGCCCTGCCTACCCTTTCTCCTGTCTTGCTATAGGCTGTTCAGCTTTTTATTAGACCACCAGGTGTTTTATATAGGCAAAGTAACACAGCTTCATAAAGTTAAACAAATGGAACACAAAAGAATGTAACACAGCTTTGCAACATTAAACAAATGTTCCACAGCATAAACAAATGTAACACATTTTAAAATAATATCCCACAACATTTCCCCCTTTTTGTCTAAATAAAAATGCAGGGTTTTCACTTTAACATAGAAAAACTACACACAATAAAAACAGTTATCAAGTAAAAATTATATTTAAAATATTCTTATTTATAATTAAGAAAAAATGTTGTTGTTTATTTTTGGTATTTCAGGGGACCCACCACCAAGCTACCAAATAAATCACACATGGAGATTTATTGTTACTTATAAATGCCTGGCCTTAGCTTGGCTTATTTCTTTATAGCTTTTCTTAACTTTAAATGAGCCCATCTACCTTTTGCCTCTGTTTTTTTCCTTTCCTTACTTCTGTATATTGTACTTTCACTCATACTCCATGGCTGACTGTGTAGCTGGGTGGCTGGCCCCTAGCATCCTCCTTTCCTTGTTCTCTTGCTCATTCTTCTTCCTTCTTCCAGATTTCTTCTATTATTCTACTATTTCTTCTTCTATTATTCTTCTTCTATTATTATCTCTGATGCCAGCCCCACCTATCCTTTATCCTGCTTGGTATTGGCTATTCAACTCTTAGACCAATCAGGTATTTTAGACAGGCACAGTAACACAGCTTCACAGTTAAACAAAAGCAACACATCTTTGCATCATTAAACAAATGTTCCAGAGCATAAATAAATGTAACACATCTTAAAATAATATTTTACAACAATGATAGACCTGATTAAAGAGCAATGTGAATGTGTTGTAGAAGTCACACATTTTATATCACTCATCAAGAAGATTGAAGCAATACACCCAAGTAAGGTATGTACCACTTTGAAAGTCCAACAATTCACTTAATAGTTTTATGCTTTATGAGTGATAGGAAGAGCCAGCTGTAGCAATTCCTTCTAAATAACTGAAGAAAATAATTAACATATTCTAGACTGTGAAATTTTTGCAATGTTTTATATAGATTTATTTTTTTTTTAGATTTTACTATCAAAAATCTGGCACAAAAGTTATCTTGTCAATATGTCTAGAGTAGTTGCTACTCCATGCTCATCAGAAAAATCTAATGAAATATCAAGTTTTTAAAGAATCTCTTATATGTATGTATAATGTATGTTGAACATATCAATCCTCACATTCTAATTTTTCCTAGAAACCCTTCCTAAATTCTATTATCAAATTCATGTCCCTTTTTCATAACTCCTTGGGTCTAATCAGTGCTGTCTATATGTGCACAGTATAGGGTTATCACTGGCATGTAGACAGCCTACCAAGGGTCATTTCCCCATAACTCTTTCTACCTCAGGTGCCTGCAAACACCAATGATGCTCAATTATTTTTTATTGTTGATGGTAAGTAATCCTACCACTATATGTTCTGGAGTTTCAGCTGGTTTGATCTCTTGTAGGCTTTGTAAGGTAACCTGTGAGTTCATGAGGACAATAGCCATGTCCTGCCTAGAAGATACTGGCTTACAGCAGTCTTTCCTAACTTATGATTCTTACCATTTTTCTGCCTCTTATTCTACAGAGGTACATGAGCAACATGGAGAGGTGGAGGATGCATGCTGTTAATGGAAAATTTAGGGCTAAACAGTGTATACTTACATGTTCTCTCAACTCTGCACAGCTGTTACTAATCTCTGTATTAATTACCATGAACTGTAAAAAGGAGCTTCTTGGGCTTTAAAGGTTTTGCAGTGGTTAAGAGAACTTTCTTTTTTTACATTGTACTTGGGTAGGTTTATCACACCCACCTGGTACCTTACGACTACTTGTGACCCCAGTTCTAGGTAATCTATAACCCACTTATGACCTAACAGGTATGTATATATGAATCTATATGAATAACAAAATATATGACTATAAATTGATATATATATATATATATATATATATATATATCTCAAACACTGACATACATAATACAAAAATAAATGGATAAAAATCTTCTCTGATGAGGGTTGATTCACTAATGTATGGTTATAGAAATAAGTATTTAGAAAGCAGTTTAATACTATATCCATTTATCAGAAACACATTAATAGGTTTTCCCCTAGTGTTTATGACCTCCTCATGGTTCTATGCAAGATTGTAGAACCAGACATGACTTTTGTCACTTGGAATGGCCCTTAAATCAAATCAGTGGATGGTTAGCTCCACAGTAGTCATATCATTATTTCACCAATGGGCATATTATTATTGGGGCATCCAGGATTCACACTTGGTAAAACTGTTTATTGTTATTATTCTCTCTCAGCAGCCTATATAGTATCTTCCGAATCTAAAAAAGCTAATTCCATGTTCAGTACCAGCTCAATTTCTTTGTGTCCTGTGACCCACATGTGCAGTGTCCTTGACAGTAGGATCTTACCATTTAATTCTTCTGAACAACCAAAAGCAATGGCAATAATTTATCTTGTTTTAGAGGTTTATGTAACTTAACTGACCAACAACACAAAGGATGGTATCCTACATGTGGCATTGTGCTCTTTTGGATTATATTATATGCCATATAAAGTAACTCAATTTATATTCATATGTTTTTGTTATTCATATATATTCATATATATATATATACATATATATATATAGTTATTTCCAAACATCCTTAGTGCTACAATTTTTAATGAATTTTTCTTCCTTTTGAGATATAGATTTTAGTTGACCAGTAGGCTTTAGAATGGATTCAGTGTTTGACCATGACCCCAACTTTATCCTGTAAATGAATCACCTATCATAAACTGAGTAGTGCCTGACTTAGTAAACTATAAACATATGTGGTGGATTAAATGAGAATGACCTCCGTAGGCTCATATGCTTGATTGCCTATTCTGAAGTTGGTGGAATTATTTGAGAAGAATCAGGAGGTTTGGACTTGTTGAATGAACTGTATCTCTAGAGTTGGGTTTTCAGGTTTGAAAAGCCCACATCATTCTCTGTGGTTGTAGGGGAAAGGGGCTGGCTAAAGAAACCCACCCTGATCCTGGAGCCCAGAACTAGGGAAAGATGGCTCAGATCAGGGCAGAAAGAAACACAGTTTGGCTCAGTGTGATCAGAGACATCTCTGCCCCTGGCCAACTGACTTGTGAAACCAACCAATCACAGAGCAGGACAGTAGAACCCTGGACCCCAAGTCAACCCCTGGTTGACTACTCCCCCAAGACATCCTGTATAAACTGCTCTGTCTGGTCAGTTAGAAAAAGGCAGTTATCTCCACCCTGGTAGAGGCAGCTACTCTACTGGACTCCTTCTTCCAAATAAATCTCTTCCTCAAAAGAGTTTTGGGTGTGAAGATCTTCATTCACTGGCATAGAGAAGATCCTTTCTGAGACGTTCCCCCAGTTGACAAAACAAGGGAGAGCTGAAACAGCAGAGCAAGGAGGAGCTGAACAGAAAATCTTTGCTGAGACATCCGTCAGTGGACAGAGCAAGAGAGAGCTGAAAAGTAACCGTTTTCTCAGGAGCCAGAGGAGATTGCTACATTTCTGCAGGGGCTTCCCCTTTTGCAGAATGAAGCAAAAGAAGCAACATCTTAGGCCAGAGAAGCGGAGCTCTGCTAGGAATACCCCCTTAAATGGGGTCTGAGCAAAGCTCAGCTGTAGCGGCTCTCCAGGAGAGGAGCAGGATTGCTATATCCTGCAGGGAGACCATCCCCATCAGTTCCAGGCCTGACTTTCCCAAGAAGTCAGAAAAATTTCCCTTCCAGGGTTGGGCTGCTTCTTTGCAGTTCCAGCTGTCAAAGCTGTGCTAAACAGTTCCAGGTGTCTGGGACCACTTCAGGGCAGAGCTGTTGTCCAGGATACCTCGCCCTCCAGGGCTGAACTGTCTCCCTGCAGCTCCAGCCATCAGAGCTGTCTTAAGCAGCTCAAGGTATTACCTGACTCCCCAGGCAGTCAGGACACCTTTCCCCAGAGTTGCAAAACTCATGTTTTGGTGCCAAAATCCAGGACCAAACCCAGAGTTGTTGCAACCAATTTACTTATATTGTTGGTGCTGAAACCTGGGAACAAACCCACAGAGTTGTAACCAATTTACTTACAGTGGTTGTTGTTCCAACATATTAAGTTCTCACTAGTGCTCCAGAATCATGCCTGCATACTGCCATGCTCCTCACCATGATAACAAGGACCTAACTTTCTGAAACTTTAAGCAAGCTCCCAATAAACTCTGTCTTCTATAAATTACATGGTTTCACAACACAACAGTGGAAAAGTAAGATAGCATGTATATATGGATATTGATGTACCATCATCAAATGGAACTGACATTCTTCAACAGGTGTTAGTGGCTATGCTGACTAGTTTATGCCAACTTGTCACAAGCTTTTAAAAAAGGACCTTCAATAGAGAAGCTGTCCCCATAAGATGGGCCTGTGGGAAAATCTATGGTACATTTTCTTTATTGGTGATTGATATGAGAGTACCCATGTCACAATGGGTAGTACTACCCCTGGCCTGCTGGTCGTGGATGCTATAAAAAGGTAGGCTGAGCAAGTAAGGAGATGCAAGCCAGTAAGCAGGATTCCTCCATAGCATCTTTTACAGTTCCTGACTCCAGAGGTCTGCCCAGTTTGAGTTCTTGCTCTAAATTCCCTCAGTGTTGGACAATGAACTGAGAGTTGTAAGTTGAATAAACCCCTTCCTACCAAATTTGCATTTGGTCATAGTGTTTTGTCACAGTAGTAGAAGCTCCAAGACAATGGTGCAAACTATTCAGATGAGCAAATGGTGTGAATACTGATGGTGCTTATTCCTGTAAAGTTACCTTCTATTGCTGACTGTGGACCTATGCTTTTCATTGTAAATGTCTATTATAATTTGAATAGAAAAGAACTTGAAATTAAAGTACATGGATTATGTAATAACAAGTTGCCATCCAAATTTGACAAGTTGAGTACAATAGTCTTTGGAGTTGCTCTGACAAGCAGTGATCAAGATAAATATACATGTATTGATTACCATTCTAGGGCTGTCACAAAGTCTTGACAACAGCAATTTAAAGAGGGGAGGGTTTATTTTGACTCATAATTTGAGCAGGTACAGCCCATCATGGTGGGAAAGTCACAGCAATAGAGGTATGAATGCTTGGTCACATTATGTCCATAGGATGAATTAGAAAGAAGAATGCTGGTGCTCCACCTACCTTTTTCCTTTTGATTTAGTCCATGACACAAATCTATGGTACAGTGCTACAGTGCTACCTACATCAAAATATGTCTTCCTTCCCCAGTTAAATCTCTCTAGAAAAGCCCACACACACTCCTAGAGGTATGTTTTTTATATGACTACAAATCCACTCAAATTAACAAGGAGGTTAACCATAAGACTATCAAACCAGCAGTAGTTGAAAAATGTGCTGCTTCTAGTGGAGAATATATGGACAGAAAATGTCTTATAATGAATTCATGAACTTTAGCTTCTAGTTTCACTTAATTTTCAGATAATTAAACAGGACATAATTGAAAATTTCTTTTCAAGTAGGACATTTGATAAACATTCCTGAATGGACAACCAGCTGGAGATATTTGTAGCATATGCGACTCTCCATGGAAGCATGCCCTAGTAGGAAAAACTATCAGTGATGGTCATACAGTTGGCTTGTGAAGTAAGATGATAGGAAAGTGGTGGGAGGAACAGAAGTTCTGCAGAGATCCTGCAACATATGCTCTTTCTTATCAAGTTTTAATTGCTGTTCTATAAGTGTACAGCACAAGATTTTGAATGTCTTTTCAAAGGAAATTGTTTCCTGAAGGAGGAGGGGTGGAAGGGTAGGCCAGCTACCCTGTGACAGGATGGTTAAACTAGATGACTAGAAGAGCCTTGATTTTCTGAATGGACTTCACACTTGCTCTTGACGTACATTTCCTTTCCCCAGTCCCAGAGCTTATTCTAAAACCACCATTCTTGAATTTAAAGCATAAATGTTAGTTCAAGATTTATTTTTCAGCCAGTATAGGACTGTAAGCATTTTATAATTATGGAATTCACTGATGTTACTCTATACTTCTGTTATGGCTATTCATGGTTGTGATGTTGACTATATCTAGAATTAACTAAAATCTAAAAAGGGATGTGCACACTTGGAGGAATTTTTGCTTAGTTTGATCATTTGAAGTGGGAAAGTCCACTTATGATCTGGATTTTTGAAGTGGGGAGACACAACTTTAATCCAGATCTTTGGAGGTGGGAAGACCCACCTCTAATCTGGGCCATGCCTTCTGCTGGGAGCCTATATAAAAGACATGGAAAAGGGAAGCTCTTGCTCTTTGCCTGCCAGCTCTTGCCCTGCCAGCAAGTCCATTCCTTCACTAGCATTAGAGTCTACTTCTTCAGATTCCAGTGCATACTTGAAGGCCAGCTGAGATGTCTAGCTGAACAACGACTAGATTCTTGGACCTTCTGTACATAGGCAGCCAATTTTAAATTAACTGGACTGAAGCTTGTCAATCATTCTAATTAATGTCCCCTCTCTGTAGATATAGATATGCTATATCTTTGTCTCTGTCTAGTTTAGAAATTGGAGTAATACTACATTCTATGAAATGAGTAAATAAGTTTACTCCATGATTTTTCTTGTTGGTGACTGCCGTGTAATATGTCACGAAGATGGTAGTCCCTGGTGGAACTGGTGTCCCAGGGTATTGTATTTACTCTACAGAGCATCCAGTGCTTGGCACCACTCCCCCACTGCCAGCATTCTTTAGTCAAAACTAATTCCAAAGAAAATAAATGATCTGGAAATTCAAGTATCAAATACAGTAAATTCATGTTTTTACAGTCTTCAAAACTCCAATGCCTGTATTCTGAAAGTACTCTTGGCAAATTCCACCAAAATTTTGAAGATGAAATGCCAGTTACACGAAAACCTCACAGTAAATAGAATAGGGAAGAAATGTCCTGACTCTTTTTATAAAGCCATTATTAAACTGAAAGCTAAACCTGACAAAGATAGAAGGAAGGAAGGGAGGGAGGAAGGAAGGAAGGAAGGAAGGAAGGAAGGAAGGAAGGAAGGAAGGAAGGGAGGAAGGAAGGGAGGGAGGGAGGGAGGAAGGAAGGAAGGAGGGAGGGAGGGAGGAAAAAGGAAGAAGGAAAAAGGAAGAAGGAAAACCGGAAGGAAAGAAAGTTACAGAACAATATCCCTAATGTATAGGGGTTCATAAATATTTATGGCATGAATAGTAAATTAAACTACAAGTAGAAATATATGACAAAGATAATATTTCACAAGCAATTCTGCCTGTCATAAAAATGTGAGGAGGGTTCAACTTCAAAATTCAATTCATATTACTGAAAAATCTTATTTTCTAAAGGAGAAAAATCATGCATCATTTTAATAGATAAAGAAAAGACAAAACACAATATTTAATAATGAGAAAAAAATTGGCAAAGTTTTCTTGTCCTGACTGCCTGCTCCCAAATGACCAACACAGGCATATTACTTATAAATGCTCAGTTGATAACTCATGCTTGTTACTAGCTAACTCTTACACTTAAATTAACCCATATTTCTTATCTATATTCTGCCATGTGGTTTATTGCTTGTTACCTCATTTTCTACATGCCCTACTTCCTTTGGTGCTGGCTGGCATCTCCCCTGACTCTGCCTTTCTTCATCTCAGTATCCTCAGTTTAAATGTCCTGCCTAAGTTTATCCTGTGTTGCTAACAGCCACGAAGATTCTTTACTAACCCATGAGAGTAATACATATTCATAGTATACAGAAGGATCATTTCACAGAATTTCTCCATTTTTATCTAATTAAAAAAGAAGGTTTTAACCTTAACATAGTAAAACTATATATAACAAAGCAGTTATTAAGCAAAACTCACAGCTACAATACACAGTCCATTTGTATTTAGCAAATTTAGAGAAAATACTCTATTATCTACCTTATGTTGGTGAGTCTAAAGTTTTATGCCTAATTTGTTTTTCTATCATAACTAAGAAAAACTGTAAGTTTAATTATCTAATCTTTAACTCCATCAAAGACCCCAGAAGGATGAAATGTTACCTAATGATAGGGGCATCAGGCTGTCTGGACAGTCACACAAAGTTCTTCTGCAACATTGAAGAATCCAGCTCTGGCCTACAGACCTAGCATATCTGACAGACTTTTCTGTGAAGCAGGGAATTTGGAAGGACTGTCTTACCTTGTCATGGCAAAATTTAGCAGTCTCCCTTTTGGTGTTTTGCTAGTCCAGTTTGGACAGTATATTGTCAGCAATTGAGACAAGGGCAGTTTCTTTGCCCCACATAGCTAGTTTTTTTCATACAGAAAACAAACTCCATATGAAATTTTTTTCAATGCTCATCATCTTCTCTGAAGTAAATTGGTGCTTCCAGGAGCAGACGTGTCTCACTGTCATGAAAAGCCTTAGGTTACTAAACATATTAAATGCCATATTCTGCAGTTCTTTGAAGTGTGTGAAGACCATCTATCTATCTAAATATATCTGTTGACCTTTAAAACATACCTAACAAGATTATAAGTTTGACTACTCTAGATGACTATTAATCTGTATTTATGAATTATACATTATATTTTTAAATGAGCCGCATAAACACAATACCTGAAAGAAGAGTAGAAATTATATAACAAATTAACTTTAAATCTGAACCAGTAAAGTAATATCCATAACAATGTAAAATATTTAAGATTAATAGTTGTTTTTGGATTAAAGTAGATTTAATAACCTACCATTTTATCCTATCATTTCTATATCCCTCTTTTCTTTTTAGAATGAGATCCCTGAATCTAAATTCCTTTGTTCAGCTTTTTTGTGTGACCATTACCAAAAACTTGTAACCAGCCTCTCTTAAATGATAATAAATATCCATAATCCATTTTTTTGGGAAATGTGGGCATATTTTTCTAGACTACTTCCTGTTGGTTGGGGGTTCTGGTAATCTTTGATGGACCTTTGAGAAAATTTGGATAATTGTTACATCTTAGCTGTATTATTCTAAGGCTGGATCAACTCAGTCAGCAGCCTGGAAGCTGTTCTGGATGCTGGATCATCTAGGTTATTGTTTTCTTTAGTGTGTGGTCCCTTGTTCTGAAAATATATAAACTTTTAAAGGTAATATAGTATAGATAGTGCATTGTATATAAGTCAGTTAAAGATGATTTATTGGTATGTGTTTGTGCAGATAAAATATACATCATGTGTCTTGGAGTTCTTTTGGGTTTTTTTTTTTTTTTTTTAATGTTTGTAGCCAGGATTTCCAGGGGGTCTTCCTTGATCAAACCTGATTTTCCTTAATGCAGAATGAATCCATAGCCTCTCATTTCCTGTGGAAACAAAAGAATGACCCCCCTTCCCAAAGTAAAATATCTTTAACTTAAATTTTGAAGTCAAGATATTTTAAATATATATAGGCTAGTTTAATCCAGTAGTTTCCAATGTTTCTAAGCAGCCTAAAAATTCAAAGACAACACAGTAACATACAGGATTCAAACTGTCTGTGTATTTTCCATCTTTATGAGACATGACTCTCAAGCCTATGCACACACTGTGACCCATTTAGAGGCTCTTTTTGTCTGAATCTGTCCTTATGTGTATCTGTAACCTTTTCTCCCTGCATGGGCAAAAAACAAAAAAAAAAACAAAAAACAAAGAACAAAAACAAACAAACAAACAAAAAACAAAACAAAAACAAAAACCCTGCTCTGTGTCTTAAATCATGGCATTTTGGTGGCTGGGTCCTCCACCTTGATTCCCTAAGAGGCTGGTCTTACAGCTGAGGTATGTTTATATCACCAGCTCTGGGAGCCATGTTTACCACCCAAACTCTGGGATATTTCTGGGTTCATGCCACCAACAAATAGCTTGCTGCCTGCTGCTCATAAACATCATATAAGTGTTTGGTAGCAGGGCAGCTTAAAAGAGCCACCTGTTTTTGCCACTAGCACCATGCCAGGAAGCCGTCTCTTAAAGGAGCCATGCCTCTGCTCACATGCCTCTGCCAGCAAACAGAGTACACTTGAAAAAATGCTACCAAGAAGCTGGCTTGACTCTGTTCTTGTACGTCTAGAATACTTTTTAATGCTTTGTCAGGTTTTATGTGGCAATCTCAGCCACATGTTGGAACACTATATGTAGGTGGAGTTTTCCTGTCCCGACCTCCTGCTTACAAGTAACTAACACAGAGGCTTAATATTATTTATAATGCTCGGTTGATAGCTCAGGTTGTTACTATCTACCTCTTACACTTAAATTAACATACATTTCTTATCTATGATTTGCCATGTGGCTTATGGGGTGTTACCTCATTTTCTACATGTCCTGCTTCCTTGGGGTTTGGCTGACATTTCCCCGACTCTGCCCTTATTCATCCCTGTCTCTTCAGTTTGATTTTCCTGCCTAAGTTCATCTTGCCTTGCTATAGGACAATCAGCTTCTTTATTGACCAATGAGAGTAATACATATTCACAGTGAACAGAAGCAGAAAAACTACACATACACATATAAACAAAAGGCCTAAAAGAAAGCTGGGCATAATCCCAACACTAGGGATGGGCAGGAAAGAATATTGCATTGGAGGCCAGCCTAAGCTTTAAAGATTCATAGTCTCTCTCTCATTCTCCTTCTTTCTCTCTGTCTACTTCACTCAACTTAGAAAATATTAGAAACTCTCTCAACTTAATAGCACCTATGACATTCTGACAACTAATATATTGTATGTAATATTGAGAGACTGACTTTTCTTTTCCAGAGTCGGGGAAAAGGACAAGGGTAGCTTCTGCTACTCCTAGCAAGGATTGTGTTAAATATCACAACCAATTTAACCAGGAAAAATAAAAATTGCACATTTTGAAAATTAAAATATAAAAATATCTTTGGTCACATATGACATATGTATTTATGCAAACTACTACAAAGGCCATTAGAAAAAGTGATACTGGAATTAGTATGTAAAAGGAAATTCAGTAAGTTTCCAGGATAATGAGGTCAATGCAACCATTTAATTTTTTTTTTTTTTTTTTTTTTTTTGGTTTTTTTCGAGACAGGGTTTCTCTGTGTAGCTTTGCGCCTTTCCTGGAGCTCACTTGGTAGCCCAGGCTGGCCTCAAACTCACAAAGATCCGCCTGCCTCTGCCTCCCGAGTGCTGGGATTAAAGGCGTGCGCCACCACGCCCGGCCCGCAACCATTTAATTTTATGTTTATATACTAACAATGAAAAGATATGACTAATGTTCAAGGCCAGCCTGGTCTAGAGAGCGAGATCCAGGAGAGGTGCAAAGCTACACAGAGAAACCCTGTCTCGGAAAACCAAAAAAGAAAATAGAAAAAAAAGAAAAGATATGAATAAAATTGGAATATTTATAATGACATGTAGAAATTATATAAATTTACTATAATACATGAACTTTAAATCTTTGATGACTGAAGTTACAGAACATCTAATTGGAGTTAAAAAAAAAACCCAACCATATAAATAGAGTATTAGGTTATTACTATGATGCCAATTACCTTTAAGTAAAATAATATATTCTGTAAAATTGTTATCAAAATCTCAACAGATATTTTCAGTTAGATCTCAATATGATGAGAATATACACTGAGATCTATAGCATATTTCAAGCTGAAATATAGCATATGAAGTGTGCTTTCAGCTTTTCTGATAAAAATTTTCAAAATTATAAACCAAAGAGCAAAAATTGGCAAATTAATTTGATAAACTATAAAAGAGAATTCAAACTATCTGATTTAGATATTGTTCATCTGTTTATAAAATTGAAGGCAATCTGTTCTTGACTGCTGGGAAGACATTTTGATCCCTAGAATATCTTATGAATCTAAATATGCACCCAATATATGGTCAAAAGAATTTTGACAAATACCTAGTTAATTTGGTGGAGAAAAGATAATCTTTTCAACAAATTATTGTACAATATAAATGAACTTTATTTATACTTCACATGCTTGATTCAAATGTATTACAGAATGCAATGTCAGACCTAAAACTAGATTCCTAGAAGGAATCATAGGAGAAAGTTTTTTAGCAACTCTGGATAAGAGGATAAAAACATTTATTTCAATAGATATCAAACATTTTTCATTTTTGAGAAGTCACTGAGATACTGAAAAGGTTGCAGATATGAATCCCCCACTCCCCACTTTTCCCTTTCACCTGCAGAGGACCTCATGGTACTCCATGTGTTGCCCCGAGTAGAGATTCATGCTGAAATACTTTCAAAATTTTTCAGCATCTTTAGCTATTGGGGAAATGCAAATGAAAACTACTTTAAGATTTCATCTTAGGCCATTGGAATGGCCAGATCAAAAACCAGGTGACAACAAACACTGTCATGAATGTGGAGAAAGGGCAACTCACCACTGGGAGTGGAAGCTGGTGTAGACACTATGAAATCAGTGTGTAGTTTTTTGGATTCTATCCTTTTACAGAGGTGCTTGCTCATCCATATTTATTGTGGCTGCATTCTTGTGAATGCAGCCAAGAAGTGGAAATAGCATAGATGTGCTTTTGTACACTGGTTTGATAAAACACTGATTGGCCAGTAACCAGGAAGCAAGTATAAGCAGAATAAGCAGACAAGGAGAATTCTGGGAAGAAGAAGGCTGAGTCAGGAGATGCCAGCCTGCCTTCCAGGGAACAGCATATAATGGCACACAAATAAAGCCAAGGAAAATGTGGCAACATATAGATGAACAGAAATGGGTTAATTAAGTGTAAGAGTTAGTCAGTGGTAGGCCTGAGCTAATGGCCGAGCAGCTTTAATTAATATAAGCCTCTGTGTGTTCACTTAAGTCTGCTGCGGACCGGGTGGGACACAGGAAAACTTTCAGCTACATAGATAGATGTCTACTGACTGATGAGTGGATAGTGAAAATGTGATACATTTGCACAATGGAATATTGCTCAACTCTTAAGCAAAAAACTTATAAAATTCTCAGTTAAATGAATAAAACTATAAATAATCATTAAGAATGAATTAATCATGTTTCAGGAAGATAAACACTCTATAGTCTATGTCATATATAGACAATAACTTTGAATTTTTAGATTTATGCTTTTAAATTGGAATATCTTATAGAGGCCGGGGAAGTAATAAGGGACTGTAGTAAATAGCTTTCAAAAGAAGGAGATAGAATGTAGGAAATATAAAGGGTAAAGGGGGAATAATGAAACAGGAAGAATAAAATGGGATAAAGAATGAGAGGGTAGGGTAGAGGAGGGAGTATAGGGAGGGATAACATATACTAAAAACATTTGGGGAAAAAATCATACAGAAATGCACTACTGAAGCAGCCTCCTAAAATATAATGTACACATACAAAATGAGTTTAAACGGACTTATCTCAAAATAAGGGAACAATAATCCCCCTGCATACTATGAATTATCACATAAAAAGCCCAGTGCCAAGAATGGTTGACTTTTCTTTGAGCTGTTGGTCAGTAGGACCCCAAGGATATCCAAATATTATAGGTTATTTCCATTGTTCTTGCTTGCCTTCCAGCACTTGATTGTAAGACCTATTGCCAACGACACTACACGTTTGAGTCACAGAGCATGGGTATTTCAAGCTGGTAGTCACCGGGAAGTTTTATTCCTATTGGCTCTTTCTCACAGTGCTGGAAGGTGCTGTGTGCACTGCTGGAGGAGGAAGGTAATCAGTGACCTTACCCATTGTGGACCTCGAGCTACAGCTGCAGGTCTGGCTAGACATGCTCACTGGTGTAACACTGGCAAAACACCACGGGAGTAACCAACCACTGTCTGATCGGATTTACACCTGCCTCACAGAAAGGAACCCATTCCTGGTTCCATGATCAAGGAACTCAGGGCTATAGGCCATAGGTTCTACAGAAGAATCTAATACTGTTATTCTGCTAACTGGAAATAGTATTAGATGATCAATTTTTATATCCATAGATAAGTGTATTGCTCAACTCTTATCATAGGTTTTTTTTTCATTAGTAGATATTGATTTCACACAAAGATATACAACTGGCCAAGGTGTAAAGAATAAGTGACTCAATGGAACACTTGTATCTTACCCACTCACCCTAAGGCTCAAAGATCATCACAGAGAACAGGCTGTAAACATTCAACAATGTTTGATAATTACAGAGGAGGTAGATGACTATAGCAACTGTTTTCTGCACATGCAGAAAAACTGCACTTAAGAATCATAGCAGTTGTGACAGTATGCACAAGACCTGCCAAAGATAAGACTAAACAAAATCCCAATGTTAAAAGTGGGATATAATGAGGAAGTCCCTCCTCTAGATAAGGAGATATTATTAATTGATGGTGACTGGAAGAGGGAAAGACATTTTTTTCTCAACATATGCTCTGTCACATGGTGCATGTTTTCCTTCCTAACAAACAACAAGTTGCCATAATGATTTTGCCTTTTGAAAAAAGTTGTTTCCATCATATATAATACTGTTGGTTGTCTTTTGTGTCTGCTACAAAAGGCACACTCTGAATTATGGAACCAGGAAAATAATGACTGTAATTTGCTTTTGCCAACCTCTGATTATCTCTGTTGAAGGAAGCACTGATTGGTATAACTAGATAAATAAGTATTTTGTCCAAGTTATGGGTTTTCAGTCTTGGCTTCCTACGCATATCGCCTGAAGAGCTTTAAAGCCTATAGAAAAGCAATGTTATTATTCCACTACAGATACTCTAGCTTAGTGGTCAGAGACAAAGCCCAAATCCCAGTACTTTTTAAGAGTTTACAAAGTGATTCTGCTTCCATTTGAAAGACACCAAAGCTATTATATAGTTTTTCACTCTTTTGACCTTTATGTGAACTGGATTGAATACAATATTGATTGGTATGAATGTCAACAATACTGATTTCTCCCACCTGCTCAAAGAGCAATGAGTAAACAATAAAAGGATGTGGGCATCTAAAACACAGAAAAGAAAAAACACACGCAGAACTATCTTTATTATCACCATTGTATACAGCTATTTTGCAAATTGAATCTACCCTTTTTGATTAAGTATATGGAACCCAGACTTCTAAGGTTATCTCTAATATTAGAGATATTTACTTGTACAGGAATAATAGGCAGTACACATTTTCAACACTTCTGAGGGAAATTAAGTTTATATGCTTCATACATATATAAGTATAAAGACTGACATAATTTAAACCTCAGGAACATTAACAAATGAAATTTGAAAGTAAAAATATAACTGACACCAAAGAAAACATATAATTTGCTCATTGTACTTAACAAGATCTTGAATCCAATGTAAATTAGGAATTTTGCCTTTTACATATTTGAGTATTAATTTTAAAAATAAATTAATCATTTATTTGAAATATATGGTTTTCTGGCTGGTTTTGTGTCAGTTTGATACAGGCTGGAGTTATCTGAAAGGAAGGAACCTCAATTGGGAAAATGCCTCCATAAGATCCAGCTGAAGGGAATATCTTAATTATCGAGTAATGGAGAGGACCTAGCCCATTGTGAATGGTGCTCTCCCTGGGCTGGTGAGCCTGAGTTCTCACAAAGCAAAGCAGGCTGAACAAGCCATGATGAGCAAGCCATTAAGCAGCACTCCTCCATGGCCTCTGTACCGGCTCCTGTTTCTAGGTTCCTGCCCTGTTTGGTTTCCTGACATGACTTCCTTCAATGATGACTGCTGGAAAAGTAAGCTTAATAAACTCTTTCCTCCCCAACTTGCTTTGGTCATGGTGTTTCATCACAGCAATAGTAACCCTAACTAAGACAGTGGCATTGAGATCTGGGCATCAAGATTGACCTGGCATATACGGGCTATCATCTTAAAGTTTTAATATCTTTCCTGCTACCATTTTTCAGCATATCTCATATTAATGTATCTTTTGATTGAACTGTATCAGAATGTTTGATTTTTAAAATTTACCTTTTGAATTTCTGATTTGAGTCTGATATGCAATTATTATGTAAGTTTTGACTTAGAGATAATGAATTTCCAACAATTTGTGAAATGGCTGTAAACATACTTCTGCTACACAGTTATACAAAGAAATGTTCTCAGTACTGATGATTATAAAATAAAAATTTGATCCACTCAGGAAAATGAAGAAATATTCTATATTCTGCAGAATCAAAGATTCAGTAAAGATTTAATATTTAATGTAAAAAAAAGAACCAAATCCATGTTATTAGTTTGCTTTTCTATTTAATAAATAGAAAATTAAGTGCACACCAAAGAATTATATAAATTCCTTCCCCTCAAACAATACCAGCCATTGCCACCCTCTGGGTTTCACACAAGAGCATGATGGAAAGACACTATCGCTGGAGATCACTAACATTTTGGCCATAGGACTTGGAGAAATTAGGCTAGAGCTGAGCTAGAGTACCATCCCTCCTGGCCCTCATCCACAGTGCCAGATGCTTCTGTGCAGGCTACTGGTGTAGAAAAGCCATCAGTGGTCTTACCTAGCTGTGAATCCCATAAGCCACTAGAATTACCTGGTAGGTAAGCTGTGCTTTCTAGAACCACGGTGACATAGTTGTTGACTGAAAGACCCTAACCCTTCAGGCTTACACACCCCACCCCAAGCTCCAGGAGAATGAGGAACTAAAAGGCTAGTTCCAAGGGCAAACTGACTCAGCCATTACTCAACCACCCCTGCCACAATGTAACAATGTAGAGAGATTTCTATTAAGAGATGCGCTCAACTATGACTGGGATAATTGCAAGTGTTCCAGGAAAGACCACTGTAACCTTTGTGTAACTTTCACTCCTACCCTGATACCCCCCTTGAGGTTTCGTGACTGTACCCACCCTGTGATCAGGCCATGATCTTGTGAAATTAGCCTCTAGACATAAATCAATCGAAATGAAATTGTATGGGAATTGTAATCTTATGGTTTTGTGAGTTTTTCCTTTAAAAGTACCCATGTGGCTGCAGTGGGCGCGACTCTTGCTCTTGGGAGGAGAGTAGCCTGACTATACATCTGCATCAATAAACCTCTTGCTGTTTGCATCAACTAGACAGGAGTCTGGATTTTGGGGGCGCCCACCCGAGAAGGTAGTACCCTGGGTCTGGGGTCTATCATTGACAAATCACTTTCTGTTTGAATTTGAAGCCTAGACTACTGGAGGGAACTCATGCTTGACTCTCTAAGCCTGCTCAGAATTCCATGGCTAAGACTCCAGACAGAAAGCTTACCACTGTTGTTTTTGTCTGTTTCTTTAGTTTTGTTTGCTGGCTGGCTTTTGTTGTTGTTGGTATTTTGTTTTATTTCTTTTCAGTTTTGAGATTATAACAGAATTACATTTATCTCTTCCTTTCCCCCCATTAAATCTTCCTATATACTCCCCACCCACAGTCTCTTTCATATTTATGGCCTCTTTTTTTATTAGTTGTTATTGCATGCATATGTGTACACACATATATATTCCTAAATACAGTATGTTCAGACTGTGTACTCTTACTTGTATGTGTGTTCTCAGAGCTGACCCTTTGGCACTGGGTAATTGATTAGTGGGCTCTGCCATGGAGGAGATCACCTCTCCCACTCCCAGCCTTCCTCAGTTGCCATGGAGGAGATCACCTCTCCCACTCCCAGCCTTCCTTAGTTGCCAAGGAGATCACCTCTCCCACTTCCAGCCTTCCTCAGTTGCCATGGAGATCACCTCTCCTGCTCCCAGCCTTCCTTGGTTGCTTACAGTTCTTTCTGTAGGAGTGAGGCCCTGGAGGCTTCCCCCTATCTGCTTTGGCATTTTCATTGGTATTGACCTTGTTCAGCTGAAATTTGCCTTAAAAATATGACTACTATTGTTTTGGTACATGATCATGCCATCAGAACACCTAAATATTTATGCTTAAGCTTCTAGATTAGTGTTGCATCCAGTCTTCCTATGAGAAGTTTCGTACTGCAGCAGGCAGTAGTGAATGCAGGGTGCTGATGATGATACTATGTGATAGAGTTGTGCTCAGTCCCACAGAGGTCAGTACACCACCCTCTCCATCTCTCAGGAAACATCATGAGGGAGAGGGAAGTCAGGATGTAAACACCAATGGATGTGCCCTTTAAGACCCATGTTCCCTGGAGGTACTGTTTGCAGTGATGAGTTTTGGGGCAAGATCATAATTTTCTTCAGTGGAATAAAACAGAGATGGATGGGGTTGAAAAATGCTAAAATCATTATATAAATGTTCTAAACTATCTAAAATAAAAGTGATTTAAATTTTTAAAAAATCTTTATGTATTGTTATCAGTTAATGTTCCATTTGTACACCTAAATGCCTAGAATTGTCTAAAACTTTCTTTGGTAAAAAGAACTAGTCAGTGGAGAAAGTTAAAGCTGATATATAGTATAATTAAGTTAAACAGACTAATAAAAAAGAAGACAACATAAGTGTGCACACTCTAATGTAGACAAAGTCATACTTCCAATTTCTATAGTGTTAAATTATTACTGTATTGACTTTTAACTTTGATCTCTATCGTTATGCAGCTTAGCTCTAAACGTCAGTTATTATTAAAAACAAAACAAAACAAAAAACCTCTTCTAAACCTCCTCACTCTTTGTACACCTCTAATTTTATGACACTGCCTTGACTGATATGGGCCAATGTTGGGCATGATTGCCACATAATATGGCCAGAGGAAAACCAATGTTTGATTGGTGTTATCCAGTCATGGTGCCCTTCTTGTTCCCAGGCAACCATACTAGATTTCTACTGTCTATATTCTATAACTTTTCTTTAAAAGGTACTTTCTGGGCCTATAAGATGGCTCAGCAGATTAAGGCTCTTGAGACAAAGCCATGCTTGGATCCACATGGTGAATTGAGTCCCAAATGCTTTCCACCGAACTCTACATATGTTTGATGGCATTCCGTCACACACACACACACACACACACACACACACACACACACACACACACACAAGCATAGACACAATTAGACAAAAAAATAAGACATAATCTGGAAAAGTGCTTTCTACGACAGCTTCAATCACAGCTATTTTTTCTATCTTGCAGAAGAGAACTTGTCCACATTCCCATTTCACACTTACCAACCTTACAATTGTCTTCCATAGGCTGTCTTATAAATGTACCAGAGATGAATCATCCAAGTTCCTGCTTGGCCAGTCTGCCCTCTTCTACACTAGGTCTTCTGGCTCCCTTCCATCAGTAGATTTCAGCTATTCCCTCCTTTCATGCACATATTTGAACATTCACCTTTTACTAGATTATTCCATAGGTTTCTTGCTACTTATCTAGCCCCTAACCAAATAACAGTTGCCTCAATTTTTGTTTTTCTGTCTACTGTTTTTATCTTGCACATTCCTTTCTGGAGCTCTTTGCAAGGTCATACATAGTCACTGTCTTCAGTTATCTTTCTGACATTGTCTGTAGATCATACTATTCTATTGGGAGTAGGTTCTGAAGTCACTAGTGATTCTAAATTATGATAAATCTAATACTCAGTTCTTTGAACTTGTCATACATGGTATATAGCAGTATTTGACACCAAATTATTACTCTTTCCTCTTAAATTTATGTTAGTGTGTTCTGAATGAGATGTTTAAGTCTTTTCATAATTTATGTTGAAGTTCTAATTCCTAGTACAAAGGCAAGCGGGACTTTGGGGGGAGAGGATTAGTTTTAAATGAAATCATGAGTATTACTCCATGGTGAAATTAATGTCCTGAAATGAATCAGAAGGGAGCAGAACTCTCTCTCAAGTCTATAAGACCTTAGCCACAGCAGGTCAACTGCAAGCCAGGGAACTTCACTAAGTCAATTGGCTACTTAGTATTGGACTTCCCTGCATTCAGAGCTGTGAGAAGTAAGTACCTGTAGTTTAAATTATCCATTCAGTGGTATCTTGTTAGAGCAATCTGAGGAGACCAAAATAATGCAGTTCTTACTCTGTTCTCTCCTCCCTTTCAACCTGCCTCCCTCCCTCCCTACTCTCTTCTCTCCTCTCGTCTCTCCTTCTCTGTCTCTATCTCTATCCTATCTTTTTGACTCCTGGGTAATCACTTTCTACTGTATTCCTACAAATTCTTTGCTATGTAATTGTTCTCTCGGTATGCTCTGTCAGGACTCAATTCCTTTCTACCTGCTTTCCTTCAGGCTCCAGGCTCAGTCTTGTTCCCATCTCCTCCTCTATCTGCATCTACACTTCAATGGTCTTGTCACAGCTGCAAATGAGCCTTTCCTGCTCAGAGTCATCTCCCAAAGGACAAACTTGGTTATTTAATTCACCATCAGCATCTCTACCAGCAAGTGCTGGGCTCAGAATCCTCCTTTTCAGTGTGAGCTCCTTCTCTTCTCATCTCTCCTCAGTCTGCAAATCTCAAAATGTTGACTCACTGCATGCAGCTACATTTCCCGTCTTTCCACTGCTCATTCCCAACCCCTCACAGTCCTTCCTTTCTCTCACAACAATAGCCATCCTTCAGGAAATGTTTGTAGTAAAATTTCAAAGATAGCCTTCCTTCTCACAGGAGTCATCATGTCTGTGCCACACAGGCCTTTGTCTCCCTTACTTCTGTCCTACCCAGTATTTCACTTTAAGAAAGGAAGCACAGTGCCTCTTAAACTCAACTATGACAAGACCATTCTTTCCCAAGCATTTCCTTGACTACAAATAGAATTCTTGTGATCACCACAGGGCACTATGTGATCTGGCCCTCTTGTGACCTTCTGACTCCAACCATGTTTTATTACCACCTTTAACATTCTCAGGTCTCCAGCCAGACTGCCCCCCTTGCTGTTTCTAGAATGTATTAGTCACACTCTTGCTTCAGAGACCTGGACAGGATGTGCCCTTTCCCTAAGTGTCCCCAGAACCAGATTTTTCAAACCCAAAAGTCTTAGCAAGATCCATGTCTACTCAGTGATGTTGTTCTTGACTTGACTCACTCACTCCCAGGCCTCTGCTCTGCTTGTTATTTGTGAAGGGCTCCAGGCAGCCCCAACAAGGCAAACATGGCTCTGGCAGGCCTTGCCCTTCCCCCATTCCCTCTGTCTTGCTAAACTGTTAGATCACATTCCTAAAGCTGGCTGCCAAGATCTGTCCCCTTATGTCTGCACTTCCTCCTCCCTGAGGCTGACAACCAAGTTCCAGCTCTCAAAAGCTCCCTTTTAGCCAGGCTGATTAGCATGCCCAATCAAAACAAACAAATCATCCAAACCAAGGGTTTCCCTTATTTCCCTTATAAACTGCCAGTTGCCCATGAGCTATGTCTGTCCTTTATCCAGAGGCAGTCTTTTGTCTTAGTCCCCCCTCCAGGACAAATATCCCTTCCCCCTCCCTGGTTCCTTTCCTCTTCTCCCTCTTCCTACATTTGTCTCTGTTTCCCTGCCCTTTGTCCTTCAGGGCCAAATAAATGTCTTTTGTGCTGAAAACTTTGTCTTGTACCTTTTAATTTATCTCTGGAAACTGTGTTTTAACATTAAAAGACAATTTGATTTTCAATCTTTTTTAACCTTTGTTTCCTAAGTTAAACAAGAAGCAGGCAAAATCTGAGAATTTATTTATTTTTATTTTTATCCTAAAATCCAAGAATTATCAGAATAAGTATTTATATATCAACAAATGATTGAATAACTTTGTTTATTCACATAGAACTCCAAAATGTATGGTATTTATAACATATTACAGTGATTGGCTCTCATATCAGATCTATGAGGCAACTGATAGTCTCATACTTCAATGATTCCTTGAGAAGGTAAGCAGCCTACTGGAAATTTTCTAATTTTTAACCACAACTGTAGAAATAAATTAGCAATAATGGGGTAAGGTAGAGTTTGGGCCTTATGCTTAAAACCAAACCAGATAATAATCTTAGTTATTACTATACTTAGTAAATTTAGATTTTAAGGAAGCATTGAAGATTTCACTTATATCACACAAAAGTTGTAATGTGAGTAGCTGTAAAATGACATGCCTGATTGAAGTAGTGTCTGTGTAATAGTATTAGGCAGTTATTTCACTGCCTAGGGTAGTAATCTCCTTCTGCTGTCTGTGGATCAGGGTGTAGAACTCTCAGCTACTTCTTCAGCACCATTTCTGCCTGCATGCCACTGTGCTTCCTGTCATGACAATAATGGACTAAATCTCTGAACCTGTAAGTCAGTCCTAGTTAAACATTTTCCTTTATAAGAGTTTCAGTGGTCATTGTGTCTCCTCACAGCAATAAGACCCTAACTAAGACAGCTTCCATAGTTGGTCCTGAGTTTGAGATTGACAGAGAGGGGATAAGATTGATGAACTGCAAGTCTTCCACCAACTCAATACTTTGGGTGTTAATGCTATGTGAATGTGGTTTTAATTACTGATTACCTTCTGCCAAACTTGATGTTTGGCTTCTTAAGCTAGTAGCAGATGTGTGAAACAGTGTTCTGATTTGCTAGACATTACTTGCCCATTGTTCAATTTCATGTACACACTGATTTTATTTTTACTACATATTTTATCAGATTATTTATTTGTGTATATGTATGATATGATGAAATGAATAAATATAGAAAGATAGCACTACACATTTTATAGAATAGAGAAAATAATTCATTTTGAGCAATTTAATATTTTATTTAAAGTTAAATTTTATCCTGCTGAAAGTCCCACAAAACAAATGTTTTAAGACATCAGTTCTCATAGGAATATAAACAGAATATGAATGTCCCACCATCTGGGACCAGGATGAAGTGTTTCCCCTCAGAGGTATAAAATTGCATATCCATCCAATCGCATTATGGGTGGTGTTTGCCCTTCTTTGTAAGCATCTGGTAAAAGTTGCTTGCTAGACAGGATATTGAGACAGAGTTCTGTTCTTATATGACAATAACCACAGTCCAGTCCTGCAAATGTTCATTTAGTGATAGTGTCTGCACTTAACTCAATATAGACTTGTTGTCACTTGTCAGGTAAATCAAAGGCACATAGTGCATATTGCTTGTCTGATATTATCTAAGTGTATCAGTCATGCATGAGTAGTCCCAAAGGTTCCATATAAAATAAGAATCACACAAGCTGCCTTGCATAAGAATAGGGGTCTAGGACATATGTTCTAGAAATAGGAAATTGTAAAATGCTACATACAATGATTTCCTTGTTTTCAATTTTAATGTCAGCTTATTGAAAATAAAATCAAACTACAAATATATTTTCTATAATATTATGAAATGTATTTAAAATTAGTTTTTGACCACATGAACTTGTTGAGGGCAATGGTTTTCAAATTTATTATGGTAATTACATTTCAAGGACTTTCAAAAGTTATTTCATCTCACTTCTATGTTTAAAATTAAGATTGCATTAAAATTTGCAAATATTTTCCATAATTTTCCCTGGTTGTAGATATGTCCTTTAAGAAGCATGCTTGATGTTTTGTTTCCCGAAACAATCAAATATTTTCACTGCTGTTGTCACCATATTCCCACACCTTTCTCTACTCCCCTTTCCACTCTTTCTCTGCCCTTTCCCAGAACAGGTTAGCTCTGGAAACCATTTAACAAGAACTGAAAATGTAAAAGTCAATGCTTACAATCTCAATACTCCAGATACAAAATCTGCATAACTAATTGAATAACTACACTTGGCTATTGGCTTTATAGTAAAGAAAACATTTTTATTTAAGATATTATTTTTAAGAGTAAATAGGTGAGAAAGTACATTGTTATCAAGGAAATAAATTTAACTCAATGGTATACATCTAGCATGTATATGCATTTGTGTGTTCCTGTAAATAATGTCCATGTATGGGTGTATGTGTCTGTACGTATGTGTTTGCATGTATGCATATGTGTGTCTATAATGTACATGTATTTATGCTCAGATGTGTGTGTCTATGTGTGCGTCTCAGAACAGAAGCATAAGAGAACAATGTTCTCCATTATCATGCTGCACAAGCTATATTACTCTTTGGCATAATGACCTTTGAACACATAGTCTTGATTTATGCAAATCAATTTCATAAGATAAAAATGATAATGCTTTAAAACCTCTTAAACTTCTCGTGTCAATATTTCTATGATTCTGTATCAAGTCTGTCTTTCCCTGTCATTTTTTTGTCAATGGGCCAAAACTTTCCTTTAAAAAGAACTGAGATCAGAAAAGTCAAGAGTTTATTTCCTCAGCCTAATTGGTGTCTTAGCTTAGATAATGCTTTCATACAAAAACCAGAGGCTCATTTATTTATAAAACACCTTTTGTCACTAGTGAGTAAAGCAATGTTTAAGAATGGCAAATTATGGCTGAGCAGTTTGCAAAGGGGTCAGAGCCCAGCATCTGACATGACAAGACACACATCAGTCATCCTGAGTTCCAGAACTGTGGCAAGTTCTGGGAACTCATGGACACTGACTCTACTTGCAGCTGCCAAGTCTCCATGTACTTCCATCTTACTCTCTTCCACATTCTAGTAATGTGTAAATCAACAAGCTGTTTCCTATTAGTGGTCTGGAAACAGTGGTGTGGACGTGTGAACACAACCGACCATTGCTAGAGCTAGACTATCCCACATTGTACATGAGAATGGAAAAGGATTCTGTGGAGAAAATCTTGTATTTATCCTGAAATTTTATAACAATGAAGGAGATATAATCACAGTTGGATATTTGGAGAATGATTTGATAAAAAACCACACTGAGGCACAGAATATAAAAACAGCAATAACAAAGAAAGGTTATGTGGTGCTTCAGAGAGAACTCTGCATTGAGGAAATATGGTGAGCTCAGAAATAGTCCACAGTGAAGGATTTGTAGGAATAAAACCCCTGAGCCCACCCTTCTCACAGTATCCAATTGGGCTTCCAATTAGGCAAATGTTACCATAAAACAGATAGTGAGGTACTTGTTGGTGCTACCATCCAGGCTAGCCTCTATAAGATTGACAGAAGAAAAGAGGGCTGGATCTCAAGGGACATGTAGAAGACACAAAGCATCAAGAGATTTCTAACCCTGAAGGACATCAAATCAAAATTTCAGATGGGCAGCCGCAGTGGTTTTTGTTTTCAGAAGTGTAAAAGAACACTAATGTTCAGTATTCATAAATTGGTTGAACAACTGTTTGTTAATACTTGAATGCAATATTTTTCTTTTAAACATTGTTTTAAGAGTTGGAATTCAGTTCTTTCTAGTTTGTTTTTGAAAGAAAAGTAGAAGTTTATGAAGAAAAAAAAATCTACTTTAAAGTCCAGGGAGAGAGAAGAGGGTGAAACTGTACAACAAGCGTGAGTCCAGGCTTTTCCGGAAAGTCCTAACTGAGTTCACAAGGGACAGATGGAGTGGGGAAAAGAAACAGCAATCATGTAATATCCACTAATGGTTTATTATAAATACAACAGAACAAAATAATCAGTGTGACTTGGGTCACAGGTCTTCTTAGATACAATCATCAATGGAGGTGGCTTGGAGAAGGTGTCCGTGAGCTTTGGTCTGAAACATGAAATACCAGAATTAACTCTGGCCCCTGTATATACCTTTCATTTATTGTTCTCACTGATCTTAGTGTTTATCATATTAGGATTGATCAGCAGCTGCAGAATTGAAACAACAGCCATGGTACAAATTGACAAGTAGACAAACATCTATTCATTTAACAAATAATGTTGATTGCTATATGGTAACATGTTTTAGGTTTGGGGAATATAGGAAAAAATAAATATTCAGTGTACTTCTCTGTCTCAATAAAGACCCTGTGGGAGGCCTACCCATTTTGCTGTGGGAGGCCCGCTCCCACTTTTTCCCCAGGGTACTCTTGAGGGAAAAATATTTAGATAGAAAGATAGAGGGGGAGAGAAACAGGTAGAAACACTGAAGGGTCTGGATCAATATCCACTGGCCCCTTCCGTCTCTTCAAAAGATTTTTTTTTATAGGAATGCCAAGGGGTGCAGCAAAAGACCTCCCCCTTGCTCAGCCAAGTGTAGACCCTTCCAATCACTTGGAAACCATGCACATGGTCAAGCCATCTTCTAAGGCAGCCCTGCTGGATACAGCAAGCTCAGATCTCACTAGAAAACCTCTGTGGGCCTCCACAAGCCCCCACTCTGGTACAGGGGAAAATAACGGTATATATTCTAAGTATAAATCGATAGAGGGAGAAACAATCAGTAAATGAGACTGTCTGGATAAAAGGCAAACTGGAGTGTGATGTAATAGAATCTAAAAGAAGAGAGCTTCAAAGGGCAATTGTCATTTATCACACAGAAAACAATTGTCTCTAAGTCATGTAATCCGGGACCCGGGAAGTGAACTTGACAACATGGAGGTAACTGCTGACATTAATAAAAGCAATCTTGGGGAAGTGATTGTGACCAGAGATCAATTGAAGTGAGTCAAAAATAGAACAGAAGCCAGGCAGAAGAGAGAGCAACTTTTAAGGAGAAAAAGCAATGAAATAAAGACAAAACAGCAGATTGCAGACAAGGAGGGTTTGTTTTCTTTTTTCTCACTAATTTTTCCTTTGCAGTCAAGCATTATTAGAGTTGATTTAGTTGTTAGTAAGGGTGACCATATTCCAAGACCTATTGGTCACTGGGGAGAAAAAAAGTCCACAATGAGAGGGCTAAGTCTTTAGGAAGATGAGAGTTAGTACCAGAAGAGCCCTGACATGTAGTTTAACATTGATACATTGATAGAACTATTATCTCCCGATTTAAACAGTCAATATGACGATTAAAACTTGTGGGAAGTTGGGTATTCACATGCAATGTAGCTTTTTACTCTATTATTTGTGACAAATTAGCTATTCAGTATCTTGGGAAGGTTTGAAGAGGTAGCAGCTAATATGGAATAATCCTGTGGTAGCGTGGGAGAGGGAGAATGCTAGGCAATGATTGACAAGCAGTGCTGCAGCCTGTTTAGGAACTGCAGTCATAATTTTAGAACAGAAGTAGCTCTTCCTATTATGGGTGCTTCTGCAGCAACGCTCAGCTTCTCAGGTGAAAGCACAGTGAACAGAGATAACTGGGACGAAAAGGGGACTTAGAACACAAGGAAGAAAGAGAGAGGGAAGCAGCAGCTCTTCTTCCTGGAATGGTTAGCTTAATGACTGTACGTTTTAGGAAGTAGGGAGGCTAGGCAATATAGAGGAGGTAGGTCCTAACAACTCAGAACCATCAGGACATGGGTAGTCCTACACACAATAGGACACCCACAAATAAGAAAGTTCCTTCATAAGATTAGGTTGTAGGAGGCCTGTAAGGCATTTTCTTAATCATTGATTGATGTGGGAGGGCCCAGCCTATTTTGGGTGCTGCCATCCCTGGACTAGTGGTCCTAGGTTCTATAAAAGACAGGCTGAGCAAAGACTGAGCAAAGGCTGAGCAAGAAAGTAAGCAGTACTCTTCCATGTCCTCTGCATCAGCGCCTGCCTGCCACCACAACTGACCTCATGTTCACTTGATAGACTTTTTAAGACATAACTTTTCCCTTTTTGATTGTTTATCCCTAAGATCTCAGATTAATAAATACTACCAATATAAAACATTTTACAAACAAATTTCTCATAGTCTTTACTAATTCAAAAACACTTTAAAAGTTTAGTCTCTATAAAAATCCAAAGTTCCTTCTAAAATCCAAAATCTCTTTTTAGAAATTCAAAATCTCTCAACTGTGGGAGCCTATAAAATAAAAAAAAAAAGCTAAATTCCTTCTTACTTCAAGAGGAAAGAACCAGGGCACAGTCCCAATCTGGACAAAACATAACCACACTCCAACAGTGTAAATAATTCAAAGTCCAATATCTGAAATTCAGTCAAGGTCTCTGGGCTCCTCCATGGGGCTGGAGTCTCTACTCTGGCTCTGCCCTCTGCAGTATACACAGTTTGTCTTCTAAGCTTGTTCTGCTGCTCTCAGTGGCCATTCCACGTCGGTGACATCTTCAAAATGCCAAAATCTTCTGCTGTGGCTGGGCTGCACTTCACCAATAGCCTCTCGTAGGCTCTCCTCATGGTGCCAAGCCTCACATTATCTCAGTCCGGGGGTTCCAATTGCTAACGAGGCTGCACCTTCTCTCATGTCCTCTCCTGGCCTCTCACAGTGCCAAGACTCAGCTGCTTTTCATGCCTTCAAAACTAGTACCATCTGGGTGACTCTTCCAAGTCTGGCTGCCAACAGGAGGTACAACGTTGACCACTTCTAGAACACAGCTTCTGTAGAATGACCCCAAAGAAATAGTTCCCAGAAAATTTCACCTCAATGATGTTGATCTCTTCTTACTCACAGATAATTCTTCAGTCCCAGCAGACCAGCAAAGCAAAGGTTTTACTTTAGTGCTTCAGGTCTCTTCTTTTCTTTCTTTCTTTCTTTCTTTCTTTCTTTCTTTCTTTCTTTCTTTCTTTCTTTCTTTCTTTCTTCCTTCCTTCCTTCCTTCCTTCCTTCCTTCCTTCCTTCCTTCCTTCCTTCCTTCCTTCCTTTCTTTCTTTCTTGCTGGCTTGCTTGTTTGCTTGTTTGCTTGCTTGCTTTTCTTCCTTTCTCCCTCCCTTCCTTCCTCCCTTCCTTCCTTCATTTATTTTTGGTTTTTCAAAACAGGGTTTCTTTCTTTTTGTTTTTTAAGATTTATTTATTTATTATGTACACAGAAGTGGGCACCAGATCTCATTACAGATGGTTGTGAGCCACCATGTGGGTGCTGAGAACTGAACTCAGGACCTCTGGAAGAACAGTTGGTGCTCTTAACCTCTGAGCCATCTC